>NW_006399824.1:7841492-7873305 GCF_000299155.1 Elephantulus edwardii | reverse complement strand
TGCTCTGTTCTGACAACTGCCTCTTGGTCCAAGTATAGGTAAACAATTTTATTTTACTAGGATCGACAATCAACACTCTTAGTAGCCCTGGCCAAGAAAGCAAAAGACATGTTTCACTGGGAAAATCTGCTGCCTAGGACCTCTCCAATTTGCTGAAGACTAAAGATATACATTTAAACATTAAGATGTTCCTGATCAAAGTCATGAATTTTTAGTTGCTTTCTATGTCTTTGAAAATTGAACAATAGATAATAATGCCAGAAGTAGAGTCAAGGCCATTGGATTATAGAGTTGAAGAAGAGTACAGATACACTATGGACTGCCAAAAGGCTAATCAAATTTGTGTTAAAGTAAATTAAACCGGACTATTCCATACAGGCAAGGATGGGAAACTTCCTCTCACTTCTTTTAGGCATATTTTAAGGAGGGATCGGTCCTTGAGAGCGATGTCATGTTGCAAAATGTAGAGGGTCAGAAAGAAGACCTTCAAATAGATGGATTGACACAGTAACTACCTCATTGGGTTGAACATGAAGAAGTTATGAGAATGGTGTGGAAGAGGGCAAGATTCAGATATGCTGTTCACAGAGTCACTAAGAATTGTAGTCCACTCAGTGGATCTAACAATAACAACACAACAATTTGAAAATTGGAGCTCTGGTGCCCTAATCGCTGAGGGGTTATACTGTCATACCAAAAGCAAGTCATTTGAAACCACCAGCCTCTCCTCAGGAGAAAGATAGACAGTCTCCCTCGCTGTGATTTACAGATTTTGAGTTGTATGTCAGTACTCACATGACACTAAGCTTCAGGGATTTTTGGCAGGGTTCTTTTTGCCCCTCATATGTCATATTTGGATTCCATGAACTTTGTGATTTATTGAATGTGTTCTATATTTAAATGAGATCATAGATTCTGTTGTATAAATCATTGATGTGATGTAAGAAGAAAAGAAAGTAAAATATTTCAGTATAGGGAGCATAGGTTTTATTTTAACTACCTAGGGTATACTAAAATGCTTAGCGTGGACCATTGTCAGAGAGAATAATAATGATAAAGATACTTGGTATGAAATCTTGACAGTGTTTCTTGTCATTATTAATCACTTCCAATAACTCTAAAGAGGAGTAGGGATATAGGACAAAGAGACTTCACTCTAGTAACCTTTCATAATTAGAGTAAACCAATATATTAACCCCATTTGTACAAGGTTAAATTCTGAAGTCCTTGACAACAGAAACAATATTACTCCTTAGTTTTTTGATTCTAAGACTTTCAAGGAAAGGAGGTGCTTAAAGTCTTTGTCTAACTTAGTGGTAATAAGCCAACCCTGCAAATAAAATATAATTCACATTATCATCTCTACAAATGTTTTTATTGGTTTTTATTCATAAAGGGATAAAGAAAAAAGCAACAGTACCCATAAGTATTTAGCATGATCCGGCTTATAAAAGAAATGAAGATGATAAAAAAAATAGTTCCCATCCTTCAAGAAACCAAAGTTTTCTATATACTTAAATACACATTATCATTTGGAAAAAAACTAATCATTCCATTCTGGTAGCCTAGTGGAACATTAAGAAAACAAAGATTCTCACCACTAAACCAACTGTCAGCATCATGATAAATGTTGAAGAGACTGAGATTTTTAAAAGTTTCCACTTGCTTGTCTCCACAATCAACACTCTTGGCACCAACCATCAGGAAATCAAAAGATTTATTGAGCTAGGAAAATATGCTGTCAAGGACCTCTCCACAGTACTGAAGAGCAATAATGTCAGTCTAAAGACTAAGGCACACCTGATCCAGGCCATGGTCTTTGCAATTACTTGCTATGCATCAGAGAGCTGGACAATGACTAAGTGTGACTGAAGAAGAATTGAGGTCTTTGAGTTAGTGATGCTGGAGAAAAGTACTGAATATACCATGGGCCTCCAAGAAAACAAATAGGTCTGTAGTGGAGTGGGTAAACCCAAGTATCTCCTTGGACGCTAGGATTCTGAAGCTCCATCTCACACACTTTGGGCACGTGGCCAGGAAGGACCAGGCTGAGTTTTGTTTTTTTATCCAGTCCTTCATCTTGCCAATTATGATGACTTTTTCCGAAGGCTAGTCCCTCCTAATAACAGGCTTAAAATGTGTGAGAAGTCTTGCCACTCTTGCCTCTAAGGAGAAACCTAGATTTACTTCTTCTAAGCCAAATTTGTTTTTTCTTTTCGCAGTCTACAGCATACTCAGTACTCTTCCTTATACCACATTCTAAAGACATCAGTTCTTCTTTAAAAGAAGGCCATTAACAACAACACAAATTTGAGATTTATTTTTAAAAATGTGTACTATATTAAATTAGAGCTCTAGGAGCCAAGTGGCAAGAAGTTGTAGTGCAATCCCGAAGACACCTGGTTGGAGGCCACCATCTCAACAGGAGAAGAATGAGCAATCTCGGAAAACCCACCAGAGGATCAGCTATGGGTCGGTTTCAACTCGATGGTACACAACAACAATAACATTATATTAGCAGCATACTCAGTGGTGATGGGGTACAGGGGAGAAAAATAACTGAAGGAGGTTTTAGTTGTTTTTTTTCAAATTGGCTGGATAATTTTAGTGATCTTAATAGTGATCATTTCTATTTAAATAGTCTTTTTACAATTTCTAATTAAGACTCACACAAAATGATATGTAACAGCAAACTAGAAGATAAAATGCAATTCTAATTAATATTGAATGATCGCATGAAAACTAATGCTAATCCAGAAGTAGAAAGGAAAATTGCACCTTATATGAATTTAGCTGTCCCCAATTCGCATCTCAAACAACATGGAACTTAAATAGAAATTCAAGGAAGCAGGGCTACACTGAGGGTAGCTTCCTGTCCATCAGCTGCTTGGCTCCACATGACTGCCAGAGCCAGAGGTGAATTCTCTTCGGTGCTGCTTGGCGGACTTGAGTAAGAGCCACGGGAGTTGAGAGCACTTTGCATCCTCCATTCAGGTTCCTGACCCTGCTTCCAGAATCTGGCCTGCGTGTGCTGCACCTGGAGCCTTTCAAAACATCAGGCTCAGCCTCTCTGAAGCAAGCTCACAGCCATGCTTTCTGTGTGCAGCTTTGTTGCAGAAGTTAAGAGCCAGATTGTATCCTTTTGTGCCTCTTGGGGGCAGAGGCTGGGCTGCTCACCTTGGAGATGGTAACCTTAATGAGTACTTACTTCTGGGACTGAACAAAGTGCATTGAATGCTTAGTAGCCAGAACAGAGAATGTCAAATTAAAGGCTGTTGCTTTTTCACCGCTGCTGTATCAGTCCTCCTTTACCTTTAGCTTCTGTCTACAGCAGATTCCTCTTGCCTCTGGCTGCCAGGCTCTCACACCCACACCTTACATCTCTCCCGTTGATTAATTAACACTAATGGATAGCTGTCTCTCCTGCATAAAGCTATAGCTATCCTTGGATTACTTGAGGGCTAATTATGCTGTTTGTCCAGATGCAGTGTTTCTCTTCCTTCCAGCAGTCTACCCTTCGTGCCCTTACTGCTCATTATCACCTCTACTGGTGGAAGAACAAGACAGGATTGTCAGCCCTGTCACTTCTTACATTTCCAAGAAAAAGCTTAAATCTAAGAAATATCGTTCTGGGCTTCTTTGCAGTTTTTAGTTTCCTAAAATCCATCTGGTAATCTTTGTTCTTAATTTCTGCCCAAATGATACATTATATTATTAAAAGCTATAAGTTTTCTTTAAATGACTTACTTTTAAATTTGGTTTTCAGACATGTCTAAGGGTCACAGGCACCTCAAATGTGATTCTTGATCTCCTCTCTCTCACAGAACACTGTGTAGAAAATTTATTTCCATCGGATATAGTTTTGGTGTTTTTTTTTTCTTGTTTGCTCCAGGAATAGACCTTGAAATGGATTGCTCTTCTTCTCCCATAACTAGACTCATGTCAGTTTCTACTATCTTCTCCATTCATCTTTCATACCTAGTCCTCCTCTCTCAATATCCACCCCATCATCTTCCTTTTCCAGAGCCAGAACTCCCCAGCATCCATGTAATCAATGTCTACTGCCACAAATACAGCTGGTCCTTCAAGAAATCACTAAGCACCACAGCTAAGCTACCTGTATTGATTTCTGGTCTCTGAATTATGATCTTCATTCTTCCTCACTCCTTATTGTCTTCACACATCCCTCTCACTAAGCCTTCTGACCAGAATCTAAGATTCCCTCACACTTTTTCTCTCAGGCTGCACTTTTCATATCATGGTCTCAGTGGTGAATAAAAGAACACATAAGTAATACTTACTCTTTGCTATTTGCAATTTTAAGATCTCACCTTTCTCTGGGTCCTGTTTTGGTGAATAATTCCTTTCCTGCTGTTTTGTTAATAGAGTCTCTGATCCAGGAACTAGTTTAACATCTAAATTTATTCAGTTGAGTAAGACAGTTTATTATAATGCCATGTTGTTGTTATGTATTGAATCGGAAGCAAATCATAGCTGACCCACAAGCTGACTCTCAGGTTTTCAAAAGCAATAATCACATGGAAGAAAATTGCTCAGTATTTTCCAGGATTTACAACTGATGGATTCAAACCACACACTTTGGGTTTCAAGTAAACCTCCTTTCCACTACTAAGGCACCATGTTGTTTGTTGTTGTTAAGTGCTGTCATGTCGCTTGTGCCTCATAGCCACCCTATGTACAACAGCTCTGAACCTTGCTCTATCCTAAGCCAACTTCATAGTCTCGGACACACCCACCAACATTAGGCCAGTCACTAAGTCAACCCATCTTATCCAGGGTCATCCTCCCTAGTGCTGTCCCTTCATCCTTCGAAATATAATGACCCTCTCCAAGGACTTATCCCTCCTTGCAACATGCCCAAAATATGTCAGACAGAACTTCAGAATTCTTGCCTTCAAGAAGCAGCCTAGTTTCTTCTTCTGTAGGATGAACCTGTTTGTTGTCCTAGTTGTTGTTGTTATGTGCCATCGAGTCACTTGTGACTCATAGTGACCCTACATACAACAGCTCTAAACTCTGCCCTGTCCTGTGCCAGTCACAGTGTCTCTAACACACCCGTCCTGATTACCCCAGTCACTGAATCAATAAACCTCCGAGAGGGCCTTTCCCTCCTGCGCTATACCTCTACCCTACCAAGCATGATGTCCCTCTCTAAGGACTAGTCCCTCCTTAAACATGTCTAAAGTATGTTAGATGGAGCCTCAGAATCCTTGCCTCCAAAGAGCAGCCTGGTTTAACCCTATCCAGGATGAATCTGTTTGTTTTCCAGCAGTCCATGGTACCCACAATACTCTTTTTCAGCACCACAGCTCAAAGGCACCAATTTTCCTTCTATCCTCTTTAGTCCTTTTCCAACTCTCTGATGCATAACAAGTTATTGCAAAGACCATGGCCTGTATCAGATGCACCTTAGTCTCCAGAGAGATACCATTGCTCCTCAGTACTTTAGAGAGGTCCCTAACAGCAGACATGGCAATATGTCTTTTAATTTCCTGGCTACTGGTGCCAAAAGTGTTGACTGTGGAGCCAAGCAAACTAAAGCTGTGAACAATCTCAATCTCTTCACCATCCATCCTGATGCTGCCAATTGGTCCAGTGGTGAGAATCTTTGTTTTCTTGACATTGAGCCTCAATCCATATTGGAGGCTTCAGTCCTTGACCCTCTGCAGCAAGCATTTCAGGACCGACTCAGTTTCGGCAAGCAGGGTTCTGTCATCTGCATAATGCTTATTGTTGATAGATCGTCCACCAGTCTTGACCCCACATTTCTCCTCATAGAGCCCAGCCTCTCGGATAACCTGTTCTGCATACAGGTTGAAAAGGTACAGAGACAGGACACATCCCTGGAGTACGCCCTTCCCAATTTTGAACCATGCATTGTATCCTAGCTCTGTTCTGATGACTGCCTCTTGGTCCAAGTATAGGTTTCTCATTAGCATGATCAAGTGTTCTGGGATTCCCATTCTTCTCAGAGTCAGCCAAAGTTTGTTATGATCCACACAGTTAAACACCTTTGCATAGTAAATGAAACACAGATATACATTCCAGTAGTATTCCCTGCTTTCAGCTAGGATCCATCTAACATCAGCTACAATATCCCTAGTACCATGACCCCTTCGGAACCCACCCTGGACTTCTGGCAGTTCTCTGCTGATGTGTTGTGCCAGTCGTTTTTGGATAATCTTCAGTAGTATCTTGCTTGCATGTGAAATCAATGATATTGTTCTATAGTTTTCACACTCTGTTGGGTCACCCTTCTTTGGGATGGGAACAAATATCGATCTCTTCCAGTCAGTTGGCCAAGTGGTTGTTCTCCAGATTTCTTGGCACAACTTGCTGAGCATATCCAGGGCAGCATCTGTTAGCTGAAATATGTCAATTGGTATACCTTCTATTCCTGGGGCCTTATTTTTTGCCATTTTCTTCATAGCAGCCTGAACTTCTTCCTTCATGTTGTTGCTGTTGTTATGTACAGTCGAGTCACTTGTTAGTCATAGCAACCCTATGTACAACAGTCCTAAACTCTGTTCTGTCCTGTGCCAATCTCACTATCTCTGACACACTCATCCCGATTACCCCATTCACTGAATCAATCCATCTACTAGAGGGCCTTTCCTTCCTGTGCCTGCCCTCCACTCTCCCAAGAATGATGTCCTTCTCCAAGGACCAGTCTCTCCTTAAAACATGACCAAAGTATGTCAGATGAAACCTCAGAAACCTTGCCTCCAAGGAGCAGCCTGGTTTAACCCTCTCCAGGATGAATCTGTTTGCTTTCTTAGCAGTCCATGGTACCCTCAAAATTCTTCTCCAACACCAAAGCTCAAAGACATCAATTCTCCTATCCTCCTTAGTCATTGTCCAACTCTCTGATGCATAACAAGTGATCACTAAGACCATGGCCTGTATCAGATGCACCTTAGTCTCCAGACAGATACCATTGCTATTCAATACTTTAGACAGGTCCCTAATAGCAGATTTTCCCATAGCAATACGCCTTTTAATTTCCTGGCTACTGGTGCCAAGAGTATTGTATGTGGAGCCAAGCAGACTAAAGCTGTGAACAATCTTAATCTCTTCACCATCCATCCTGACGCTGCCAATTGTTCCAGTGGTGAGAATCTTTGTCTTCTTGACATTGAGCCTTAATCCATATTGGAGGCTTCAGTCCTTGACCCTCTGCAGCAAACGATTCAGGCCCTTCTCAGTTTCAGCAAGCAGGGTTGTGTCATCTGCATAACGCAGATTGTTGATAGATCTTCCACCAATCCTGATGCCACATTTCTCCTCATAGAGCCCAGCCTCCTGGATGATCTGTTCTGAAAAAGGTTGAAAAGGTATAGAGACAGCCCACATCCTGGCCATACGCCCTTCCCAATTTTGAAACGTGCAGTGTTTCCTTGCTCTGTTCTGATGACTGCCTCTTGGCTCAAGTATCATAGTTCATGTAAAATTCAATACTCTTCTCCAGCATCACAACTTTAATGCCTCAATTCTCCTTCTATCACACTTTGTCATTGTCTGGCTTTCTGATGCTTAGCAAGTAATTGTGAAGGCCGTGGCTTGGATCAGGTGCTCCTTAGTCTCCAGACTGATATCATGGCTCTTTATTACTGTGGAGAATTTCTTGACAGCAGATTTTCCCAACACAATTCATCTTTTTATTTTCTAACTGCTAGTACCAAGAGTGTTGATTGTGGAGTTAAGCAAATTGAAGTTAACCATCTCAATCTCTTCACTATCTATCACGATACTGCCAGTCGGGCTAGTAGTGAGAATCTGTTTTCTGGAGAAGAGTGTTATACTACGGACTGCTAAGAAAACAAACAGGTTTATCCAGGAGAGGTCTAAACCAGTCTGCTCCTTGGAGGCAAGGATTGTGAAACTTCGTCTGACATACTTTGGACATGTTGCAAGGAGGGACAGGTCCTTGGAGAGGGACATACGTCATGCTTGGGAGGGTGGAGGGACAGTGCAAGAGGGGAAGACTCTCTATGAGGCATATTGATTCAGTGACTGAGGTAATTGGGGTGGGTGTGTTGGAGACAGTGAGATTGGCACAGGACAGGGCAAGGTTTATGGTTGTTTTACATAGGGTCGCTATGGGCAAGGTTTATGGTTGTTTTACATAGGGTCGCTATGAGTCGCAAGCAACTCGGTGGTACATAATAACAACAACAGAGCTCCCTTATATTACAAAAATATATAGAATGTACCCTTTTGGGAACTATGATTACAGAGGGTAAAACCTGAAATGCTAAGGATAAACTAGATAAAAAAGAATTAATTATAACTGTTTATCGAGTTGATCATCGTGAATTACAGTGAATATTTAACATTAACTATTTAAAAATGTTTTATTATTTCAAGCTCTGCATCCTAATGACTGCTTCTTTTTTTTGTTATTGCTTTTATTAAGTGTCTTAGTGTACACTATGACACATAAAGACACTGTTGTTGTGCTGTGTACCATTGAGTCAGAACTGACCCATCGTTGTCTCTCTGGTGAGTTTTCAGAGGCAAACAATTACATGGAAGGAAATTGCCCATCCTTCTCCCACAGAGCAGCTGGTGGTCTCGAACTGCATGGTTTTAGGATTCCAGCTCAGCTTCTAGTCACTAGGCCACAAGAATTACCTAGAATGATATTAGGAACAACAAATCTGAAATCTATCCTTCCCTATTTTATCATCCCTGACACACTTGATCCCCTTGTTGCAAACCTTCAGCAAGTCATGTGACTGAAGATCTTCCTCTCTTTCACTGACGCTCCATCTTCCTTTGCATGATGTCGTTCTCCAGGGGATAGGCCATCACAACAACATGATCAAAGTACATGAGAAGAAACTGCAATCCTTCCTTCAGGGAGTACTCTGGCTGAACTTTCTCCAAGAAATGTTTGCTTTTTTGATAGTTCATGGGATATTCAGCACTGTTCTCCAATACCACAAAGTCAAAGTCATACATTCTTCTCCTGTCATCCTTATTCAGTATTGAACTCTCAATTACATAGCATATGGTTTAAAATGTCATGGCTTCATTCATGTTCTCCTTTGTATTTAAACCTTCATCATTGCTGGTCAGGACTTTGAAAAGATCCGTGACTATAGATTTTCCTGGTGCTATACATCTCCATATCTCCCCACCGCTGGTACCTAGGGTGATGATTATGCATCTAAGCAAGATGTTAACATTGACAATTTCTATCTTTTTCCCCATCTATCATGGTGTGATCTATTAGTCCAGTGGTGAGGATTTTTTCTATTAAAAATATATTGGTTTGCCCTATAGATTTTTGTCTTCTTGATGTTGACATATTAACCCATATTGAAGACAACAGTCCTTGATCCTCTGCAGCAAGTGCCTCAAGTCTTCCTCTCATGTGTCATCTGCATAAGGCAGGTTGTTGATTAATCTTCTTCCAATCCTGATGGCACACTCTTTTACAGAAAATACAGCTTCTCTAATGATTTTATCAAACAGATCACACAGATTTGTAGAAAGGTTACAGCCTTAACACATCTTTCTCAGTGTTAAACCATGCAGTGATTATTTGCTCTGTTTTGACAATGGCTTCTTGGTCTAAGTATAGGTTTCATTTAATTGTACTGAAATTCTGATTCTTCTCAAATGTTTACCATAGTTTTTTATGATCCACACAGTCAAATGAAAACAAGAATATCCTCAAGACTGGGCCAATAGGCACTATTATGATAGATGGAGAAAGGATTGAGGTTATTAATTATTTTATCTTGCTGAAACCACAGTCAAAACTATTGGCAGCCAGGAAATCAGAAGACAAGGTTGCTTTAGGAGAGCCATTTGTGAAAGATCTGTCCAGAGTGCTCAAGAGCAATGATGTGTCAGTCTGAAGACTAAGGTGTGCCTGATCCAGGTCATGGTATTCTCAATTGTTTGCTATGAAACTGAGAGCAGGACAATGACTGAAGATGACAGAAGAAGAATCAATGCCTTTGAGTTGTGGGGCTCAAGTACTGAATATACCATTGGCTGTGAAAAGAACAAACAAGTCTACTCTGGAGAGAGTGAAGTCAGGTTGCTCCTCCATGGAGGCAATAATTTTGAAACTTCATCTTACATACTTTGGGCATATTGCCAGGAGGGAACAGTCCTTGGAGAAAAACATCATGCTTGTAAGGATAGAGAGAGGGTCAGTGTAGAAGAGGAAGACTACAGAGAGATAGATTGCCACAGTGACTGTGGCAATGAAGGCAGGTGAGTCAGAGACAGTGATATTGAACACGATATGGCAAGGTCATTGCTCATAAGGTTACTCTGCGTTATTGTTGACTTCATGGTACATCACAATAACAATGCCGAAAATGTTCAGTGGAGCTTTCAGACTAAGACAGAGTAGAGTGAAAGGCTTGGTAATATCCTTCAAAAAGTCAGTCACCTCTATCCATGAAGCCATCACCAAAATCCAGTGTGGAACCTCCGTCCACACCAGCACCACCAAAGCGGTCCTCCATCATTCATGTTCCCGGCTTGCACAAACCTAGTTGTACATATCACATATTACGAAGCACTTGAAGGCTGCTCTGGCGAGACTGCCATGGTTTTTAAAGCTGACCCCCTCTCCCAAGAAAGAGACCCTTGAAAAGAAATGGGGGCCTGGAGTAGAGCCTTTTTTGGAGGCCAGAGCAAATGAAAGGTTTCATTTAAAGAATAAAGTATTTTGATTAAGAGACATAGCTATCTTGCCCCTCTGCCTTTTAGAAGCAGGGGTGTCACCTGTGTTATCATGTGCTTCTCCATATTGTCTGTGCAAAGTCAAGCCCCAAAGTTCAGATAGCTTCCAAGTAGCTAAGTGTGATTATGGGTGTTGACTGTGTCATTAAAATCTTCTCTTTACACACACACACACACACACACACACACACACACACTCACAAAAAGTCGGTCAGTAAAAATCTTTTTAATTACCATAAAATATTTTTCAGTTCATCCATGATGATAGCACAGAAGTGGTCTCGTTTCATTTAGATGTGCATACGGCTGTTAGGAACGTCAATAGGCAACCAACAACACATAAATGCTGCTCTACCCTGTGCCACCCTTACCGTCTCCAACACACTCATTCCCACCACCCTAATAACAGAATTGATCCATATCATCAAGTGTCCTCTTTTCCTGCACCATCCCTCCACTCTCCCAAACATGATGTCCTTTTCCAAGGGCCATTCCCTCCTTGCAACATGCCCAAAGTATGTCAGATGAAGCTTCAGAAGCCTTGACTCCAAGGGGCATTCTAGCTTCACTCTCTCCAGGACAAACCTGTTTGTTCTCCTGGCAGTCCATGGTATATACAACACTCTTCTCCAGCACCATGGCTCAAAGGCATCAATTGTCTTTCTATCATTCCTAGTCACTGTCCAACTCTCCGATGCATAGCACGTAATTGCAAAGACTATAACCTGAATCAGGCGCACCTTAGTATGTATGTATGTATGCATGTATAAATAAATAAATAAATAATTTTCTATTTTATATTTATTTATATAAAAATATAAAGTTTATAGATAATATTTATTACAAATAATTTATATTTATTACATATTACTTATAATATTTATTATATATAATTTATATATAACTGTCAAAAAATGTACCCTACATATAAAATATGTGTAAGCATTACTGCTGGCCTAGTGGTAAGAAACTGCACTATAATCCTGATGGCATGAGGTTCGAATCCACTATCTGCTCTGTGGGAGAAAGGTGGGCAATCTTGCCTTGTGCAGTTAACTGCCTCTGAACATCTGCCAGCGCGTCAGCTGTGGGTTGGTTCTGATTCAACGGTACACAACAACAAGAACAACAACCAGCATTATTAATATAAAATTGTTGTTAGGTGCCCTCCCAAAGTTCAGAAAACAGAGCTGACCTTTGCCCTATCCTACACCATCTTCATATCTCTGAGATGCTTAAACAATCACTGTAACAGTTAATGCATCAATTTGACTTGTTGGAATCTTCCTCGCTTCCTCTGTCACGCCACCTTTTCTAGTATTTTATGTCCATGTCAAAGGACTATGAGAGACTAAGTTTCACTATCCTTGTCTAAGGTGCTATTCGGTTGTACTTGGCTAAGACAGACTTGTTTATTCTTTTACAAGTCCACGAGGCATTTATTAATCTTTTCCAACATCATAACTCAAAGGCATCAATTCTTCTTCCATCATCTATTCTGTTGTTTTCCAACTTTAAGATGTGTAGGAAGTGATTGACAATGGCCAGGATTAAGTGCACTTTAGTCTTTCAACTAACAACTAACATTCTAAGCTCTTAAGAATTTTGGATAGGTCCTTGAAGGTAAATTTTCCCAATGCAACATATTTTTTAGTTTTTGACTGCTACTACTGTGATCATTGTTTGTATGGATCTAAGTAAAATCAAATCATTGACAACTTCAATCATTTCTACATCTATTGAGAAGGTGCCTATTGTAAGGATTTTTGTTTTCCTTGATGTTAAGATTGTATCTATTTTGAAGTCAGTGATTTCTGAGCTTCTACAGCAAGTGTTTCAAGTCCTTTTCACTTTCTGTGAGTAAGGTTGTGTCAACTGCATAACACAGTTTGTCAATGAGTCTTCGAAGCTCCAACCCTGATGCCACATTTCTCTTCACACAGTACAGCTTCTTAAGTGATTTACTCAGCATATAGATTTAATATATGTGGGGAAAGGATACTACCCTGATTCATTCCTTTCTGATTTTAAACCATGCAGTGTTCCATGTTGTGTTCAGAAAATTGATTCTTGGTCTCTGCACTTATTTTGCATGAACACAAGTGTCTGGTATTCTCATTCTTCTCAATGTTAACCAAACTTGTTGTAATATACACATTCAAATGCTTTTGCTTAGATTCCCAGTCACAAAGAGAGTGTCTTTAGTTTCTCTCTACTGACAGAAATGTGGTTTATTGGTCTTTTATGGTGGCCTAATGGCAAGAAGCTGTGCTGCAATCCTGAACGCATGCAATTCAAAGCCACAAGCTGCATTATGGGAGAAAGATGGGCAATCTCCTCCCTTAACATTAACTACATGCATCTGAAAACCCACCACAGGGTCAGTTGTGAGTTGGTTTCAACTCTATGGTACACAATAACAATAACAATCAATAAAACACAGATAAGTACCTTTTTAGTAATCTCTGCTCTCAACAAACATGCAATTAACTGGAAGAGTTCCATATTTGTGCACATTCCCCCAGAATATGGAAATTTCCAAGCAATATCATTATTATCATATGCAAGTAAAATCTAGCTCACGATTATTTAAAAATTTAAAAATTGTTAGAATAGTACATTGAGAGAGAATTGTTATAAATTTAAGTTAGACTCAGAAGAGGCTGTAGAACAAAACAAAAAATAGTAAAAACCAATTTTCAGTATGACTGTATTGACTCATAAGCTGTCAATTATCAACTCTTATTTTCTTTAACTTTTTCTATGGATCTAATGGATATTTTTTTTTCTTGAGCTTCCCATTGAAATCTCATGTTCCTCAGTCTTACTTCAGTATTCTTGTTTGAAAAGATTAGCAGACGATGTCATAGGCAGTTCGAGAAGAAAAAGCTAGATGCTATAAACAAATGTGCGAGATATAAAAGATTTATGCATTAAGTATTTCAAGTATCTATACTTTCAGCTGCAGAGGGTCAAGGACTACAGCCTGAAATATGTATTGAGGCTCAATGTCAAGAAGACAAAGATTGTCACCTCTGGACCAACTGGCAGTATCAGGATGGATGGTAAAGAGATTGAGATTGTTCCCAGCTTTAGTTTGCTTGACTCCACAGTCAACATTACTGGCACCAGTAGCCAAGAAATTAAAAGACGTATTGCCATGGGAAAGTCTGCTGTTAGGGACCTCTCCAAAGTACTGAAGAGCAATGGTGTCTCTCTGGAGACTAAGGTGCATCTGATATAGACCACGGTCATTGCTATCACTTGTTATATATCAGAGAATTGGACAAGGACTAAGGAAAATAGAAGGAGAATTGATGCCTTTGATCTGTGGTTGGAAAAGAGTATTTAGGGTACCATGGACTGCTAGGAAAAATAAAAAGATTAATCCTGGAAAGGGTTAAACTGGGGGGCTCCTTGGAGGCAAGGATTCTGAGGCTCCGTCTAACACACTTTGAACATGTTGTGAGGAGGGACTGGTACTTGGAGAGGGACATCATGTTTGGTAGGGTGGAGGGACAGCACAGGAGGGAAAGACGCTTTATGAGGTGGATTTATTCAGTGACTGGGGTAATTGGGATGGGAATGTCAGAGACAGTGCGATTGGCACAGGACAGAGTAGAGTTTAGGCCTGTTGTACATAGGGTCTCAAGTGACTTGACAGCACATAACAACAACAACAACATACTTTCAGCAGCAAGATGGTATCATCTGCAAACAAATATAGCCTTAGAATTGTTCACTAACCTCTGTCAAGAAAATTGGAAGGCAGCTATCTGACTAAGAGATTGGAAGTGATTCGTATTTGTTCCCATTTTCACAAAAAATGAATCAATAGAGTGGATAAATTATCAAACAATTTAATTAATATACTATGCAAGTAAGAACTTGCTGAGTACTTTTTAAAATGGCCAAAACAGTTCAAAAACAAGGAACTTCCAGAACCTCAAGCTAGGTTCAGAAGAAGCCATGACATGAAGGATATCATTGGAGATGTCAGATGGAACACAGTTGGAAGCAGAGAATACAAGTAAGACATTCACTTGTTTTATTAAAAATGCAAAGTAATTGATTGTGTTAATGATGGCAAATTATAGTAGCACAGAGAAAAAATGGGAGTTTCAAAACACCTAAATGTGCTCATGTGAAACCTATAAGAAAATAGAACAAAGGAATATTGTATGGTTTCAAATCAATCATTTTTCTATACCTTTTAAATATGTATACTGAGTAAGTCAAGTTTGATTATATAAATACAAATGTGATGTCAGGATTGGAGGAAGATTCTTTAACAACCTGTGTTACACAGATGATGCTACCTTGCTGCTGAAAGTATAGATACTTGAAATACTTAATGCAGAAGCTCAAAGACTATAGCTTTCAATATATCTACTGCATCTAAACATCAAGAAAACAGAAGCTCACATCACTGGACCAACAGGTAACATTGTGGTAGATGGACCAAAAGACTTAAGTTGTCAACTGTATCAATTTACTTCGATCCACAATCACTAGCCACGGTAGCAACAGACAAGAAATCCAAAGATACGTTGCACTGAGGAAATCTGCTGTAAAGGACTTCCCAAAATGCTAAAAAACTACAATGTAAACTTAAAGACTAAGGTGTACTTGACTCAAGCCATGATATTTCCAATTGTTTCCATTGAAAGTTGAACAATAACTAAGGAAGACCAAAGAAAATTCAAAGTCTTTAAATTGTGGTGTGGGTGTAGAATACTAAATCCCCCATGAACTACCAAAAGAATAAACAAGTCTCCCTTGGAAGAAATGTAACTAGTGTGCTTATTAGAGATAAGAATGATGACATTTTATCACCTAATTTATGTTGTTAGGAGGTACCAGTTCTTGGAAGAAAAGACATCATGTTGGGATAGGTGAGGGTCAGAGAAAGAGAGGAACATCTTCAACACGATGGATAGGCACAATAATGTTATGGACTTTATCGGGAGCTCTCGTGGTCTAGTTGTACGGATCTGTGCTGAAAACCTGGAGGCATCTGAATCCACCAAGTGCTCCATGGAAAAATATGGGCTGTCTCCTCCCATGTGATTTACTACCTCTGAAAACCCACTGGAGTTAGCTATGGATCACTTCAGACTCGACCATACATAACACTATTCATTGGATCACCGTGAGTTGTAGTCAACTTGAGAACACACAACAGCAGCAACTAATGCATACCTTATTGCTTTAGTCAAATACTCTTAATTATGGATACACCTCTTCCCTCCAAGTTACTGGGAAAATTTACCATTGGTCAGTCATATCTAAGCTTCTCACTGGAAACTGACCATGCCTACTGAAACTATCTCCCCTAAATGTATATCTTGTTCCAGGAGGCACCTACAAAAACTGGCATGCTCACCTACTGCTAAAAAGGCCTAGTCCTCTGTCTTCAATTTGTGAAGATTTCAAGAAGCCACTACAGTTCCTGAGCTTCCAACAGAGCAGCTGTGATATCTAACCACTTGGAAATCATGTTCCTTTCTCTAACTAATCCTATTTTCTTTCTTTCCTTATGAATTTACCTTGCAAGATCACGAAGACATTTCTGGATGGAATTCTCTATGTCAGAGTCTGTCTCTAGGATAAACATAAGCACAAAACATAGAAAACAAATACTCACATTTGCACCTCCATTATTGCTAGGTGTGACCATGGCCTAGTAAGATTATCCAGTTTGCCTACAAAATCTCTTTTGCTTTTCACTCATATTCAAGATTCATATGACACTATTTCTTTATTTCTTTTATATTTTCCATTTTGCAAATACCCCTATATTTTGGATGTAGATGAAATATCTGAAGGATGTTGTCATTGTTGTTTTTATATGCCATCGAGTCACTTGAGATTCATAGTACAATAGCCCTGAAACCTGCTCTATCTTGTGCCAACTTTACTGTCTCTAACACACCTACATTCATTAGCTCAGTCACTGAATCAATCCATCTCATCGATGGTCTTCCTCTCTCTGTCCTTTCACCCTTAAGCATGATGTCCCTCTCCAAGAACTGGTCCCTCCTTGCCCAAAGTATACTAGATTAAGCCTCAAAATCCTTGCCTCAAAGGAGCAGTCTGGTTTCCCCCTATCTAGGATGGACCTGTTTGTTCTCCTAGCAGTTCATGGTATATTCAATATTCTCTTCTTTAGCAACACAGTTCAAAGGCATCAATTCTCTTTCCAGTCATCTTCCAGCTCTGTGATGCATAGCAAGTGAAGACTATGGCCTGGCTCAGGTGCACCTTAGTCTCCAGACTGACATTAGTGCTCTACAGTACTCTGGAGCTGTCTCTGAGAGATGGCTTTCCTAATATAATGTTTCTTTGATTTCCTGACTGCTGATACCAAGAGTGGTGATTGTGAAGCCAAGCACACTCAAGCTGTTAACAATCCCAATCTCTTTACCATCATAATGCTGCAAATCGGCCCAAATGGTAAGAACCTTTGTTTTCTTGATGTTGAGATTCAGTGCATATTGAAGGCTGCAGTCTTTGACCTTCTGCATCAGGCCCTTCAGGTCCTCCTCAGTTCCAGAAAGCAGAGTTGTGTCATCTGCATAATGCAGTCATTTTATTATCTTAAAGACAAAATACCCTGGATACTTTTAAATATTACTGAAGAACAAACCTATGGCAGCAAACAACCTTTAAATTCTAGGTTTGTGAAAGAAAGAAAGCCTTTTAAATTGTTACTATTACTAAAATAAAATAAAATTTTATCCTGATGGATAAAATTAGTAATGTAGGTGCTGTTGTTGAGTATTATAGACTTGGAGCCGGCCCATAACTGACCACTGCCAAGTTTCAGAGACAGATAAACGTAGAGGAGGAGATTGTCCATCCTTCTCTTGTGGAGCAGCTGGTGGCCACAAACCACGTGCCTTAGGGATTGCAGAACAGCTTCTTGCCACTAGGCCACCAGAATAGGTGTACATCTGGAGCTTCATTAATCACTTGACTGATAGCCAAAAGGTTAATGTATCAAAGTCACCCAGCAACTTTACATTAGGAAGAACACAGTGATATACTCCTATATAAAGATTACTGTCTGGAAAACTCTATAGGGTACACGACTCCATCACATTGTTGTTGTTGTGTGCCATCGAGTTGCATGCAACTCATAGTTACCCTCATAGAACCCTGCTCTACCTTGAGCTGATGTCATTGTCTCTAACACACCTGCCCTCATGACCCCAGTCACTAAGTAAATTCACTTCATCCATGTTCTCTTGCGCATTAGGTTACTTTAAGTTTGAATCTACTGGTCAGCACCTATAAATAACAGTGTGTGTTCAATAAAGTGTTATTTATAATAGAAAAATTTGGAACTGTTCTATAAATTATAAATTGTTGCTCATCTTAAAAAAGAAAAACTACACTCATTAAAATAATCTCTTTGAAGAATAATTTCATGCTGAGACTTACTGCTGACGCCTTTTTAATCTTAAAGATAT
The DNA here is from genome assembly GCF_000299155.1 of Elephantulus edwardii. Lineage (NCBI taxonomy): Eukaryota > Metazoa > Chordata > Mammalia > Macroscelidea > Macroscelididae > Elephantulus > Elephantulus edwardii. The sequence goes on along the minus strand of NW_006399824.1, from coordinate 7,855,099 downwards.
AAGCTCTACTCTGTCATGTCTTTGGTGATGTGATCTGTAGCATATTGCCCCGTTAACCAAAAGGTGGCCTGTTTCAGGTACACTGAACCCACAAACAGCTCATTTACAGAAAGATGGGCTGTTTCTTCTCATTAAGATTTATAGCCTCAGAAATCTAATTGAGGGTTAGTCTAAGTGGGAATTGCCTTGGCAACAACTGAATTTACATGTGTATAAGAATCTCTCACAACAATATGCTGGGCAACTGCTTATTAACTAAATATTTGGAAGTTCAAATCTATTCCAAAGTGATCTACTTTCAAAAATTCACAGCCTGCAAATTCTATGGAGAGAATTCTATTTCAGCATCATTATGTTGTTGTTATTAGGTGTTTTCATGTCGAGTACGACTCATAGTGACCCTATGAACAAACGATTTCAACCTCTTCTAGCCTGTGTCATCCATTATAAGTGAATATTATTTGATGGAAACTGGTATCAAAAACTCATATACACACCTAAATATATTTGATGAATCCAGCAATCTTGTGAAGACTCTTGAATGGGGAAAAAAAGAAGCTTGGTTGTTGTGATATTTTGTATTTTATAAAGAAGGATAAATATTCTAATATGTATACATGTATATGTCTCCTGCATGCTTTTCTAAGATGTATAGGGTCTGGGTCCCTTCACTTTGCATCTGAATAAAAGCCTATGATTACTGGTGAAAATGTAAGAGATAGCACATAGTTAGTGTTGCCTGAAGTCATTTGCTTTGCTATTAAATATAGGGAAAGCTGTGGCTTGCTACTATCCATTCTATCAAAAGAGAATTTTTCAAACTTGAGAATTGTGATACATTTGTAGCTTTAATTGAAGCAAACTTGACATAGTTCTCTTTGTGGTAAGGAATGAGAAAATGCATTTCAATTAGTTCAGATCCTCCTTCTAACCTCATTAGTAAACTTCAGCAGTTGTAATGGAATTTGGCAACATAATAATGGCCAGAATTACTGACCTTTCATTAAATCTGCTTAAAAACATGTGCCAAGAATATGATTTCTTCTAAACAGTACGTTTCTCAATCTTCTGCAAGCATTCTGTAAACAAACAAAAACTCTACAGTTGAAAACATTTGGATTTATGAGTGAAAATGCCAGTTGCAAGCAAACTTTGATACAGTATTCACTTGGGCTTATTTCTGGTAAAAAGTACAATGATACATAAATGGGCAGCAACTAGATCACCCTTCAGTGTCAAGAAATGCAGATAAAATTTGACCAAGGTCTAGAAAACAGTTTATCTAGATGTTTATTTTAATCTCATTTTATTTGTATTGTACCATTATATTTCCAGAACACTTAATTGTGCTCATGCAAAACCTGTACTTTTACCAGTAAGCAGTCATCTGAACAGAGAAGAAAACATTGTATGGTTCAAAATTACGAAAGATGTATGTCAGGGATGCATCCTATCTCCATATATTTCAATCTATATGCAGAACAGATCATTTGGGAAGCTGGACTTTATGACAAAGAATGTGGCATCATGATTGCAGGATGATTCATTAACAACCTACATTATGCAGATGAAACAACCTTCCTTGCTGAAACTGAAGAAGAGCTGAATTATTTGCTGTTACAGTCTTCAATATGGATTGAAGCTCAACATCAAGTAAACAAAGATTCTCACCCTGAACCAATTGGCAGCATCATAATAGATCAATTTCAGCTTGCTTAATTCTACTATTAATACTATGGCACTAAAAGTCAGGAATTTAAAAGATAAAATGCATTAAAATCTTCAGGGACCTCTCCTGAGTGCCAAAGAGCAACAATGTCAGTCTAGAAAAGAAGATATATTTGATCCAAGTCATGGTCTTCACAATTACTTGCTATCCTTCAGAGACCTGGGAAATGATTAAGAATGATAGAGGAGTTGTGGTGCTATAGAAGAGTATTCAATATTTCGTAGTCGGCTAAGAGAACAAACAGGTCTGTCCCAGAGAGGGTGAAATCTAGCCGCTCCTTGGAGGAAAGGATTTTGAATGTTGCCAGCAAGAGTCAGTCCTTGTAGAAAGCCATCATACTTGGAGGAGTAGAGGGACAGCCTAGGAGGAAGATACTCTGAAAAAGATGGATTGACACAGTAACTGGTGTAATGGTCTTAGATAGTGAGATTGGCTCAGGATAGGGCAGGGTAACAATAACAAAGTATTGTTATAACACAAATACCCCCAAATGGCTTTAGAAAAAAGAAACTTATTTTCTCACTGTTCTGGAGGCCAGAAGTACACATTCAGATTATGGACTCAAAGGGAAGGCTTTCTCTCTGTGTCTGCTCTGAAGAAAGTCCTTATCTCTTCTGAGCTTCTATTCCTGGGGAATCTTTATGTGCTTGGCATCTCTCTTCCCCTGACTCTGCTTCTTTATTTGCTTGTTTAATCTCTTTCGTATCTCAAAAGAGATTGATTTAAAGAACACTCTATACTAATCTTAATTAGCATAGCAAACACAATCCATTCCCAAATGGGATTATAATACAGGCATAGAGGTTAGAATTTACAACATATTTTTTATTTGGTTTTTCTGGGGGATCAAGAGGGAGTAGGGATAATTTAATACATAACAGTATATTTTATTCAATCTCATCATTCCCCCGAATTTCCCATATGTGATTTACACTGCCACGGTTTGAGAGAATTGATAATGAACATTTTCATTTCTTTCTGGAAAACCTGCAATATAAACAGTGATATTGCTTTACACAAATACACATGCATGCACACATAGACACACTCCACAGAAACAAAATTGTATACTCCCTCCACCCAGATAATATGACTAGATCATTTAAGCAATGCCTGAATCTATTCAGAGAAAATCAGCAGGTCAGGTAGAAAATTATTCACCCTGCACAGAGGTTGTACAAATGTTGCAGGGTCTGAATTGCTGCCAAGATGTTTGGCATTGGCTTATCTCCACTTTTCAATTTGCTACAATGCACTTAACCTACCACTGTTATTCAATGTACTATAACTGTAATACAAGGATCTCTATGTTTACCTGTGCTTAACCATTCCTTTGGCTAGAAATATTTCCAAACAAGGGGATAAATATAAATGTCTGTGGTTTCTTTTAAAAAAAAAACACAAACAAAAAACAAAAACATATGTATCTCCACTAAACATTCCTGAGGTCCTTTGAAAGACTACAGCTAACAAGAAAACTTTATTAACACACCATTAACTACTTGATTTACTATTTCTGCAGTGCAATCCTTCAGATTTTCTTCTTTTGCATGAGAAAGTCAATATCTCAGTGGTTCAAAGTACTGCTTCAAGCTCACTGGAAAGTTCTCGTTATTATTCAAGGAATCACTTATGCCTAGACTCAATTCATTAAGCAGTCATAGAGATAATTAACCAGATCTTTCAAATAATCCAAGTAAAGAAAAGCTTGTTCATGATCTCTCTTTCTTGATCATCTCTTTTTTCATGTTCTCTCTCTCTCTCTCCCTCCCCCTCCCTCCCCCCTCTGTCCTTCCATAGATAATAAATGTGTGAACAGATCAGATGATAATTAATTTAATCCACAGATAATTAAGAAGACTATTAAAGAAAATCAACCTATTCTGAAATTCAGTGACTTAAAGCAACAAGAATCATATAACCTGTAAGAATATCATGTTGTTGTTGTTGTTATGTGCCATCGAATCGCTTGCGACTCATAGCGACGCTATGTGCAAGAGCCCTAAACACCGTTCTATACTGTGCCAATCTCGCCGTCTCAAACACACTCATTCCCACCACCCCAATCACAGAATTGATCCATCTCATCAAGGGTCTTCCTCTCCTGCGCCGTCCCTCCACTCTCCCAAACATGACGTCCCTCTCCAAGGACCAGTTCCTCCTTACAACATGCCCAAATTATGTCAGACGAAGCTTCAGAATCCTAGACTCCAAGGAGCACTCCAGCTTCACCCTCTCCAGGACAAAGCTGTTTGTTTTCCTAGCACTCCATAGTATGTTCAACACTATTCTCCAGCACCACAGCTCAAAGGAATAAATTCTCTTTCTATCATCCCTAGTTACTGTCCAGCTCTCCGATGCATAGCATGCAATTGCAAAGACTATAGCCTGGATCAGGCGCACCTTAGTCTCCAGCCTGACATCATTGCTCTTCAGTACTATTGAGAGGTCCCTCACAGCTGACTTTCCCAATGCAATTCATCTCTTTATTTCCTGGTTGCTATTACCAAGAGTGTTCACTATGGAGAAAAGTAAACTAAAACTCTTTACAATCTCAGTCTCTTCACCATCCATACTGATGCTGCCAATTGGCCCAGTGGTGAGAATCTTTGTTTTCTTGATGTTGTGCTTCAATCTGTACTAAAGGCTGCAGTCCCTGACTTTCTACAGCAAGCGCTTCAGGTCCTCCTCAGTTTCAGAAATCAGGGTTGTGTCATCTGCATAACACAGGTTGTTGGTGAGTCTTCCACCAATCCTGATGCCACATTCCTCTTTGTACAGCCCAGAGTCTCAGATGATCTGTTATGCATACAGATTGAAAAGGTATGGATACAAAACACATCACTGACGGACTCCCTTCTTGATTTTGAACCATGTAGTGTCTCCTTGCTCTGTTCTGATGATTGCCTCTTGGTCTAAATATAGGTTTCACATAAGCACAATCAGATGTTCTTGATTCCAATTCTTCTCAGAGTCAGCCACAGCTTGTGATCCACACAGTCAAAAGCCTTTGTGCAGTCAATGAAGCACAGACTGACATTCTTCTGGTATTCTTTGCTTTCTGCCAAGATCCATCTGACATAAGCTATAATATCCCTAGTAACATGACCTCTTCTAAACCCAGACTGCACATCTAGCAGTTCTCTGTTGACATATTGTTCCAACTGTTTTTGGATAATTTTCAGCAGAACCTTGCTTGCATGTGATATTAATGATATTGTTCGATAATTTCTGCACTCTGTTGAGTCACCTTTCTTTGGAATGAGAACAAATATTGATCTTTTCCAGTTAGTTGGCCAGCTGGCTGTCCTCCAGATTTCTTGGCTGAACTTAGTGAGCACATCCAGGGCAGAGTCTGTTTGTTGAAATATATCAATTGGTATGTCATCAACTCCTGGAGCCTTGTTTTTTGCCAGTTCCTTCAGAGCAATTAGAACTTCCTCCTTCATCATTACAGGCTCTTGCTCATATGTTATTTCATTAAATTCTTCTATGTCAGCCAGTTCCTCCTGATACAGTGACTCTGCGTACTCCTTTCATCTTCTTTTAATGCTTCCTGGATCATTTAACATTCTACCCAAAGTATCCTTAAGTATTATAAGATAAGTTTGAAAATATCTTACCCCTACCAACTGGCAGTCCATCTTATCCTCATTAAGTAATAGAATATCTCAAATAAAATTTATTTCTGCATACAATCTTTTCTTATTTTCAGTAAAAGCTGATCAGAAGGCAACATACCTGAGTTCAGACATGAACATATCAACTTGGCTTTTTTTGTGACCGGGAACATGTTGTTGTTGTTGTGTGCTGTCAAGTCACTTGTGACTCATACCGACCCAATATGTAATAGCTCTGAACTCTTCTCTATCTTGAGCCAGCCACATTGTCTCTGACATACCCCATTACCCAGTCACTGAGTCAGTCCATCTCATCCAGGATCTTCTTCCTCTGTTGCTCTGTCCCTCCACCTTTCCAAGTGTGATGCCCCATTTCCAAGAACTGATCTTTCCTTACAAAATGTCCAGATTGTGACAGACATAGATTTAGAATCCTTGTCTCCGAGGAATAGCCAGGTTTTACGCTCTCTAGGACAAACCTGTTTGTTCTCCTAGTAGTCCATGTTATTTTGAATACTCTTCTCAAGCCCCATAACTCACAAGCATCAATTCTTTTTCTATCATCCCTAGTCATTGTCCTGCTTAATGATGCATAACAAGTAATTGCAAAGATCATGGCTGGTGTCAGATTCACCTTAGTCTCTAAACTGAAATTATTGATTTTTTGGTACTCTGGAGCGGTCCCTCACAGCAGATTTTCCTAATGTAATTCATCTTTTGGTTTCCTGACTGATGGTATCAAGAGTGTTGTTTGTGGAGCCAAGCAAACTGAAGCTGTTAGCAATCTCAGTCTCTTCACATCTAATCATGATGCTGCCAATCAGCTCAAAGGTGAGAATCTTTGTTTTCTTAATGTTGAGCTTCAATCTTAGCATACGTCAATTGTTCTTTTCTTTACTGAATATTCCCTCTGTTAACAGCTACTTAGGCACTTTGTAATTATAGGTACATTTGCTTCCTATGTTATAGGTAGGAGACTATGTGTTGGCATATTACATTTCTAATAAGAAGTATCAACATTATTACAGAAACATTTGCATCAAATGGGCATCTTACCTAAACATCTGCTACATCAGTTAATTATTAGCAGGTATTTTTGTGTATAGATTCACGCAGTGTATTATTGTTTCTTACCACTTTATGTATTTGGTTTAATCTAGTGTTGTGCATTCTTTTAATTAAGATAGAAGAGAAAAAAGTATGTCAAAACTGATGAGCTGGTTATATTAATAATACATATGAAAGGTTTTAGGCTTCTGGAAAAGGCTTAAATTCTAAAATAATTAGCTTCTGGCTATGGCTGAAAGATACCTCATGTAGACAAGAAAAATCAACTTTGTCTAAACAGTATATCGTTTAATCTGGGAAATTATAAATGGAAATTGGAGAAGAAAGTGGGCTTAACAGAACAAAAACATATTGTTATGGCATTGAAAGGTAACTAAACCAGGATTAAATAATTGATATAACAATTGGATACATACTTAAACTATCCATATAAATATTTTTATCTATATACTAAAGCACAAAGTCAGGAACAAATGAAAAATGAGATTAGGACAATAAGAAGTAAATATAACTGTGCAAATATTGTCCCTGTTGTGTACCATTGAGTTGGAATCAGCCCACAGCTGACCCGCCAGTGGATTTTCAGAGACAGTAAATCACTGCAGAGTAGAGTGTTCATCCCACTCCTGCAGAGTAGCTGGTGGATTTTGGCTGTGTGATTTGAATTATAGGGAAATTTCTTACCACTAAGCTTCCAGATATTACAGTCTTATTGAAATGAACAGTTACTAGAATAAGGGAATGAAAGGTTTGACTTTGTTAAAAATGTGGTTGTGTAACATGTTGTGCAACTTCTCTGAGGGAGAGAGATGAGAAAACTCCTCCCATAAGAATTTACACCCTTAGAAACACAATGGACAGTCTCTATGAAATTGACTCAACACTGTAGCAGTGGTATTATAGCTAATGCTAGATGGACTGTGGCTGAAAGCAAAACATACCAGAAGAATGTCTATCTTTGTTTCATTGATTATGCAAAGGCATTTGACTGTGTGGATCATAACAAACTGTGGCTAACTCGGAGAAGAACTGGAATCCCAGAATACTTGATTGTGTTAATGCAAAACTTATACTTGGACCAGGAGGCAGTTGTCAGAAAAGAGCAGGGCAACACTGCATGGTTCAAAATTGGGTAGGGTGGATGCCAGGGCTGTATCCTGTCTTCATACCTTTTCAATCTTTATGCAGAACAGATTATCTGGGAGGCTGGGCTCTATGAGGAGAAATGTGGCATTGGGATTTGAGGAGAATCATCAACAATCTGCGTTATGCAGATGACACAACGCTGCTTGCTGAAACTAAGGACCTGAAGTGTTTGCTGTGGAAGGTCAGGGACTGCAGTCTTCAGTATGGATTGGGGTTCAATATCAAGAAAACAAAGATTCTTACCACTGGGCTGATTGGTAGCATCATGATGGATGGTGAAGAGATTGAGATTGTTCACCGTTTTGGATTGCTTGGTTCCACAGTCCACACTCTTGGCACCATGAGCCAGGAAATTTAAAGATGTATCGAAATGGGAGGGTCTGTGGTTAGAGACCTCTCTAAAGTACTGAAATGCAACGATGTCAGTCTGGAGACTAAGGTTCGTCTGATACATGTCATGGTCTGTGTAATCACTTGCTATGTATCAGAGAGCTGGACAATGACTAGGGATGATAGAAGAAGAATTGGTGCCTTTGAGCTGTGGTGTTGGAGAAGAGTACAAAATGAACAGGTTTGTCCTGGAGAGGGTGAAGCCAAGCTGCTCCGTAGAGGCAAGGATTCTGAAGCTTCGTCTGACATACTTTGGACATGTTGCAAGGAGGGACCAGTACTTGGAGAGGGATGTATGCTTGAGAGGGTAGAGAGACAGCACAGGAGAGGAAGACCCTCGATGAGATAGATTCAGTGACTGGGGTAATGGGGTAGGTGTGTCGGAGATAATGAGATTGGCATAAGATAGGGCAGTGTATAGGGCTGTTGTACATAGGGTCGCTATGAGTCGCAGGTGACTCAATGGCACATAGCAACAACAACATATGCACCTATATGGGGGAAAAAGCATTCTGGATTGATAGTAGGTAAAGGTTAAAGTAGACAAAAGTAAAAGAAAAAATTCTATTAAATGAGTGTAGTCTAAACTTCTAGACAATAATGAGGAAAGATGTATGGCTTTCCCAAGAGAGACTTTTCAACCTAAAAAAGTTGTATCCTGAGCTTCTGTTATTCATTTACTCAGATTCCAAAGACATAAAGTAATGTTGGTGATTCTTGCTTAGATGGGAGATGAAGTAAATAATTTTTCCCTAGTCTTATGCTAATTGGTTAGAACGATTTGAGAGTATACTAGTGAAAGATCTAAACAAAATTAACTCATTACCTTGGATTTTTTTTAATCCGAGTTTTAAATGTTCTAACAAATTGAGAGCACTGTTTCATGGCCTCAAATTAAATAAGCTTTTAGTTCAAAAGCATGTAAAACTTTTCTCTCTTAAACACACTCAAATAATTTCTGTGGTTTTCAGGAAAAAAGGAACATAAAAAAAATCCTTGATATGCATGATTACATCATATTTCACAAAAAAAGTTTGTAAATAAAAAGAAAAAAACTAAGACAAAAATAAGTACCTGGAATAGGATCTAATATGTAAGATGTGTTTCATCAATATTATGGTAATAAATCAATGATTATTGTAGAATTATAGAAAAAAGATATAAAAGTTGTACGTAATTATAGACAGAGTAGTTAAAGAAGCCATCATTTGTTTGCCTGATTATTCTGTTAAGATATATTTATTGAACATTTTATTATGCATTGAATTTTATCCCCTTCCTCAAAATATATGTTAACTTATCTATCAATATCATCTATGTGAAGTAATGTGATGATATTAGAGAAGAATAGGTCCTAAACCTAATCTTTTCTGAGTACCATCTTTTAAAGGAGAGTATAGATCCAGAGATCTAGGATGAAAATCCATATGACAATAAAGATAAACAGATCTACTTGCAAAGGAATGTCCTTAGTTTCCAGAAGCCAGGAGAGAGACTCCCAGAGAGACTCAGCAAAATCCAGCCTCTGATTTGGACTTTTAATCTCCAATACTGTGAGAAGAGAGCTGGGGGAGGGGCCTGGGGGGTGCGAGTCATCAGTAAGGATCTGTGTTGCTAACACAACAGTAAAAACACTCTGGCAATTTCAATCTGCCAGAGGCTCCATGGAGAAAGATGTGCAAACCTCTCCCATGTGACCTGTTTGTTGTTGTTATTCACCCATTGAGTCACCTGTGACTCATAGAGACACTATGTACTGCAGCTCTGAACCCTGCCCTGTCCTGAGCCAGTCTCACTAATTCAGACACGCCACCCCCCCCTTGCCCCAGTTACTATATCAATCCATCTCTTTCAGTGTCTCACTCTCCTGTGCTATCCCTCCACCCTTCCAAGTATGATGACCTTCTCCAAGAGCTGGACTCTCCTGGCCACATTCCCAAAGTATGTGAGATAGAGCTTTGACATCACTATCATTCAAATTTATGTGCCAACAACCAGAGCCAAAGAAGAGGAAAGATAATTTTTGCCAATTGTTGCAGTCAGAAATCTATTGAACATGTAACCCATGTGATTTACAGCCTTGGAAATCCAGTGGAGGGAGGATCAGCTTGATGGTAGTGAGTTAGCATATACAGCTAGCTGACATTCCAGCAGATTTTCAGAGGTTTCAAAGAACCCTTGGTGAGGCCCAGCTGTCAAGTTTTCAGCTGGTAGTAGAATGAGTATCCTTAGACACTCATTGACATCAGTCAGAACCAATTATGGATAGACCGTAGTCTATCCAAAGTTATGAATCACACAGGAGGAGCTTGTCCATCTTTCTCACTGAGTTATCGGTGTATTTGGACTGTCAGAGTTCTTGGGGTTAGCAGTGCAACTCCATATGAACGAGACCAGCAAAGATTCTTGTTCTAGGGTGCTGAACTAACTGACAAGCTACAAAGCTTCCAGTTCTTCTTTGTTTCCAACATTTGCATTCCAATCACCAATTATTATTAATGTATCTTTGTTGCGTTTTAATCAATTTCAAGCCGCAAGCATTGGTAGGAGCATTCAGAGGAGCATAAACTCTGACATGACTTGGTGCTTCAACTCCGGTCTTCAGCTGTGCTGGCAGATACACTATCTATCCCAGGCCAGAAACTATGTTTACTATCTCCCATAACATCCATATTTACATACCTGCTTGTTTTATTGTTTGTTCTTAGGGCACATGTTTGTCTGATAGCTGACTGTACTGGGTGATGTATGTATGGATGCTGTGATTCTGGAAACTATATCATCTATATTTCAAGTTCCAGCAAGGTCACCCATGATGGACTGCTTTCAGCCGAGCTTCCAGACGAGGGCAGTCTAAGAAACAGAATTGGCCATCTACTTCACACAGTGAGAGCTTTACTATTGTCCCTTAATGACTTATTACATACTCAATATTTACCATACAGAAGTGCTAACAGTAAACACTAAGTGAGTACTTACTGAATATTGCTGATCTTACAAACCTTAGTGATCTTTTATTTGGTTTCCAAGATGTAAATCTCCATTGAGATTGCCTATTTTTTTTTCCAGGAAACCTAGCGGGCTCAAACTGGTGATGTTTTCGGTTAGCAGCCCTACACATAACCTGCTAGACTACTGAGATTCTTCTATAAGGATTATGACTATTTAAAAATTTTCTATGAAGAAATTAAAGCCAGAGAAGTCCAGAAATTTCCCCAAGGTCATGCAACTAAAAAACGGCAGCATTTTGAATAATTAATATGAGGGATATCTAGAGAAAAGTGAATAAGACAGCAATGAGTCCAGAATCTCTGTCATGTGAGGAACAGTGTGATAATTGAGAGTATTTTGCCTAAATAAATCAGGCAGCAGCAAATAGCTGTTGCTTCAATACTTAAGCAGCTGCCATATGGAAAAGGAATTAGACTTTAATAGTATGTGGCTTCAGGGAGCAAAACTAAAACTAATATGCAGAAGCTGCAAGAAGGTAGATTTCAGCTAAACAAAATGAAGAGCTTTGTAGCCATGAGAAATGCGGGTAAAGTTGAAGAAGCAGCTTTGGGAGGTGAAGTTCCAATAACTGATGGTTTGAGTCATGGAAAAAGAGTTGGGAGGAAGTGAAATCTGAAACACTGTGAGAGGACAAGTTGACCAGACAGCCTCCAACATCCCTTCTCACAATGAAAGTCTGCCTCTGGTGTGTATTTTATTAACCTACCATAAACATTTACATTTTTTCTTTTCTCTCCAGTGTAAGAATGTTTGGCAGATACATAAAGCATTTGGATCCATGTTTCTACAATATTTTGGATATAATAGATAAGAAATAATGCTGTGCCAAGTCTGCTAGATCTGAGCTTCCAACTGCTTCAGAAGCTCTAATAACTCAGATTAAGAGAGAAAAGAACAGATAGAGCGAGTGAATTTCTTTTCAGCTTACGATTTATCCAAATTCCAAGGGCAAGCAAATATTCTTCAGGCAATTGTAAAACTGTTTCATGCCTAAATTAGCCATTGTGAGGATTTGAAAAGATAATCCATATTTTCCTCAAACTTGTACAGATTCTTGTACATTTATGCAAAGGGTTCAAACAGGAGATTTTGAAGCTCTTTTCTGATCAGAGGTCAGCACTTCTGGTACAGTGCCAGTTTTAATGAGAAGATTTTCTTTCCTCTCTCGTAAGAAGAGCAATATGAGGGAGCTGCATGCTAAAAATGAGAACGGTTTCTGCCCGGACCTTATGCCAAGAGAGGGTCTATGGTGTATTTTATCTGACATTTTTTATGCTGTATTTGGCTGCCAGTTTTATAGAAAAGATTAATATTCTCTACAGGTTTTAGATAGCAAATTTTGAGTTTTGATCCTGGTCTGCCTTGGGGAATATTTCCTTATAAAGATCTAATTTTTCAATCTTGTATCAACTTTAATAATTTTTCATTATTTGTCAAGCTATTCATGCTTGTTTGCTTATGTGTTTGTTATATTAGAGTACTGCACTTCTGAGCAGACACCATGCCAATTTACCATCATTCATGATCACCTTATGTAGTTACTAGGATGTACAGTACATTTTTCAAAGATAACCAGCCTATTTTGAAACAAATAATAGATCTTAGATTTTTTTTTTTTATTTCAGGGCTTCTTCTCTCTGATTAGAGTCTTTCTCCATGAGCTATATTTAACCCTATGAAATATAAACAAAGACAAAGAAGTAGTTGTCCAAAAAGGACAAGGGAACACTGCATGGTTTAAAATCAGAAAAAGTCCATTTCTCCATACTTACCGAATTTGTAGGCTGAACAAACAATACAAAAAGCTTAACTATATGAAAAAGAATATGAGATCAAGATTGGAGGAAATCTCAACAACAATCTGTGTTATGTAGATGACACAAGCTTGCTTACAGACAGTGAAAAAGACTTAAATCACTTACTGCAGAAGATCAAAGACTACAGTCTGCAATTGTGGTCTTCACATCTCAATATCAAAAACCCCAAATCCTCACCACTGGAACAATAAGTAGTATTATGATAGAGAAAGAAAAGTTTGAAATTGTCAATGATTTCATGTCACTTGTATCTACAGTCAATACCCATGGTAATAGCAGTCAAGAAATTAAAAGAATTGTTTAACTGAAGAAATTGTCAAGAGCCTATTCAAAGTGATAAAGAGTAATGATGTCAGTTTAAAGGCTAAGGTGTGCCTGATAGAATCTTGGTATTTTCAATTGCTTTCTATGCATCTGAATGTTGAACAACAAACAATGATGACAGCAGAAGAATCAATGCCTTTGAATTGTGGTGTTGGAAAAGAGTAATGAATATTTCATGACTGCCATAAGAAAAAAAACAACAAACAAACCTGCCTTTAAGGATGAACAACCAGAGTACTCCAAAAGTCAAGGGTGGTGAAACTCTGTCTCACTTACTGTGTCCACTTACTTTGGACACATTTTCAGGAGAAACTACTAGTCTTTGGAAAGAGATGTCATGCTTGGAATGGTAGAGGATAAAAGAAAGAGAAGATGAACCTCAACTAGATGGACTGACACGAGCTTTAGCATGACAAAGATCATGAAGATAGTACAGAGAGTTAAATGTCTCAGTCACAAAAGGACAAATTCTACGTAGTGCTACTGTTATAAAACAGGACT
>NW_006399824.1:7836364-7841292 GCF_000299155.1 Elephantulus edwardii | reverse complement strand
GAAAAGTGCAAAAATGAACGAATGGAAATCCAGAGTCTCTGTAAATTTTCTTTAAATAAAAATTCAGATATGTTGTTCACATGGTCTCTATAAGTCATTGCCAATTGGATGTCAACTAACATCAACCGAGATCTATGATATTTATAATTTCTCTAAAATCTGGCTGCAAATAATTTCTTCTTATGCTAATCTTTATACTTTAGATTATAATTATTTCAAACTTTAATCTTATAAAGAACTCTGGTGGCCAAGTGGCAAGAAGCTATGCTAGAATCTCGAAGGCATGCTGCTCGAGGTCACCAGCTGCTCCACGTGAGAAGGATGGGTAGTCTCCACTGTGCAATTAATTGCCTCTGAAAACCCACCAGAGGGCAAGCTATGGGTTGGATTCAACTCAACAGTACATAATAACAACAATCTTTATAAAATTGTTTATGTCTGATTGTTTCTAAACTAAAACAGTCATCACTGTTGATTTGAAATGAATTAATAACTGACCATTCAGCATGTGTTTGGTGGCTTTCAAACACAGAGGAAGAGATTGCCTATGTTTTTCCTCAGAGCCCCTGTAGATTCATACCACCGGGCAGGTACCACCTTTGTGTTATCACTGCATCTCACTATAGACTGCCACCAGAGCTCACTTACTTAGTTATAAGTTTGTTTTAATTAATTGAACATAGACTCCCCTTTTATTTGTCAGTAGTATTACATACAGCAATCTTGATGTTATTAGGTATTGCTGAGTTCCAATATCTAGCAACATTATTTATAACAGAACAAAGCACTGTCATTCTCACAATTGTGCAATGTTTCAACTTTTATTACAACCATTATGTCAGTCCATTTCACTGAAACTCTTCTTTTCCCTGATTACCTGCTTTACAAAGCATCATCTCTTCTCCAAGGACTGGTCCCTCCAGCATGTGCAAAGTATGCAAAACAAGGTCTCATCATCCTCTCTTCTAAAAAAAATCTACTGTCCCTATTTCTTTCTTCCCCTCCACTCTATAGAGTACATTTTATTTTTCTCAAAAATGCATTACGTATAACCACTACACATATATCTTGAATCTCTGTCCTGTCCATTCTTTTTGCAAGACATATTGGTTTGTACTTTTAAAAGTCTATGGTATTGGAAAATAATATTAAATATACTACAGACTAACAAATGTGTCTGGTGACTTTAGTCAGAAGGCTCCTGAAAACAAAGGTGGCAAGCTTTTGTCTCTCATGATTCAGGCATGTTGTCAAGAGAAGCTAAGCTCTGGTGGAGGATAACATAATTGGAAAAGTTGTGAGTCAATGACAAAAAGAGAAAGATCTACAATGATACACTCAGCAACAAATAACATACTGCATACAGAAAATTTACAGCACAGCAACAATTGTGCAAATGTCACAGGACTGAACCATGTTTTCTTCTAATGATGCCCAGAGCTGTTATACATTGATCTCAAATAACAATAACATTCTAAATAGTTTACAGTCTCTAAGTAAGAATTTCAACATTTTATGTATACTTTTAAATTATAGAAGTATTTGATACTTACTTGTAGCTTATATTTTTTGACCAAATAAATGAGAATGAACAGTTATCAGAAAGCTTTTGATTGTGAGAATAAAGTTTGTTAAACCGCAGAAAATAAGTGACTCAACTAAAAGACAATGTAGTGAGAAAGTTTTTTTGAAACTAATTTTCATGTATTTGGTAATTGTTCTATTTGTTTACTTTGTAGATAGGAGTTTAGCTTTGACCATGAATAATATTAGGTGCCATAAAGCCAGTTCTGTTTCATACAGTATTATAAGGAAACACTGTTAGGTTCTATGCCATAGGATTATGGTTAGGCTTGTTGTTATGCGAGTTTGAGTCAAGTAAGACTCATAGGAACCCTGTGAATAAGAGATATGAATTCCATCCTATCCCATGCTTACCTTATCATCTCTGACATACTTGAGTCGATTACTATAGCCACTGTGTAATTCCATCTCATTGAGGTTCATCCTCTCCTTCTCTGCCCATCTACCTCTCCAAGGTATGATATCTCTTTCCAAGCAATAGTCCCTCCTAATGACATACTCAAAGTATGTGAAATGAAGTTTTTCCATCCTTGCCTCTATGGGACACTTTAGCTCTACTTTGGCTAAGGCATCTCTTTTGGCTCTTTTGGAAGTCCCTGGGTGTTCAGTACCTTTCTCCAACACTACAACTCAAAGACATCAATTCTCTTCTGTCATTGTAATTCATTGTCCAACTCTCAGAATCATTGTTCTCAGATGAAAGATCATGGCTTGAATCAGGTGTACCTTGGACTTTAACCTGACATGGTTCCTCTTTAGGACTTTTGAAAGGTCATTGACATCATGGAAAATGTTAAATTTCACTCAATAAAGATACTAATTAAAAAAAAGTCTATGGTGTATTCAATATTATTTTCCAATACTGTAATTTAAATTTATAATATCTTCTTTGAGCTTATTTATTGTTACCATTCACATGCATATGAAATGACTGAAAATATTACAGCTTTAATGAGGCACTGCTAGCGTGGAGCTACGTGCTTGGTTGCTAACAGAAAGATCCTACCAGCATCTATATGTGAGAGAAAGTCGTGGCTGTTTCTTTCCATCAAGCTTTATAACTATGAAAACCTTATGAAACTGGATCTATAGTTTGAGTATGAGGTGGATTCAGTTTTACAACTACTTGGTAAGTTTGGGTTATTTGATAAGGTACACCTTAATCCTTAATGTGATAAAATCCTAGACATCAAACAAAAATTTTAAGCCACTGCTAGGGGAATTGGGTTTTATGTTTGAGTCAGAAACATCTTAATCTTCATTATGAGTAAATATTAGCCCCAAACATATATTCTTTTTAATTTCTCCACATTTTTTCAACCTGTGAGCCAAATTACCTCTTTATTTTATTTTTTGCTTGAGTCATTATAAACTAGTTTATATTGACAAAACATATTCAATTAGACCCTGGCTACTAGTGATTTTGAGAGGGAATTTGCTCATGGTAACATCACTAATGAAATGCTTATATTTCAATTATTTCTTTTATTTTCCACTTTATTTTGTAATGCTTTTGGCAATTGTTGAAAGCAAATTCTAATCAGGATGTTGGTAGTGTGAAGCTGTGCTACATAACACAAAGAAATGTACATACAATCCTAGAGCTAGGTATCCCTTCTCATTTTTGTCTGATAAGAGGGTAGAATTGCTGGAGATTCGGTGGTTTTGTTTTACTTGGGGGAGGGGGGGCGGGGAGAAAGGGGTGAAAGAGAGAGAACAGCTTCTGCCTTGCACTGGGTAACAGTGGGAAACTGGAGCTTGAGTCTCGTTTCCACCATTTGTTCACATGTAACTAACAAATCTTTCTCCTGTTGGGATCTCCCCCCCACCCCCTTTTTGCCTCTGATCTTTCTCTCCAGTGCTCCATTCTTAATTTATAAAATCAGGGGCTAGACTAGATGATCCCCAAATTTCCTCTAGCATCCTAGTTCTATTTCTGAGAGATGCCAGATGAAAAAATAAAGGAAAGGAAATATGAGTAATACTATAATCAAGGATATGTAGTCAGGTAGGCCAAGGTACTTTTTTATTTTAAGAAGACTGCAGGAGATTTTTGTCTAAAGTTTAAAGATGATCTCAGGGCAAGAGTTTGTCCATGTCTTATAGCAGAAAGCAAAGAAGAATTGGTTGGGAAATGTGAAATAGGGAAACATATTGGATAGAATTGAATACAGCTTTCTATTGTGGCATTCAAATACTTATGAACTTGAGAAGTCATGAGAATTAAAATGGATATAATCTATAATGGACTTGGTATGACACAGGATATAATGACATTTTAATATACACACTTTTATTCTTATTATCGTCTAGAGTTGTTTGTTTGCTTGCTTGATTTATTTTTAATAGCTTTTATCTAATACCACCAGCAACAAAACCCTCCTGCAAAAACCTTGAATGGCGCTTGTTATCTGTCCCCCTCTCAAAAAAAAAAAATTTAGATACTTTAGATATTCAAGAGTAAGCATAATAATAACAAAGTGTGACCTTATAAAATAGTGCTACAGTGATGAGAATTAGAGACAGCACACAGTCCTGGGTTTCAATTTAGTCTTTGTTTCTAGTTTTGTGATTACCTGGCTTCTCTCCTATTTTATTTATTCTTCTTCACCTCCCTATTCAACACTGCATTGCTGCAGAGCTCAGTTCTCAGGTGTATAACTGTTCAGTGGTGGTTGTTTCTAATGACACTCACTACTTTATGAGTTTATATCATATTATAGCTTAAAATATAAGTTGCAAATTCATATCTGTAGTCAAAACTTCAACCTGAGATGTTCGTTGCCTACTGGGCATTTTCACCTGGCTGTCTAATAGGGAATTCAAATTTATCTTGCTCAAAACCAAATTCATAATTTCCTCTGAAATATCAGACTCCCCCTGAAGTCTTCTTCATTGCCTTTTTTGGCAACTAGTCAACTTACCTTCATTCTTCCATAATCTGTATCCATTATATCCTCAATCCTGACATTATTACTTTCAAAATATATCCAGCATCCAAATTACTTCTCACCCTGTCTCCCTCCTCTTCCCAGAAAAAATGTATTAACGTATCTTTCACCTGAATTTTGCAATAGTCTTCTGTATGTTCTTCATGCATCATTTCTAGCTCAACAATAATCTATTCTTAATGGTAGGACAGTCTTCTTAAAAGTTAAATCTAGGTTGCTTATTTCTCATTTCAGTGAACAACTACAGAGATTTTGGGATTCCATTCATTCATTGTTGCACCCTTCTCCCCGCACGAACCCCTCCCCCTCCCCCCCATTTGCTCCTCTCCTTGAAAAGCAAAAGAAAAACTCCCTCATTGGTACACAATCCCCCCCTGCACCTCCCCAAACCCC
>NW_006399824.1:7806737-7830734 GCF_000299155.1 Elephantulus edwardii | reverse complement strand
AATTATAGAAAAAAAAAGGAAAAAAAAACACAATGTATAATTTGGAAACAACACCATTACCACCAATCATAAAAAAGAAGTATAAGTATGATAACATATATATGTATAGAATTGAATGTACACAGGAAAGTACAGGTACAAACATATACACACTCATGCATAAAATACAGTGAATACAGTTATAGATGCTTTAAACCATAATTAAGATCATGCAAGATTGATATTCTGGATTGCAGACAGTCTTCTAGCATCATTGGAGAAATCGGTCAGTTGGCATTATATGCTCACTAAGCCATTGTTCTGAGGCAATTGTAATCTTTAGTGTATAAAGTTATTCTGAAGTATCAGTTGAGGTTTTAAGAGCTGTCAAATGGCCACTAGAGATACAATTATTATTCTCTATTTATCAGGAACAAGAGAGGAAGAAGTAAACCAAATCTCAGGGAAGAGACTAGTCTTTATGTTTAGTAGATTACATGAGCCACATCTTTGTTTGTTCTAAAACCAGAAGAACTAAATGGGGCTACCATTACTGACCATTCTCATCAAGATTACAATAGGCAAGCACTGATAAGATGGGAAGAAAAACATGTAACATGAATCAACTTCTTAATAAACTCAGATTTACTGAATTAGTTGAGACCAGTAGACTGTATGAAACTGTTGACCTTCAATACTCTTTAAACCTTGGACTCAAAATATCTACTTATATTGCCTTCAGAAAAATAACATAATTGGCACATGAAATAAAGAGTATTCACCATGAGTGTGGTACTCCTTTCCAAAATCACTTCTATTAGACAAAAAATGTCAACAATCATGCTAAAAAGAAAAGGAGGTAGGGAAATTGTTATGGAGTGTCATCGAATCAGCACTGATTCATAGTTGACCTTCTAGGGGGTTTTCCAGAGGCTGTAAATACACAGAATAAGATTGGGAGCACCATGTCTTACTAGTTAACCCAAAAGAGGGAAGTTAGAGTATTGGAAATTGAGCAACTTGAACATAACTAAAGAGAAAGTTGTCCCATTATAAAATAATGACAACTATCACTTAAAAATTCATACAGAAATTTTCAAATAAGAACCAAATTTGCTATGCAAGCTTTTACTAAAATCACAATGAGATGTTAGTAAGGAAAAGTTAATATAGCCTGATTACCTGCAATACTTAAAATTTACCTCCATTTGCAATATTACATAATTGTATTTCCGGATTTAAAATTTTTCTCCAAATTGATTTTCACCATCTAACATATTCATCTATTTTACTGCCTCTTAGTCTTTAAAATGTAATCCCTATGGGTTCAGGGATTTTTAAATCTTTTATTTACTATTCTGAAGATTTAGTGCAATAAATACGTGCTGAAGAGATACAAATGTGTCCAGTGTATGCTATGGTTACTAAGCATGTGAAATGTTTAACACAGTGCCCAGTACTACATAATATGTAGAACGACTAGCTGAAAGGTCAATGTTCAAATCCAGCAACCTTGTGACAGTAGAGAGATGGTCAGTTTCTTCTCTTGAAGATTTACTGTTGAAGAAACCTGATGGAGAGTTGCTATGAATCTTAATGAACTAAACAGCATTGGATTAGAGTATACCTACCTCTTTCGAACTAATGGAATTACTTTTAATACTAACTCTATTAGTCCTTTAAGAGTTTTAAGATTCTTAGTTTTCAATTTCTCCAATTAAGGAGAACTCAAACTAAGTTTCTTATTAAAACATTTTTATATATGAAAAATAATTTCATTTGACAGAAGTGGTCAGTCATCAGTAATAAAATATTTATTGTTGAATGCACCAAAAATGAAACTACTTATACCTTGCATCCCATTGCTGGAGGGCTAAATTTTACAGGCCTGAAGGTTGTTAATTCAGCCTTTAGCCTTGAAGAGATTAACATAAAATGTATTAAAGTCTGCCAACAGGGTAAATATTTCCAGAGAGATGGCAAGAGTAGCAAAGGAAGATATTTAAGTGCTTCAACATTCTTTCTTCTTTCTTAGCAAAAATGTTAAATAGTTGAATCAACATTTGGCAGATTTACAGTCCTACCCAGAAATTAGTTTGTGAAAGTCATTCTGTTATGAAAAGATTGATTGGAAAGTAATGTATTGCCTACCATGTAAACACTTTATTACATGAATAAAGTCGTATCTGTAAGAATCCCTACATTTGTTGGTGGGAAATCTACGTACTTCAGTAGTTAGGCAATATTTGTTGTTGTTGCCAAGTGACATTATAAAGCAAACTACACATAACTTAAATAAACACTACCTGATTTTACTCCATCCTCACAATTTCTTCCATGTTTATATCATTGTTTCTGCCCCTGGTCTTGAGACACTGCCTTGAGAATATTCCTTTGATTACTGACCCTTCTCCTTCCAAGCATGATGTCCTTTCCAGAAACTACTCTTTCCTAATTACATATCCTGAGTATGTGAGACAAAGTTTCACCATCCTTGCTTCTTTTTTATCAAGATTTTATGGTAAGCTTATAAAGAAGTTGGATTTCCATTCATTAATTGTTGCACATTTTCCTCCCTGCTCCCTCCCACCCACTTCGATTTTTCTTTAGGAAAAAAAAAAGTTTTTCATTGTTATACAGTTACTCCCGAAGACAAATTGACTCTTGTTGAACCAATAATACCTAATCATATATTCATTTTATACAGTTCTCTCCCCTATCCACTTCAATGCTATGTACATTATTTATCCCCTCTTTTCTTAGTTTCCCCCTCAACCCTGTCAGTCCTGTTCTATAACAGTGACATTATACAGCATTTGTCTTTTTGTGACTGAGATATTTTATTCAGCATAATGTCCTCCAGGGTCACCCATTTTGTATAATATTTCATGAGTTCTTTGTTTCTCAGTGCTGCATAATATTCCACTATGTGAATATACCACAGCTTCTCTAGCCATTTGTTTGTTGATGGACACTTGTATTCTTTCCAACACTTTGCTATTGTGAACAAAATAACATGGATGTGCTTTTATCTGCTTGCATGGCAGTCATGTTTTCTTTAGGGTTTATTCCCAGTAGTGGAGTTGATAGGTCAAATGGTTTTTCTATTTCCAACTTTTTGACAAAGTGCCATACCGCTTTCCATAGTAGTTGCACCATTTTACACTCCCACCAACAGTGAATAAGGGTTCTAGTTTCTCCACAACCTCACCAGCATATGTTGTTTGCTGCTCTGTTAAATTTTGCTATTCTTACTGGAGTGAGATGATATCTCATAGTTGTTTTGATTTGCATCTCTCTTAGAGCTAGAGATTTTGAACATTTCTTCATGTGTTTGTTTGCCACCTGAATGTCTTCTTTGGTGAAGTGTCTGTTCATATCCTGTGCCCATTTTGCAATTGGGTTGTTTTCCTTTATCTTACTGTGGTGCTCTAAGTCCTCTATAAATTCTAGATATAGTCCCTTATCAGACATGTCATTACCTAATATTCTTTCCCAGTCTGTAGCTTCCCTTTTTACCCTGTTGGAGAAGTTTTTGGATGTGCATAGGGATTTGATTCTTAGAAGGTCCCATTCATCTATTTTATCTTCTCCTGGTTGTAGATTGTTCAAGATGCTTGGAAGACTTTTTATGTTATGGATTAGGACTTTTACAGTTATTCCAAGCTTTTCTCTGATGAAGTTTATAGTCCTTGATTTTAGTCCAAGGTGCTTGATCCACATTAAGTTGGGTTTTGTGTATAGTGTTTGAGTTTTCTGCAAATGGTTTTTCAATTTTGCCAACATTGTTTGTTAAAAAGGCTGTCATTTCCCCACTTAACTGATTTTATCTCCTTGTCAAATCTCAGTTGTCCATAGGTAGATGGGCTGATTTCTGAGCTCTCAATTCTATTTCATTGATCTATGTGTCCTTCATTACACCAGTACCACACTGTTTTGATCATCACAGCAATGAAGTAGGATTTGAAATCAGGGAGTGAGATATCTCCTACCTTATTTCTCTTTTTAAGGAGTGCTTTGCATATTTGATTTCTCTTTCGATTCCAAATTAAATTGGAGATTGTCTTTTCCATCTCATTGAAGAATGAGATTGGCATTTGTATTGGAATTGCATTGAACATGTAGATTTCCTTTGGCAGTATTGTCATTTTCACAATATTGAGCAAGGTATATGTTTCCATTTTTCCAGGTCTCTTTGTTTCTTGACATCCTTGCTTCTAAGGAGTACTCCATCTATACTTCTTTCAAGTCAAATTTGTTTGTTCTTTTGGCAATCTATTATATAATTCCAAATTCTGCATTTTACAAATACCATATTACAAAAGTATACATTCTTTCATCTTTTTTACTCACTTTCCAACTTTCACACACATATAAAGCAATTGAAAATGTCATGGCTTGGATAGGATCATCTTAACCTTCAAAGTGGCATTTTCACTTTCAGACACTTTAGAGAGGTCCCTGGCAACAGATTTGCCCACTGCAAAAATATTTTTATTTCTTGACTGCTGATTTCATAGATAATGATTATGAATCTAAGTGAAATAAAGTCATTGGCAAGTTCAATCTTTTCTTACTGTTATCTCATTTATTATTCGTTTGTGAGACTTTTAGTTTTCTTTATGCTAAAATGAAATTCATACTGAAGACCATGTTGTTGTTGTATACCATAGAGTCGGAACTGACCCAAAGCTGACTCTCCAGTGAGTTTCAGAGACAGTTATTTGTGCAGATGGAGACTGCTCATCCTTCTTCCTTGAACCAGGAGCCTTTCGGATTGCAGCACATCTTCTTGCCATTAGGCCACCAGAACTTCCTATTGAAGACTATAGGCTTTGGAATTAATCAATAAATTCTCTAAGTTTCCTTCATTTCATTATTTTTTTTAAAAGAAGGTTGTGTCATCTGTATAACAGAGGCTGTTAACAAGCTTTTCTTCAATCTTGATGTACATTTTTCTTTATAAATTTCAGCTTCACAGATTTTTGCTCAGCATACAGATTAAATAGATTCGGAGAAAGGTACAACCATGATCTTAGTTTTCTGATTTTAAGCCATGCAATATCTCCTTGTTCTACTCAAATTTCTTCTTCCTTATCCATGCACAGGTTCCAAAATCTATCATGTGATCTCTGGCCTGATTTCCATCAGCACAGGCATATTTGCCAACAGTAATTCTTTGCTTCAAACAGTTACATTTAATTTTCCATTTATAGCTATTGTATCTTGATTGCATGTTCAATCAATTCCAGATTGCAAGAAGTGTTATAAATCTGCATATCTAACATTAGGTGTTGGTGTGTGAATTTGAACAATAGTTATTGACAGATCCTTTTGGTATGCCTAGGGATATTATTCTATTACGGACAGAATTTCACTTCAAGATATATTTTATTATCATTGGTATTTTCATGGAGGTTGATAAAGGTGACTAAGTTTTCATTCAACCGTTCATGTACACTTAGTTTATAATATTAATTACAATAACCAAACATGATTGCATTTTTCCCCACTTCCTTTCTGTAGTTCTCAAATCCATAGACCTTTCTCTCTTACTCTTTCCTACATTTATGACTTAATCTTTATCCTATTCAAATACTATTCTTTAATCTTATATTGTTGGTTTTTCTAAGGAGTGAGTGTCTCTTTGGTATTTTTGGTCATTTTCATATCATAATTCTTAAACTGGCTCAATGTGGACCAATTCTTTCTGTTGCAGGGATTATGTTAAGTCCTTAATTTTATTTTATTTTATTTTTTTTCCCTGTATTATCCAATATTTTGCCCATAGAATCCTTCAGTATTACAATTTGAGGTTTGAATTTGTTATGTAATACTTTCAGGTTGAAAAATGTTGAGTGCATGTCTTACCTTTTGGTTTTCTAACTCCAGTTCTTTGCATATTATTTTGCTTTGTCTTCTTGAATGCCCTTTACAATTTCCTGCTCACCTCTCTTACTTAAGCATTTCCCCCTTTTGTTTTGTCATCATTATCACCTTCTAGTCCAAGTTTCAGAGGCTCTTCTGACATTCATTTTGGCCTTTTCTTTCTTTCTCATTACTGGAATGACCTTTAATTTTCACATGGATGGTTTCCTGGGTGTGATCCTACAATAATTCTTCTGGTCTTTGGTAGTTTTGTGTATCACATCTATTCTTGACATTATTTTTAAATGCATGTGGTATAGACTCACAATCTTATTTTGGTTTTGCATAGAACTGTTTTAATTTTCT
Source organism: Elephantulus edwardii (assembly GCF_000299155.1). NCBI lineage: Eukaryota > Metazoa > Chordata > Mammalia > Macroscelidea > Macroscelididae > Elephantulus > Elephantulus edwardii. The sequence goes on along the minus strand of NW_006399824.1, from coordinate 7,824,521 downwards.
TCACCTTTCATTTTAATTTCCTCATAACTAATTGATGGCCTGGTCTGTTATCAGCCCCTGAACTTGTTGTTGTTTTAATTTTATTCTGATTAATTTACAAAGTTTAAATACATTATTTTCTACAAAAGATCCTTCCCATTTTCTTCACCCTACCCACCCATTGAATTGTGCAACCCTATGATTAACACCCTACCCCCATGCTCACTCCTCTATTTCCACCCTCCCCCACCTTGGATTCTCATACTCATTCTACAATAATGGTTTTATACAGTATTGGTCCTTGTGGGACTGAGTTAGTTCACTTAGCATAAGACTCTCCAGTCCCTCTCAAGTTAGGTAGTAATTTACAAAATTATTGCTCCTGTGTGTTGCATAGTATTTCATTGTATGAATGTACTAGAACTTTCAAACCATTCATTTGTGGTTGGACATCTGAGCTATTTTCACATTCTTGGTGATGGTGAATAATACTACTAGGAACATTGGTTTACAAGTTTCCATTTGAGCCTCAGTTCTCATTTTCTTGGGGTATATTCCAAGCAATCGAATAGCTGGGTCATATGGAATTTCTATGTTCGGCATTTTAAGGAAATTCTGAACTGCCTTACAGAGTGATTGTACCATTGTACAATTCCACCAACAATGTAAAAAAGTTCCTATCTCACCACCTCCTCTCCAACATTTATTACTTGCTGTCCTATTAAATTTTGCTACTACAAGTGGAGTGTGATGGTATCTCATTGTAGTTTTGATTTGCATCTCTCTCATTGCCAGTGATTTGGAATACTTCTTTATAATATTGAGCTTTTCATTCACCTCCTTTCACAGAGATAATCAATCTGATACTTGTTGTCTTATCAGTTGAGGTCCATGAACATAGTCATTATTTAGATTTTTTTTAATTTACCTTTTTTTAATTTAGGTTGTTTATTTTTCATTTCAATGAACATCTACAGAGATTTTGGGATTCCATTCATTCATTGTTGCACCCTTCTGCCCGCACAAACCCCTCCCCCCTCCCCCCCTTTGCTCCTCTCCTTGAAAAGCAAAAGAAAAACTCCCTCATTGGTACACAATCCCCCGCCCCGCACCTCCCCAAGATTTTTTTTAAAAGATGTTTGTAATGAACAATCATTGTTGTACAAAAATTTATTATTCTGTCTCCATCCTTACTTCTCTCACAAAGTGTGTTTTCTCCAATTTTCAGTCCTTCTCTTTTATTTCCAACATTCATATTCCCTCATCAATAATTACTAGGATACCTTGAAAAGATTACATCTTTTTTGAAATTTTAATGAAAGATTATAGAGAACATGGATTTCCATTCACTCATTGTTGCACATTTTCCTCCCTGCCTCCCCTCTTCCCCAGTTCGCTTTTCTCTTTGAAAAGAAAAAAAAAATAAAATCTTTTATTGTTATTCAATCCACCCCCCTACTTTACTACTTAGATCTTATTCTGGACTCTTGGCATGTAAACAATACCTAATTTTATATTCCTTTTAAACAGTTCTCTCCCTCATCTGTTTCAATGCAGTGCACATTATTTATCCCCTCTTTTCTTATTTCCTCCCTAAATCTAATGTCAATCTTGTTTTATAACAGTGGCATTATGCAGCATTTGTCCTTTTGTGACTGAGTTATTTCACTCAACATAATATCTTTCAGAGTAACCCATTTTGTGTAATATTTCATGAGTCTCTTGTTTTTCAATGCTGCATATTATTTAATCTCTTTTACACTGGAAAAAGTTGACAGAAATAATAAATTTCTTCATTTTTGGCTTTGGTGGTTGACATGCATCTTTGAATAGTAATTACATTAACAAGTCTTCATTGTATGTGTATAGATAGTGTTCTATCACTCACAGTATTATATCAGGGTAGATCTTGAAATTATCTTTTTTTATCATGAATGTGAGGCCATTCCCTTTCAATTTGTCATCCTGAAATAATAGAAAATAAGATTGTCTAATTCAAAATGGTAAATACTAGTATGTGGTTAATAATTAATGATAAAGAAAGAGTTGTCTAAGTTGCATTGAAGGTATTGGCAAAAATAGGGTCCCAGGGACTGATGGAATACGAATTCACATGTTTAAACAAATTCTGCCCTGGATATCCTCACTAGCCCATGACAAAAAATTTAGAAGACAGTTATGGATAGGAAGATATCTATATTTGTTCCCATGGGGAAAAAAAACACAAAAAACCAACCAAAGAAAAAACCAAAAGGGTCATCTAACAGGCTATGGAAATTATCAAATAATATCATTATTACTATAAACAAGTAAAATCTTGCTTAAAATTATAAAAAAATCAATTGGAATGGTACATTGACAAGGAACCTCTAGAAATTCTAGCTGAATTGATAAAGAAAGAAGAATCAATGTCTTCAAATTGTGTCAAAATAATGATAAAAATATCTCTTTGAAAAAGTGTAACTAGGTTGCTCCTTAGATGTAAAGATGTTGAAACTTCATCTCATACATTATACACATGTTGTCAAGAGGAACGAACCCTTGGGAGTGGGAAAGACACAATGCTGGGGAAAGTGGAGGTTCAGAGAAATAAATGAAGACCCTAAAAAATGGTTTGACATGCTGACTATAGCAATGGGTTAGAGCATGGGGTATATCATGATGATAATTCCTTATAGGGAAAGGTTGTGATTTGTTGTTCATGAGGTAGCTGTGGTCATAGTAGACTTGACAGCACATAAAAACAGTTAACAGCAAACACTTCTTTGATATTTGGCTGAGAATTATGTCACAGAAGTGTATTTTATTCCAATTCAAAAGGTGAGTAAGGATCTTTATCTCTGGAGTTCAAGCATCCCCAATCAGTCCAGTAAGACTAATAATTTTTCTGTATTTGAGTTTTGTTCCACATTTCTCCACCTGATCCAGAAACTTTTCTGTGACTCCTTTTAGAGTGCTCAGTGGTGGTAGCTTCAACATAGATCTTAAAATGTTTTTTATAAAGATATTCCTCATCCATTTATTATTTTGGTCATGATAGGCCATATGATTAACTGATTAAAAATTAAATACTAGTGCACTTCAAGAGAGCTTTGAAATGATAGATAGATAGATGATAGATAGATAGATAGATAGATAGATAGATAGATAGATAGATAGATAGATAGATCTCTGGTGGCTTTGTCCATAAGGAGCTGCATTGGTATCCATATCATGTTTCTTTATCTCACTTTTTTTTTAATCTACAGGTAAGGTCTTCCACACACTTCTATCATACTTCTACACTAATACATATATTCACCTATGTTCTCTAGCTTGTCATTCTTCTCTCAGCCAACACATTCTGGTTGCACTTCATTCAAAACAGACTTGGTTATTATTTTGGAAGGCTATGCACATGCAATTTTCTTTGCCAAAACTACAGTTCAAAGGCATACATTTTTTTAAAAGTCAGCATTATGAACTAACGAAAGCCAATCCTTCCTCCTGTGTACAGGATCGCTTATTCGTTTGCTTCTCAATCTTTGTGCTTTCATAATAATTGCCTTTTCACCTTCAATGTGAACACTTTATTCTTTAAAGAACCATTTCTATCATAATTAAAATGTGTGGTATTACTCTCATGTAAAAATAAGAAAGGAAGGAAGGAAAAAGAGAAGAAGGGGGAAGGAAGAAAAAAACACTCCATTAACTTCCTATTTTCCCATCAGTTATAATCTCATTTCCTTGTTCCTTCTTTTCAGAAGATCTACTTAAAAGATTTACCTCTGCTGTACATGATTCACTCAGCTTTTTCTTCTATTGAACTCACTTCACTCAGAATTTTTACGCTTTGCACCACAGACAGTGCACATGTTAAGCTCATCATTGATTTCCATCTAGGCAACCAGTGGCCAAATATCCATTATCACTTTATGTGCTGTTTAAAATAATTTTATCTGAATAATAATTGCTTCCTTCTTGAAACAATGTCCCCAATTACCTTGAAGAGATCACATATTTTTGTGTTGTTTACTTTCTCATATCTTACCAAAGGCTTTTTCCCCTGTCATTGTCAATGGCTTCTTTCATTGTTTCAAATAATAAGTGAAAGATAACCCCCAATTTCCACTTTAATATATTCTTTTTTGTATGTACTTAATTTCTAGAAATTTCACCTATTTCAATCCATTTATATCTTACTGGTTCCTAATCTTTAACTTTAAATATATAAAATACATATGACCTGTTTATAGATGAAATTTAAATCAGCATTTCAAACTTAAAATATTCCAAAAGATAAAAATACATCATATCTAAACCTCTGAGATACAGCAGAGGTAGTCCTCAGGAGTCAGTTCATAGCAATAATCAAACACATAAAAAAAGAAGAAAAGAGTAATATGAATTACCTAACTCAACATCTGTAACAAATAGAAATAGAGTAACATGATAATTGCACAGCCTATGGAAGAAAAGAAAATATAAGGGCTGAAATCAGTGGGATAGAAAACAGGACAACAATTGAACCATCAATAAAATCAAGTGCTAATTTTTGAAAAGGGTCTATAAAATAGACAAACCATTGGGAACATAAAAAACAAAAGGTACAGATAATTTAAAAAGGAAAATAAAAAGGTGATATCACAATATAAATACCAGAAATAAAAGTTCTAATAATAGAGGATGAAGCCAGGCTGCTCCTTGGAGGCAAGGATTCTGAAGCTTTGTTTGACATACTTTGGACATGTTGCAAGGTGGGATCAGTCCTTGGAGAGGAATGTCATGCTTGCGAGGGTGGAGGGACAGAAGAGGAAAACTCTTAATGAGATAGATTGATTCAGTCACTGGAGTAATGGGGATAGGTGTGTCGGAGACAATAAGATTGGCAAGAGACAGAGCAAGGTTTAGGGCTGTTGAATTGCAGGCAACTCAATGGCACATAACAAAAATAGTTTTTGTTTAGTTTTTATTTCCTTTCCTTTCCTTTCCTTTCCTTTCCTTTCCTTTCCTTTCCTTTCCTTTCCTTTCCTTTCATTTTATGTGTACCGTGAAATCGGATCTGACAGGTACTGAAGGAGATTGCCCCTCCTTCTCTAGCAGAGCATCTGGTGAATTTGAACTGTGTACCTCTGGGATTGCAATGCAGCTTCTTGCCACTAGGCCACCAGAGCTCCCTTATAACAATAGTTTAAAAAAAAATCCTCATAATCTGACAAATTTGAAACCCTAGAAGAAATGGAAAAGTACCAAGAAACCTGCACCCTATCCAAAATTACACTCAAAGAGGTAGAAACTTGAACAGATTCATAACAAAAGCAATCAAGTAAGTAATAAAAAAGCTGTCCCCTACAAAATGCTGGCTGAGATGGTTTTATGGGTAAATTCTACAAAACATTCAGAGATGAGCTATCACAAGTGCTACTGAAAAGAAAAAAAAACACGTCTAGAGTCATTCTATGAAGCAAGCACAACCCTACTACTAGAACCAGACAAGGACTTCATAAAAAAAAGAAAACTATAGACTTTCATGGACATACGGAAAAACCCTGGCCAATAAAATCCAACAGTATGTAAAAATAATTCATCATGATCAAGAAGAATTATTAATCAAGGATGGTTCAACATAAAAAAATATAATTCATTATATTAATAGAGAAAATAACAAGCACCACATGCTATCAAATGATGCCGAAAGGCATTATATGTTGTCCAACACCCATTCTGATTTAAAACATTCAATAAAATAGTAATATAGGGGGATTTCCTGAAGGTAGTGAAAAGTATATATGCAGAACCAAGAGCCAACATCATTCTCAATGGAGAGAGACTAAAAGCATTCTCCTTGTGATGAGGGACTAGGCAAGGATGGCCACTATCATATCTCCTATTTAATATTGTATTGAAAGTTCAAGCTAAGACAATAAGGCAAGAGTAAGAAATAAGAGACATTCAAATTGGCAAAGAAATGGTAAAACTTTCAGTATAAACAGATGATATGATAGTGTACACAGAAAACCCCAACACTCAACAAAAAAACTGTTAGACCTAGTAGACCAATTAAGTTGAGTGGATGGATAAAAGATGACCATACAAAAATCAATTGGATTTCTCTATAGCAACAAATACAGCACAAAAATTAAACAAGAAAAGCAATATCATTCATAATAGCCAGCCAAAGATAAAATATTTAGGAATTAAGCGAACTAGAGACACAAAAGGCCTTTATAAGGAAAACTACAAAAGAGTACTATAAGAAACAATAAGAGACTTAATTAAATTAAAAAAATTCCTGTTCGTGCATAGGAAGATTTGGCATTTTTAAAATGACAATCCTACCAAAGGCAACTTAGAAGATCAATGCAATCCCAAGAGATACCAAACTCATTCTTTAAGGACACAGAAAAGAAAATTTCTAGTTTGCAAAGGAAAAAGGCATCAAATAAATAGAGCTTTTCTGAAAAATATAAATTAAGTAGGAGGCATTGTATTTATTGATATCAAAACCAATGCCTCAAAACACCTCAAAGCATAGCACAGCTTTTTCAAACCAAAACAACATGGTATTGGTACAATGACAGAGACACAGACCAATGGAATAGAATAAATAATCCAGAAATCAACTCAGCCATCTATGGTTAATTGATATTTGACAAGGAAACAAAACCTATTAAGTGAAAGAAACAATAGTCTCTTTGACAAATACTGTTGGAAAAACAGTACATTTACCTATAACTGAGAACTAAAAGAGGATCCACACCTCATACCATACACAAACATCAATTTAAAGTTTATTAAAGACCTAGGGGTAAAGCCAAAAAGCATAAACATCATCAGAGACAAAACAGGACAAACTTAGAAGCCTAAGTCTATAGTATAAACAGGCTTGCAAACATAGCCAAAAAATGCACAATCAGGAAAGGATAAAATCTACAAACTGTGCCTTCTAAAAATCTGTATGCATGAAAAACTTTAAACCCGTGTATACGAATTTTGTAGGTAAACCAGTACAAAACGTAAAAATAAAAACAAAAAATAAAATCATTTTATCCAATAAAGTAAAAAGAAAATCCAAAGATTGGGAAGATATTTCATAATGACATTTCAGACAAGGGTTTCATAACTAAAATTTTAAAAAATACTACAGAAAAATAGTAATTACCTGATGACAAAGTGGTCAAAATGTGAAAAGATTTCTCACCAACGTGGATATTTGGATGACCTACAAACATACGAGAATCTGTTCAAAATCACTAGCAACCACAGATATAAAAATCAAAACAACTCTGAGATATTACCTTATCCCAGTTGCAAATTTTCACAGTAAATGTTGGAGAGGATGTAGAGAGATTGGAACTGTTATGCACTGCTGGAAGGATTGTAAAGTAATATAACTACTACGGAATTTCCTAAAAAATGTGGACATAGAAATCCTATGTTGTTGTTATTATGTGTCTTCCGTCTCCTGCGACTCATAGCAACCTTATGTTGAATAACTTTGAAGACTGCCCTGCCCTGAGCCACTCTGACTCCGATACATCTACCCCATTACCCCAGTTACTGTATCAGTCCATCTCATCCAGAGTCTTCCTCTCCTGCACTGTTCTCTCTCCCTTCTGACCATGATACCCTTCTCTAAGGAGAGGTCCCTCCTGACCACATGTCCAAAGTATATGAGGTGGTGCTTTCAAGGAGAAAATTAGTTTCACCCTCTCCAAGACAGATATATTTGTTTTCTTGGTGGTCCATGGTATGTTCAAAACTCTTCTCCAACACCAGAAAGGCATGAATTCTTCTTCTATCATCCTTAGTCATTATCCAGCTCTCTGAATAATAAGTAATTGAGAAGACCATAGATTGGGTCAGGCAGACATTGTCTGCAGACTGACATCATAGCTTCTCAGTATTCTGGAAAGGTCCCTGACAGCATATTTATCTAATGCAATTTGTCTTTTGATTTCTTGACTGCTGGTGCCAAGAGTGTTGATTGTGGAGCCGAGCAAGCTCTGTTAACAACATCAATTTCTTCTCTATTCATTCATCGTGATGCTGCTAATTGGCCCAGTGGTGAGAATTTTTGTCTTCTTACCTCTGGAACAGTGTAGTAGTCTTTGAACAATCTTTTTAATTTCTTTTTTCTAAAACCACCCATACTATATTTCTCCTTTTCTGTTTGGTTTTTCCCAATACCTCTAGTGCACCGCAAATTAATAAAACTGGCTATCGTCTCTCTTCTTGTTTGTGTTTTCTTTATCTCTACTTAAATTGAAGATTTAGGATGATATATTGTGTTGCTGTTGTTTTCCACTGTTTGTATTGAAATAAAGAATCAATCAATCATAGAGAAAAAATAAAAAATGAATCAAGTTAAATTGTATATGCTAGGTTCAATATAATATTATCAAATAATTTAGCAAATGTTTAAACAGTATCAAGTAAATAAATGTGGTCCTCTGGGAGCCAGAAAGCTATCAATAATTATGGAATGATGACAGTTAATCATAATTTTAATTTTTAAAAAATCTTACCATTGGTTTCCAAATAATCTTTTCTAGAGGGACCAAGACTTCTATTACTTGTGTATTTTCTCCCATTGCCTTCAGAAGAGACATTCTTTGCTAGTTAATTTTTCATTTTCCTTAACATAAGCTTAGAACCTGCACAGTCACTTCAACATATAAAGTAAGCCTATACTTCTTCTGCCAAATGTCTTCAGTACTAATTTTATATTTTATATTCATTTTTTATCATATACAAAAGGTTAATCTTTTATACAAAAGGTTAATCTTTGTTCCCTGTCCTGTTGAATACTTATCAGAAGTTTAATCTCCCCTAGACACTTTTCTATGAATATTTATAGGGTTGACAGTGAATAATAAAATGAAATCCCATAATACTCTTGCCCTGTCACATTTCAAATAGTTAAAAAAATTAAAAGTGCCAATCAGCTTTACAGCATGGACCGTGCCACATATTTAAGAGCAGGTTGAGGATTCTAACATTATTAATAATACAACTTGATACTTAAGTGGTAGGAAGCTTTTTAGATATTCTTCCCTATTTCCACACAAAAAAGAGCAACTCTTGTCCTCTATAATAGTTGAGTGCGATGTACCTGGGCTCATGGTTTTGACCTTCATCAATTCCTTTGGGAAATCATGAATGCAAGCTGGTCATCTTTAGTGCCATGACTACAATAGGCCTAGAGTCTGAGAACATGACTTTTAACTGAGTGGAACCATCTAAACATACTCTCTCTCTTGATTCCTCCTGGTAAGGGAGCATAACATAGCTATTACTATGAAGAACAATTCCATGGAAATCTTCATCCATGCTTGCCCTTGGACTATTCTCATTAATATACTTTGGTTATAAGAAAGATCAGAAGAACTAATGCTACTATTCTGACTTACATGTAAGAAAACTAAGGTTCAGAAAGATTAAGTCCCCTTTTCCAACTCATATTTCAAGTTCTTAGCTTTCTACTATGTTATTGTTTAAGTCTCCTAAACTCCTAGCTAACATAAACTAATTCTAAAATTTCTCCCTTCCCAGCTAATGAAGCAATCTTTAGCTTACAAGAGACAAATAAAGGGAACTCTGATGGCCTAGTGGCAAACAGCTCTACTGTAGTCCCGAGGGTGTGTGGTTTAAATCCACCATAAACTCCACTGGAGAAAGAGGGGCAATCTCCAGCAGCAAAAGGAGACAAATGGAATATCAGAGAAATGCTTCACCAGCAGTGATCAATAATTTGTATAATTATCCAATTCAAATCTTAGTCAACATTCAAGAGCTAATAGATAAAAAAAGAAGCTAATATATAACTCAGAATTTGAAAGTAAGTTAAATAAAGTAGGAAAGAACTAAAAATAATGTTAGTAACAGCAAAAATAAAAACTTTCTTTTTTTAGTGTTTCAAACAGCAACCCCTGCTCGGGCTGGATTTCAATAACAATTCAAAAAAAAAAAAAAGGGGGAACCCTACAGTACAACTAAAGTTGTTTCATTATTTTATATAAATTTTAATTTCAAATTTTTTGTGGGCAAACCAAAATTTCAATGAAATATCTGAGCAACATCTCCAAAATTATGAGTTTGAAAATAATCAATAACCAAATTCTTATATACACAGTCTGATATTTTGACATGTCCATTTTACTGCCAGGACTGACTAGTATTTGTCCATGAAGTCTTAAATTACTAATATTTTAGAAGGACAAAACACTCTCAACTAAGACAAGGACAGAGATTCTTGGATATCAAGATTTTCTTATATGACACTAACTTCTTTTCATCATAAAGCCGTTGTTAGGTTAATGTTATCTCCTTCCCTTTCACACTCCTAACTATCCACTAGTATTATACTCATTGCTATTAATTTGTATCTATCTCATAGTTACCATACAGAACAATGTATATCTACCTCATGTTGTTGCATGTTTCTGCTGATCGTTGTTGAGTAGAGCATGACTCATAGCGACCCCATGAACAAAAGGCCTCACCAAAGCCTTTCTCTAACTATGGTCATTTATCAAAGTTCATAGAGTTTCCAGAGGTGTATTGCTTAGGAACTAGATGCCTCTTGGGATAATATAATCTTTACAGAAGAGTCTGTCATATATTACCCCTACAGAGTGATAGTTGTTGTGGCACCAAGTTGTAACCAACTTACAGTTGACCCTCCAGTAGGATTTCAAGGCAGAAAATTGCACAGGAGGAAATTGTCTGACCATCCTTCTCCTGTGAAGTAGCTGGTGAATGGTGGTGGTTTCTAATGGCCAGCAACTGGTTAGCAGATAAGTGCTTTAACCATAGTGTCACCAGGGTCTTTTTTCCTCTGATAAGGCCAAAATATATCTATTTTACCACAAATGTAGTGGGAGTGACATCCACTTCCTAAACAACATGCTTCTGAAAACTCTATGAATTATGAGAAACGACGATAGTTATAGAAAGACTTCAGGCCTTTTGTTCATATAAGGTCACTATAAGTTGTGCTCAACTTGCCAGCAATCAACAACCACCACCACCACGTATGAGAATTTAAGTCCCAGGTCAGATGTTTAATAGCTTAATAAGTGCTTTATGAATTGCTTGAGCTGACTGAGATGGTTGGTAACGTCCTCCTGTCATGAGTTGATTGAGTTACAGAATCTTAGATTTTTACAACTAGAAAATAAATACATGATCTAATCTATGTCCACACAGTATAGACAAATAAGGAAGCTCAGGCCACTAGCTGTTGGCAGCTTGTTAGAGGCAGACTACAAATGTATTTCTTGGTTTCCATACTTTTTCTTATGTTGGATTATCTACTTTGAAATTCTGTATCCTTCAAACTTACCTAAATTAGCCTTCTTCTTTCAAAGTGCAGTAAACTCATTGCTGTGAAATCAATTATGTCTTATACTTACCTATAGGACAAAAAACTATCCTGTAGAATTTTGAAACAATGATGGTGAGAATTCAACTCCCATACTTTGATCATGTGATTGGAAGGGGCTAATATTTGTTGAAAGATTGAAATATTGAAAGATGCTTTGGAGCAATATATTGAATGACACAGAAAGCATCAAAAGAAGATGGAGGGAATACACAGATTCATTGTATCAGAAAGAACTGATTGACACTGAAAAATTTCAAGAAGTACCATATGACCAGGAGCCAATGTTAATGAAGGCAGAAGAGGAAGCTGAATTGAAGGCACTGGCCAAGTATAAGGCTCCAAGAATCGACGGGATACCAACCGACTTGTTACAATTAACAGATGCAGCTTTGGATGTGTTTCCCAGTCAATACCAGGAAATGTGGAGGATCGCTATCTGGTCAATGCATAGGAAGAGTTCCATATTTGTTCCCTTACCCAAGAAAGGTGACCCAATTGAATGTCACATGCAAACAAAATACTGCTGAGGATCATTAAAAAATGGCTAGAACAATACTCAGATAGGAAACTGCCAGTAGTTCAAGGATAATTTAGAAGAGGCCATGGTACAAGGGATATCATTGCTGACATCAGGTAGATCCTGGCTGAAAGTAAAGAAAGCAGACAACTATCTATTTGTTTTTTATGGATTATGCAAAGGCTTTTGATTGTTTGCATTATAACAAGTTGTGGCTGACATTGAGAAGAATGGGAATCCCAGAGCATTTGATTGTGCTCATGTGAAACCTATTCCTGGACCAAGAGGCTGTTGTGTGAACAGAGCAGGGGAACACGGCATGATATAAAATTAAGAATGAGTGTGCCAAGGTTGTATTCTTTCTCCATAACTATTCAATCTGCATGCTGAGCAAATCATTAGAGAAGATGGATTCTATGAAGAAGAGTTTGTCATCATGACTGAAGGGAGACTTATCAAGAACCTGCATTATGCAGATGACACAACTTTGCTTGCTGAAAGTGAGGAGGACTTAGAGCACTTGTTTCAGAAAATGCAGCCTTTGGTATTAATTACATCTCAATGTCAAGAAAACAAAGATTCTCATCACTGGTCCAATAGGCAATGCCATGATGAAAAGAGAAGAGATTGAAAATTTCAAAAACTTCATGTCACTTGAATCCATAATTAACATTCATGGTACCAGCAGTCAGGAAATGAGACATAGTGCACTGGGAAATCTGCAATTAGGAATCTCTCCAAATTATTGAGAAGTAATGACGTCAGTCTATGGACTAACGTGCTTCTGATTCAAGCCAAAATCTTTCCAGTCACTTGCTATGCATCTGAGAGCTGGACAATGGATAAGGAAGACTGATAAAGAATTTACGCCTTTGTGCTGCGATTTTGGAGAAAGAAAAAAAAAGCTGGTGAATTCAAACTAAATGCCTTTGGGATTGCTGGGCAGTTTCTTACCACTAGGCCACCAGAGGACCTGTTTTCGAGTGCTCTTTATTAATAAAGTTATATGTTCTCAACTGTGACACTCATGTATCAAATGTGTTAATGGTTGGCTACCCAATGCGGACAGAGAGTGGGGTGGAGCTCCTGATTAAAACAAGCTTTGAAGGAGGAGTGGTATCTACTTCCATAATACCTTGCCTCCTGAAACCCTATGAACCTGGAGAGAGGATGAAAGGCACCAAGTATCAAGGACTCTCCTTCAGAGGGTCACTATGAGTTGCCTGTGACTAGTCAGCACTTAACAACAACATGTATCTCAACGAGACTGATTTTGTTTCTAAAAGGGCAAAAAATGTGAGTTATGTTTGGAAGTGGTCAATATAGAAAGTACAGATATATAGAGATTATGTTAGATATATAGTGTGTTTCTACCATTCACCTCTCAGGTGTTTTTGTTTTGTTTTGTTTTGTTATGCTTGTTGTTGTTTTTCTATAGTGGCTTGCATGTTATTATGATGCTGGAAGCTATGTTAATTGGTATTTGGTATTTCAAATACAAGTAGAGTTATCCTTGCTGGACAGATTTTGGTAGAGCTTCCAGACCAAGAGAGACTGTGAAGAACTTGAAACTCTATTTCTGAAACTATTGGCTAATGAAAATCTTAAAATCAGCAATGGGACCTAGTATGATATAGCACTGAAAGATGAGGTCCACAGGTTGGAAGTTCCTCAAAATATAAGTTGGGGAGAGTAGATGCCTCCTCAAAGTAAAGTAAACCATAAAGTGTTTGTTGTTGTTAGATGCTATTGAGTCGATCTGAGCCCTGTCCTGTTGTGCGCCCTCCTCACAATCTCTGACACCCTCAAATCCATTGCTGCAGTAACTGTGTGAACCAACCTGTTTAAGGGTCTTCTTTAGTTTCTCTACCCAGTTTTTCAAGCATGATGTCCCTCTCCAAGAAATAATCTCTCATCACAACATATCCAAACTATAAGAGATGAAGCTTCAACATCTTTGTCTCCAAGAAGCACTCTGGCTACACCTTATCTAAGATGTACCTCTTTGTTTTTTAGGCAATCCAAGGGATCTTCAGCATCCTTCTCCAATGCCATAATTCAAAGGGATTAATTCTTCTGTCATCTTTAGTTATTGTCCAGCTCTCAAATACACAGCAAATGACTAAAAAGACCATGACCTGAATCAGGTGCATCTTAGTCTTCAAACTGACATCAATGCTCCTCAATAATTTGGAGAGATTTGTAACCATAGACTTTCCCTGTCTCCTGATCTCCTGATACTTCCTTATTACAGTACGTCTCCTGCTCTCCCAATTGCTAGTGTCAAGCATACTGATCGTAGATTCAAGTAAGGTAAAATCATTGACAGTGTCAATCTTTTTTCCACCTATCATGATGTTGTCTATGGGTCCAGTAGTGAGGAATTTCATTTTTATTGAGATGCAATCCATATTGAACACGGTAGTCTTTGATAGTGTGCAGCAAATGCTTCAAGTCCTCAGTTTCAGCAAGCAAGGTTGTGTCATCTGCATAAGGAGAGTTATTTATGAGTCTTCCTCTAAACCTGATGCAGTAGAGATTAAATAGGTATGGGTAAGGGATATAACCCTAATGCACAGATGGAATAAAGAGTTCGAGACCTTCATTTGCTGAGGTGTCATGATTCAAAGTGAGAAGAAACAATAGAAAACATTATTAATAAAAGAAATGTAAAATTTACAATGAATGTTGTTATTGTTCATTGCCCTCGAGTCCAGCATGACTCATAGTGATACTATGAAGAAAAGACCTAAAGCCTTTTTATAACTATCATCATTTCTCGTAGTTCATAGAGTTTCCAGAGGCATGTTGTTTTGGAAGTAGATGCCACTCCCAGACAAATAAGAAATCACCAAAAATTAAATGAAATTCATTGCAAGCACTTATTTCCACATAAAATTCTGTAACGTGATCTCTAGGCTTATTTCTATCACCAATGCTATATTTTCCAATTGTCAATCCTCTGTTTCCAAATTTTGCATTCCAATCACCAGTAATTATAATGCATCTTTATTGCTTGCTTGATCAATTTCAGATTGCAGAATACAGTCGTTATTAGGTGCCCTTAAATGGATAAAAACTAATTAAGATTCTATAGACAGATCTGATCTTTGTCTTATCCTGCACTGTTCATTCTCACAATCTCTGCCACGTTTAAGTCCATTTGTGGTAGTTATTATGTCAATCCATTTCATTGAGGATTTTCCTCTAACTGTCTGACCCTTTCAATTTACTCATCTTTGTTTTTAATGGTTCGTGCATAAACTGGAATAATAATCATATTGACAGGTCTTGTATGCATGTTGACATTATTATATCATCTGTTGTTATTGTTGTTGTTATGTGCTGTCAAGTCACTTGTGACTCATTGCAGCCCTATGTACAGCAGCCCTATACCCTGCTCTATCCAATGCCAATCTTATCGTCTCTGACACATCTACCTCCATTACCCCAGCCACTGAACCAATCCATCTTATCAAGGTTTTATTTTTTTCTCTTGCAATGTCCCTGTACTCTCCCAAGCATTACATCCCTTTCCAATGGCTGGTCCCTCCTTACAACATGTCCAAAGTAGGTCAGATGAAGCTTTAGAATCCTTGCCTGCAAAGAGCAGCCCGTTTTCACTCTCTAGGTTGAACTTGTTTGTTCTCCTATCCATCCTCGGTATATTAAATACTCTTCTCCAGCACCATAGCTCAAAGGCCTCAATTCTCCTTCTATCATTCCTAGTCATTGTCCAGTTTTCTGACACATAGCAAGCAATTGTAGACAATGGCCTGAATCAGGTGCACCTTAGGTTCCAGGCTCACATCGTCGCTCTTCAGTACTTTAGAGAGGTCTCTGACAGCGGACTTTCCCAGTGCAATTCATTTTTTCATTTTCTGTCTGCTGGTACAAAGAGTGCTAATTGTGGAGCCAAGAAAATTGAAGCTGTTAAAATTGAACAGTCTCAATCTCTTTATCTGAAAATGTTCTTTATGATTATGGATGCCACATCATTCTTCATTCTACAACAGATAATATTATTGTATGTTTCAGATTGACTAGTCCCTTTGTCTAAAAAGGAGAAACCAGACATTGAGGCACAAGGCCATGAATATCTCTCTGAAAGGGTTAGAGGGAGAAAGAATAGCATAGCCACTCACTGCCCTGGAGAAAAACACAGAAAAAGAGAGCCTAGCCCAGCCCCATGGTGCCTCTAGAGTCATAGCCGAAGCAAGAGGTTTGCTTAATCATCATTGACGCTCAGTTGTGATACTGAGAATGAGGTTTATTAAGGAAGTGACTTAGATAGAGATTGGTGGTGGCAAATAATATCTCACAGTACAAGTTCAAGTTTATCCCACCAGTCCTAAGGAACAATTCTTCAATTAGTCCAGGCTCTGGTTTCAGTTCAGCAGTCAAATCCAAATTTAGGAAAGTTAGTTGGAGATTAGGAGAAGCAAGAGCATCTCACAGTCCAAATCTAAGTTTATCTCAACAGTCCTAAGGCACAGTTCCTCATCTATTCCAGGATATTATTTCAGTTCAGTCATCAAATCCAAATCATCCAACAAGATTTGACCCAGAGCAGTTATAAGTCAGTTTCTCCTTCAGAATCTAGCATGATCAGCAAAAACCTTTAACTGTGGCCAGTATAAATGCAAGAGGCCTCAGATCACACCTTGCCACTGTTTGTGATAGCAATGCCACAGTCTCTCCAACACCATCACCAGGGTCTTACCAACATGGTCTGTTCCAGTCTCCCTCAAGTCTTGCCACTACAAGTCTTGTTCAACTCAGGTCTTGCTACTCAGTTTAGGAAGCACCCTTTTTCTTATCCTAGTACCACAGCTGATGCTGATTTGCAAGGTCATGTATCTATAGTTAAGGTACCTGGAGACCAGAGGGGATTAACTAATGGCTAAAAAAGTCAACCTTTGGGCTACCACCACACCATTTCAGCTCACTATGATCTAGAATAATTATCTTTAAGCATCTCCTCTGACTTTTTACAATTCCCAATTTTCTTAGCTTCATACTTTGTGCATTCTATCTTCTGGTTATTAGTGATTGTTGGGAGTTGTCTTTCCTCGTGGGTTGTGTGCCTCATTAGGATATTAAGGTCCTTTTTTAGCTGAAAGGTTTATTTCATCCACATCCCTAAGGGGACTACTTTGAAAAAGCACTCCCTATCTAGTCATATCTTGAGAGTCTTCCAATCTGAACGGCACATCTTCAAGTACCACTATCAGACAAAATCCCATTACTATTCATAAAGCTCCCAAAGATTCGTTATTTCAAACATAGACAGCCAGTCTTGTTTCCTAGGCTATCTTAGTTTGGAAGTTATGCTGAAACCTGTCCAACATGGATTAACCAACTGATATTTGAAATACTCATAGGCTAACATTCAGCATAATAGCAACATAAAAGACATCACAATCCAACAAGCTGACAGACAAGTGGCGAATTTATATTACAGTCAAACAAAATCCTTATGGCTATTTTAGCTGTGCTTCTGAACTTTTTAAATTAAATAAGTTTTCACAGTTTATAATTTATTTGTTAGGCTTGAGTTTTTGTCAAATGATGACAGATCCTTTTTTGTGGTTTCCACTCTTTTGATTTATCATTATAAAAGGATCAGTTTAAAACTATTTAGGATAGGTGCAACCACTGTGGAAGGCGGTATGGCTCTTTCTCAAAAAGTTGCAGATAGAGATGCCATTTGACCCAGCAATTCAACTACTGGGAATATATCCCAAAGAGACCTTAACTGACATCAGAGCAGATATATGCACACCCATGTTTATCACAGCTCTGTTCACAATAGCAAGGAGTTGGAAACAACCCAGGTGCCCATCAACAAATGAATGGATAGAGAAGCTGTGGTATATTCACACAATGGAATACTATGCTGCATTGAAAAACAAGGAAC
>NW_006399824.1:7804243-7806475 GCF_000299155.1 Elephantulus edwardii | reverse complement strand
GGTGGGAGGGGTGCGGGGGGATTGTGTACCAGGGAGGGAGTCTTTCTTTTACTTTTGAAAGAGAGGAGCGAGCTGGGGGACGGAGGGAGAGGGCTGGGCAGGTAGAGAAGTGCAGCAATGAATCAATGGAAATTCAAATTCTCTGTAAATGTTCATTAAAATTATTAAAAAAAACCAAAAAAACCCCCAAAACTATTTAGGATAAAATTGTCCTTGTCATGGTTTATCTATTCCTGTATATCCAGATATTTTAGAACTTAATTTTACCATCTAATGCATTCATTATTCTTCTAATCTCTGATTATTTACCAATTTTATCTTCTAACATCCATACCTTTTTAATATGTAGGCAGAACAGATCATTCGAGACGCTGGGCTGTATGAGGAGGAATGTGGCATCAAGATTGGTGGAAGAATCAACAACAATCTGCATTATGCAGAAGACACAATGCTGCTTGCTGAAACTGAGGAAGACCTGAAGCGCTTGCTGCAGAAAGTCAAGGGCTGCAGTCTTCAATATGGATTGAAGCTAAATATCAAGAAAACAAAGATTCTCACCACTGGGCCAGTTGGCAGCATCAGTATGGATGGTGAAGATATTGAGATAGTTAACAGTTTTAGTTTGATTTGTTCCACAGTCAACACTCTTGGTAGCAGCAACCAGGAAATCAAGAGACAGATTGGGAAAGTCAGCTGTGAGGGACCTCTCAAGAGTACTGAAGATTAACGATGTCAGACTGGAGACTAAGGTGCGCCTGATACAGGCTAGTCTTTGCAATTATGTGATATGCATCGGAGAGTTGGACAGTGAATAAGGATGATAGAAAGAGAATTGATGCCTTTGAGTTGTGGTGCTGGAGAAGAGTGTTGAATATACCATGGACTGTTAGGAGAACAAACAGGTTTGCCCTGGAGAGGGTGAAGCCAGAATGCTCCTTGGAGTCAAGAATTCTTAAACTTCATCTGACATACTTTGGGCATGTTGCAGGGAGGGACTGGTCCTTGGAGAAGGACATCATGTTTGGGAGAGAGGAGGGACGTCGTAGGAGAGGAAGATCCTCGATGAGATGGATCAATTCTGTGAATGGAGTCGTGGGAATGAATGTGTTTGAGACAGTGAGGTTGGCACAGGATGAACGGCATTGGGGCTCTTGTACATAGGGTCGCTATGAGTCACAAGCACCTCGATGACACATAAAAGCAACAACCACCACCACCATTAATATTCTTATGCTAGTACTTTTCAAAAACAATGTTAAAGAGGGCAAGGCTAAGAATATTGTCCTGTATGCACCTCCTCCTCTTAATGTATAATTATTAATCACTGTGCTTTGGCTAACACTTCATCCAGTTATTAATATTCTAGTTGTACATTTCCTTGCATAAAATCCATAGAATTCTTTACATGCATGGCATAAGGAAATTTGTCAAATATTTTACAGAAATCCAAATATTCTGCCTTATTAAACTTTCTAATAGTGTAATAACCCAAACAAAAAAGGAATTAGTTGTAATTTAAAAAAATAATATTGTGTTGACTCACTCATATTATGCTATCATTCCCTCTATTTCCTTAAATATTGTATCATTTCATTTGTTAAAAGTGTTTGTCAGTTACACAAAGCTAGATCTTTTATTATTGATTTATGTTTACTTGGATTTGTCTCTTTATTCTACAGAGGGTAAAAAAGAGAAGAGAAAAGAGAAGAGAGGAGGGAAGAGGAAGGAGGGAGGAGCGGGAGGGAGGGGGGAAAAGGAAGAGAAGGAAGGGAGGGAAGTCAGGGAAAGGAGGGAAGGGAAGGAAGGGAGGAAGGGAGGGAAGTCAGGGAAAGGAGGGAAGGGAAGGAAGGGAGGAAGGGGGGAGAGAGAGAGAGAGAGAGAGAGAGTGAAAGAGAGAGAAAGAAAGAAAGAGACAGAGAGAGAGAAAGGAAGGAAGAAAGAAAGAAAAATACGCCAGACCTGAATCCTATATTCTCTAGATGTGCCATAGTTCCTCATCAATGTATCATGGAAAATATCCAGTTTGGTTAATTAAATAGTAACAATATTTGGGTTTTCATTTTAAATCATTTAGTAGTTCTATTAAAGATATTTATACTTTAGAACAAATTTATAGTTTGTTTGAAAGGCTCTGTATGTTTTTAAGAAAATATAAAAAGATGTCATTGTGAATTTACTAATTTCTTTTTAGGATGTACTGCTTAGCATGACAATCTGATTCTGTTATATAAG
>NW_006399824.1:7802792-7804143 GCF_000299155.1 Elephantulus edwardii | reverse complement strand
ATTCCATACATGTTTCTTAAAAAACATTTACAAAGACTTAAGTCATGGGCTGACAAAATTACTTCATGCATATAATCTCAGGCCTCATTTTTATCCCTATGGCTGTATTTTCAAGATACCAATAATTCTTATTTGTTTTCAACTTTTCTTTTATAATCATCAATTATTATTAGTATGTATTTATTGCAGGTTCAATCAATGTCAAACATCAGAAGTTTGTAACAATCCTCAGGGTTTTCATCTTTTACTTTGGGGGTTTGTGAATATATTTGAATAATAGGATTATTAACCAGTCTTGCTTATATGACTATGAATGTTATTTTATCATGGGCACCACTGTGTTTCAGGACAGATATTGAAATTTTCCTTATGGCAATGAATGTGACACAATTAGCTGTCAATTTGTTATTCCTGGCATAGTAGATCATATAACTCTCTGACTCAAAATGCCCAGTCCATTTCAGGTCATTATCCTGAGATATTGTTCTTTATTTATTTATTTCCTTTTACCTTACATCCAGTTTTTCTAGATTCTAGGAATATTTATTGTACATTCCATGCTCCAGTTAAAGTAGAATTTACTTTGAAGTTGCAGTTTTTCCCCATTTACGCACTAAGTGCCTTTCAATCGGAGAAGCTCATATTTCAGCACCGTATCAGAAAACATTGCTATTATCAAGTTTTAAAGGTCCTTTTATTTCAGAAACCATGCTTATTAATCTGGAAGTTACGTACCCACCATAAGTAACACTGCTGATGTTTTGGTTTTAAAATTGCTTCCAACATCACAGCAACATACAATTCTCCACAAGAGTATGACGAATTAACAGCAGACTGAATCTATATATACCTTTGCCACCGCTAGCCTGTCAGTTTGCCTGCTGGGACGCTGGAAGCTATGCCACCAACATTGCTACTACTAGCAGTATTACCCATGATAGACAGGTTTCAACAGAACTGAAAAAACGAAACATATTAAGAAACAAAGTTTATATCCACTTTTGAAACACTAGGGTTTTGATAAATCCTACAGATAATGGAAGAATATTAGAATGGATATAGTGCTGGAAGATAAGCCACTAAAAATGGAAGGCATTCAAAATATTCCTAGGGAATAGCTGCCTTCTCAAAATAAGGCACCACAGTTATATAGATAGAATAAAGCCTTCGCAACAATGAATGAATGGAAATCCAAAGTCTCTGTAAATTTTCACTGAAATTAATAACAAATTTAAATTTAAAAAAAGAATTAAGTTAGAGTAAGGATGGCAATGGATTTATAACTGCTCAAACTAATAACACTATATTGTGGCATGGAGGAGGAATAGTGGAAATGTATCCACATTTACAA
>NW_006399824.1:7796142-7801640 GCF_000299155.1 Elephantulus edwardii | reverse complement strand
GGAGTGATAGGGAATGGCAAGGGACACACTGACAAAGCAGATTAATCAGAACTGGCTTTGACAAGCACTGTGGCAATTGGACAATTAAAACAGACATTGGGGGGGGAAGAAGAACGAAGTGGGGAGGAGGGTGGAGAAAACAGTGCAACAATGAATGAATGAAAACCCCAAATCTCTTTAAATGTTCATTAAAACTAATAAAATTTAATAATAATAATAAAAAAATAAAGCCTTCATGCAACGAAGGATCTTTATATGCTGATTCAAAATGAGGTAAAACAGCTGTAAATATTTATTAATAATTGGGATGTGTTTTTTTGTTGTTGTTATGTGCCATCCAGTCACTGTCCAACTCTCTGATGCATAACAAGTGATAGCAAAGACCCTGGCCTGCCTGTATCAGACACACCTTAGTCTCCAGAGAGACACCATTGCTCTTCAGTACTTTGGAGAGATCCCTAACAGCAGACTTTCCCATGGCAATAAGTCTTTTAATCTCCTGGCTAGTGGTGCCAAGAGTGTTGACTGTGGAGCCAAGCAAACTAAAGTTGTGAACAATGTACAAAGTACACATCTAGGAAATTAGAAGTTGTCAAAAATGAAATGGAGCTCATAAAGATCAATAGTCTCAGCATTAATGAATAGCAATGGACTGGTAACAACCCTTTTGAATCAGATAATAGCATGATCTACTGTACTGAAAATGATAAATTGAAGAGGCATAATGATATTCAAAAGTTGGAAGCCAAGAAGGACTGGTAGTTGGAAAATATGGTCTGGCTAACATAAATGAAGCTAAAAACTCCACAGTAGAATTTTGTACAATCAATGATTTATTCATTGCCAATACTTCAGAAAAAGAATATATCCAACAACTCTATAAATGGACCTCCCTGAGGGAGTATATAGGAGTCAGACTGACTACAACGTAAACATGTGGGAGAGGGTCAATATTAGCAGTCAGAATTAGACCAGGGGCTGACTAAAGAACAGACCAACTACTCATATGCAAGTTCAGATAAAAGGTAAAGAAAATTAAAACAAGGCCACGTAAAACAAAAATATTACCTTGAGTGTATCTCAACTAAATTTAAGAACTCTCTTAGAAATAGATTTGATGCATTTACCAGAAGAGTTGTGAGAGGACATAATCTATGAAGAAAGAAAAAAGGTAATTACAAACACTTGTAAGGAAAGAGAGAAGCCCAGAATGGATGTCAGAAGAAACTCTGAAACTTATATTGGAATGAAAAGAAGCTAAAACAGGAGAAGGGATGTTGAGATAAGATAACTAAAGAGCCTAAAAGAATTTTAATAAAATATGTAAGAAGCTGGAGTTTGAAAGCCAAAAGAGAAGGATGAAGAGCACACTCACCATTTGTCAAGCTGACAAAGCAAGATCTTGAATGATGCCGGAAGTGTCAAAAAAAGAGAGAAGGAAAACACAAGGTCACTGTACTAAAATTATTAGTTGGCACTGAGCCATTCAGAAAAATAGCGTATAATAAGACGACTAAGATTGAAGTATAAGAAGTTCAAGCTGAACCAGAGACATTGCCAAAAAATAAGGCCATAGGAATTGAGAGAATACCAGGTGAGACATGTTAGGAACATGCAACCCTGGATGTGCTCCTCATTCTCTGCCAACAAATATGGAGGACAGATAAATGGCTCACCAACTGGAAGACAGCCGTATTTTTTACCATTCCCCAAAATGGTGATCTGACAGAATGTGCAAATTACCACACACTATATCACCTAATATCATATTAGTATCACCGATAAGTAAAATCTTGCTGAAGATTATTTTTTAAAGATTGGAACAGTACATCAACAGGGGGCTCCTATAAAGTTAAGAAAATTTCAAAAGTAGCTGTGGCATTTCTGATGTCAGGTGACTCCTAGCTGAAAACTAAGAATATCAAAAGGATATCTATCTAAGTTTTATTGATTATGCAAAAATATTTGCTTGTATGGATCATAGCAAATTATAAGTAACATTGAAAAGAATGGGAATCCCAGATCACTTGAAATTAATAGAAAGAGGTGTTGGAGTATTAGGGACCTGTCTGAACTCATGGGAATTGGTTTTGTGTTGTTGATGTTTATAGAGACAGTCTCCTTTTGTGAAGCTGATAAAGGTCAGATAATGGTCAATTCCCATGCAACTCTTGTTCTTTTTATAACGTTCATAAATCATTATGCGTTGTAGTCATCTCAACAACACCTAACAACAACAGTATATGTATATATCGATATATCCCTCTAACAACTTATTGTCTTCAACTTCTGACCAAACGGACCTGACCTCCATGTAGTTTCTGTCGCTATAAATTGCATGAGAGGAGAATTTCCATATTTCTTCTTTGGAACCATTGGTGGATTAGAACTCCCACAGATTCAAACTTTCAGAGTGACATGACTGTGGATTAGTAGCACAACTTCCTATAGACTATGACACTTGATTTCCACACACATATATGAGATCTTACATACTTGAGGAAATATAGTTGCAAGGAGCAGCTCTGCTAACCCAAACACAAATGGTTCAAATCCATTAGCTGCTCTGCAGGAGAAAGATGGGCAATCCCTCCCTTGTAATTTAGAACCTGTGAAAATTCATTAAAGGATCATTGGTTCTGACTTGAGGATATATAACAAGAACTAGCATAATAAAAAGTAACGGAAAATATCTAGTTGATTCCATTTCAAAGTGACTATGTGCTATGCTAGATCTAAGTTTCTAATTGTTACTGAAGTAAATTGCCGAACTCATTTGTGGAACTGCAGGGATGGTTTGAAACACCATTCATCTAGTAGTTGAGCGATTTCATACCCACTTACCTAGTCTTATCAAGTCAGAACCAACTTACAAATGGCCAATATTAAATTCCCTAAGCTTTAAAAGGGAGCTCTCGTGGCCTAGTGGAAAGAAGCTGCACTATAATCCCGAAGGCATGTGGTTCGAGGCCACCAACTGCTTCATGTGAAAAGGATGGGCAATTTCCTCCCATATGATTAACTGCCTCTGAAAACCCACTAGAGGGTCAGCTATGGGTGGGTTCTGGTTCTACAGTCCACAACAAAACACGGGCTGTAAATTGCATGAGAATAGACTGCCATCTTTCTCTTACAGATCCTGGAGGTAGATTCAAACCACCCGAGAGCTGTGGCTGTCAAATCAGCAGCACAATTCCCTATAGTCTATGCCATAAGATCTCTACATATATGTATGTGTGCATGGGTATGTGAACATAAATATATATTTGTTCTTGTTGTGTACCCTCAAGTCAGAACAGATCCGTTGCTGACCACAGGAGGTGACTGTCTATCCTTTTCTTGTAGAGTCGTTGGTGGACTCAAACCGCTTTCCTTTGGGATGGCAGTGCAGCTTCTCATCTCTAGTCCACCAGAGCTATCTCTATATGATAATATATAAGCTCCTGTTGTTGTTGTTGTTACTGTTGTAGTTATTGTTGTAACACAGAGTTGGAATCGACCCATCACTGACCCTCCATTGGGGGTTTTTCAGAGGCAGTTAATCACATGGGAGGAGAAGGCTCATCCTTCCCCTGAAAAGCAGCTAGTAGCCTTACTAGGCATCAGAATTGGAGAAAGTCATCAAAAACCTGCGATATGCAAATGACTCAACCTTGCTTGCTGAAACTGAGGAGAACCTGAGGCATTTGCTGCTGAAGGTCAAGGACTACAGCCTTTAATATCTACTGAAGCTCAGCATAAAAAAAAAAAAAGATTCTCACCACTCGCCCAATAAGTAGCACCTTGATAGATAGTGAAGAGACTGAGATTGTTAACAGCTTCAGCTTGCTTGGCTCCACAATTAACACTTTGTTACCAGAAGCCAGGAAATCAAAAGATGACTTGCCTTGGGAAAAACTGCTGACTGGGACCTCTCCAGACTACTGAAGAGCAATGATGTCAGTCTGGAGACTGAAGTGCTCCTGATCCAGACCATGGTCCTGACTACTTACTCTTCATCAGAGAGCTGGACAATGACTAAGAATGATAGAAGAAGAATATATGACTTTGAGTTGAGCTGGAGAAGAGTACTGAATATACCTTGGACTGCTAAGAGAACAAACAGGTTCAACCTGGAGAGGGCTAAACCAGACTGCTCTTTGGAGGCAAAAATTTTGAAGCTTCATCTGACATACTTTGATCATGTTGCAAGGGACCAGTCTTTTGAGAGGGATGTGATGCTTGGGAGGGTGGAGGGACAACCCAGGAGAGGAAGACCCTGGATGAGGTGGATTGACTCACTGACTGAGGTAATGGGTTAGGTGTGCCAGAGACAATGAGATTGACTCAAGATATAGGGTCACTATGTGTCACAAGTTACTTGATGGCACATAATAACAACTTAGAGAATATTGGTGATCTAGTGGTAAGGAATCGTTCTGCCATCCCAAAGGTATATGGTTTGAATCCACTAGCTGCTCCATGGGAGAAGGATAGGCAATCTTCTTCTGCATAGTTTATTGCTTTTAAAAACTTACTGAAGGGTCATCTATGAGTTTATTATGACACATACGGTATAGTTTCAATTCAGAACAGAGCAGGGCAACACTGCATGGTTCAAAATTGGGAAGGGTGTACGCCAAGGATGTGTCCTATCTCCATACCTTTTCAACCTGTATGCAGAGCAGATTATCCTAGAGGCTGGGCTCTATGAGGAGAAGTGTGGCGTTAGGATTGGTGGATGACCTATCAACAATCTGCATTATGCAGATGACACAACCCTGCTCGCTGAAACTGAGGAGAACCTCATGCGCCCACTGCAGAGGGTCAAGGACTGCAGCCTTCAATATGGACTGAGGCTCAATGTCAAGAAGACAAAAATTCTCACCACTGGACCAATTGGTAGCATCAGGATGGATGGCAAAGAGATTGAGATTGTTCACAGCTTCAGTTTGCTTGGCTCCAAGGTCAACACTCTTGACACCAGTAGCCAGGAAATCAAAAAAACGTATTGCGATGGGATAGTCTGCGGTTAGGGACATCCCTAAAGTACTCAAGAGCAACAGTGTCTCTCTGGAGACTAAGGTGCGCCTGGTACAGGCCATGGTGTTTGCAAACACTTGTTATGCATCAGAGAGTTGGACAATGACTAGGGAGGATAGAAGGAGAGTTGACGCCTTTGAGCTGTGGTGCTAGAGAAGAGTATTGAATGTACCATGGCCTGCCAAGGAAACAAACAGATTCATCCTAGAGAGGGTTAAACCAGTCTGCGCCTTGGAGGCAAGGATTCTGGGGCATCATCTGACAAACTTTGGACATGTTTGCTTTTTTTGTTTTGTTTTGTGATGTCAGATCTTTTTTTTTCCTTTACAGTTCTTTTTTTATTATTAAATTTTATTAGTTTTAATGAATATTTACAGAGATTTTGGGTTTTCATTCATCCATTGTTGCACTGTTTTCTCCACCCTCCTCCCCAGTTCATTCTTTCCCCCCTCCCCAATGTCTGTTTTAATTGTCCA
>NW_006399824.1:7746201-7795295 GCF_000299155.1 Elephantulus edwardii | reverse complement strand
ACTCAGCATAATGTTCTCCAGAGTAAACCATTTTGAATATTATTGCATGAGTTCCTTGTTTTTTAATGCAGCATAGTATTCCATTGTGCGAATATACCATAGCTTCTCTAGCCATTCGTTTGTTGATGGGCACTTAGGTTGTTTCCAACTCCTTGCTATTGTGAACAAAGCTGGGTGTGCATATATCTGCTTGGGCGTCAGTTATGGTCTCTTCGGGGTATATTCCCAGTAGTGGTATTGCGGGGTCAAAAGGTATCTCTATTTGCAACTTTTTGAGAAAGCGCCATACCGCTTTCCACAGGGGTTGCAGTATTTTACACTCTCACCAACAGTGAATAAGGGTTCCAGTTTCTCCACAACCTCGCCAGCATTTATTGCTTGCTGTTCTGTTAAATTTTGCTATTTTGACTGGGGTGAGATGATATCTCATAGTTGTTTTTATTTGCATCTCTCTTAGGGCTAGGGATTTTGAGCATTTCTTCATGTACTTGTTAGCCATCTGAATGTCATCTTCGGTGAAGTGCCTGTTCAGAGACAGGTCTTTAGAGAGGGACATCATGCTGGGTAGAGTAGAGGGACAGCACAGGAGGAAAACACCCTCTATGAGGTGGATTGATTCAGTGACTGGGATAATCGGGATGGGTGTGTCAGAGGCAATGAGATTGGCACAGGATAGAGCACAGTTTAGGGCTGTTGTACATAGGGTCGCTATGAGTCGCAAACAACTCGACGGCACACAACAACAACAACATATTTAATTAATTTTTTCAGAATCTCTGTGAAGTAGATTTTACATTTTGTGAAGTGATTCTCAGATTCAATTTTTAATTTTCCCAAAGCAGAGCTAAAATCAGCATCAGTCTCTGACTGGCTCTAGAAGATCACACTGTTTATACATAATTATCTAAGAAATAGAAGTGAAAAATATAGGATTATAAAATTATGTTTCCGTTGGATCTGAGATCTCCTTCCATTTTTCCAAATGAAAATAATTTATAATAAGATTGAGTTATTCCATCTTTTTATTCCCACTAAAATGACCTATCTATGTATAATTTATTTAAACTACAATTCAGCTCAGTGTGTAACCTTCTCTAATTAGGCATTTTGACTACATTAAAAACACATTGACTGCTGGGATGAAATGGACTTACTGGATTGCTTAAATGAGCTATTTTCCACTTGATAGTGGAATATTTTTATATACTGAGTAACATGTATATGTTTGATGTATATGCTCTGTGTCTGTGCCTTTAAATCTAGTAGATCATAGAGTAATGAAATCATTTTAAGGACTATATTCAAGATCCAAGAAGTTAACAAATACAGTTTCAGCTATTGTTTTTCTTCATTAAGTTCTTTTGTGCTGAAACAGGTGTTCATATATGGTTTTCAAAGCCTTTTCGTGTATTTAATATATTTAATGTTAATATATCACAATAGGTTGCTTGTTATATTAGCTGATGTTAAAGAAATTAAAACTTTCAAGTCTATGTTTTAATATTGTTTCAGCTATCACATTTATTCATAGCACCTCTCTCTCTCAGCTGTTTTGAATGAAAGAAGAGAGCAATCAGTGGCAGGTAGAGTAAATCTATTTGTTTTGAAATCTAGAAATATTATAATTTTGGGAGCACTCTCTCTACAGGGGACTCTGAAAAGTGTGACTTCTCCAAAGCTTATAAGGACAATCAAAGAGGTGAAGAATAGATTAATATTTAAATTGCTGTCAGCACACAGTTATTTAAGTAGAGTTTATTTTCCCTCCTATGTACGGGCCTTAGTGGTAAAGATTGATGAGACTCACAACTGATGTTAGCTAGATAGTGAAACTGGAGAGAGAAATGAAAAGAAGGAATAAATTCCATAGAAATTAACACTTTTAAAAAAAAAACCAAAAACAACTGGTAAGGAAGGAAGAAGGACTTTATTGACATATAAGAATATCAACTAGAGTTTAAACCAAGAGGCAAAGACTTCTAGAATTTTTTCGTTAATTCAAGATAGTCTGAGATAGTTAGGGGAGGGGATATCTTTGTTATTATTGTTATGTCCTGTTGAACCTGACTCCTAGTGGCCTTACGTACAACATCTCTGAACCTAGCTCTATCCTCAGTCAATCTTACTGTCTCTGACACACCTGCCACAATTACCCCAGTCACTGATCAATCTCTCTCATCCAGGGTCTCCTCTCTTGCACCTTCTGGTGACCCTCCATCTTAGGCCAGCAAAAAAACATCTATCAGAAGAGAAAGGGAGTGGCCTCTATGGTAATAGCAAGAGCCCTTAGGCTAAACGCCTTTATTGTTCTGGGGGGGGCTTTGCTGAAGGAAGTTCAAACTTCTGTGTACATATTGATGCAATTTCCTGAGGACAGGATTAGTGTGTCTTTGAGTAATTGTCAAAATGTTATGGCTGCTCTGGTGATTTGGAAGCTCGGGGAAAAATAAACATGAATCACTGTTATTAAAATATTAAAAGCCTGTGTATCACTACAATATTTCCTTGAAAATTATTAATTTTAAAATGGAATGATTATTTTTTGCAAATGGTTTTACAAAAGTTTCTCTAAATTAAGTATTTTCAAACATACTTGAATAAGCCAGGAGATAACTTCCTGAATAAATAAATATTTGCTATTAAGAGTTTCAGTTAAGACTAATTTCTGTGTATTGTTTTTCATGATTACTTAGGAGAAACTGTTTGAACAAGTGAGAAAATATTCAGTGATTATAATTAGAGCTGTCTTTTTTTTAAGGACCAATTATCAATATAAGTTAAGTACTAAATTGCAAATCCAATTAGTCTTAAGTATTTACTAGAGACATTTTGGTTTAACTGTAGTTCTACTGAAAATTAACTGCTGAAAATGATATAAAAACATGAATTGTGTTATCATGGTGTAAATATAATGCAGGCGTAACATTACAAGAGCTATATGTTCTATATTAACTTTGTTCAATAGCTGAAAACAGTAATTAAAATTTTATTAATATTTTCTTAAAATGTGTGAGACTACTCCTATTCATATTGATGCATTGCTCAAGAAATTTTAAACTACTTATTTTTAACATCAACGAAACAAAAATAGTTAACATTTAAAAAAATAATTTTATGTTCAAGACATAAATTTCTTGTCATAGATTTCTTTATTGTTGATACAAAGCATTTTTAAATGATCTGAAATGACAAATTTAGAGGAATTTTGCATTTTCATTTTTTTCTGTAATTCTTAATTATGAGTGATAATTTTAATAAAAATAAGTTATTGGCCTACACAATAATTTAGAGAGAATATAGCATATCTATGATTCTTAAAAACTATTTGACTATCAATAAGAGAAGAAATATAGGAAATCTTCATCATCCCTGATCTTCTTTTCTCATATCACTCCACCACCACCACCTACTACTATTACTACTCAGCATCTACTATTGGATTATCTTCAACTCAAGTACGCAACTTCTAGTTAAGGTTTAGGACCATTCGGAAGAGTCATTAAAGAGTAGCATTTCAAATCTGAAGAGGATAAAATTGATGAATGAAACCGTCTAATGATTAAATCTCTGTGCTCATCACAAACTTTTAACAACACAGTAAAAAAGAAAGCCTACTGACTGGAAACAAATATTTGGTAATACCATCTCATATGAGGGGTCTCTTCACGAAAGTTTGCAGAATCCCACAGAGCATCCAGAAGAAAAAGACTGATAACCCAGTTACAAGCTGGGCAAAAGACATGGAAAGAATTTTCAGAGGAGGACATTCGGAAGGCCAACAGGCACATGAAGAAATGCTCTAAATCCCAGGCAATTAGAGAGATGCAAATCAAAACCACGATGAGATACCATCTTACCCAAGTAGCAGTGGCAAAGTTTATCAGGGCAGCAAATAATAAATGTTGGAGAAGAGTGGCGAGATAGGAAATCTTATACATTGTTGATGGGATTGTAAAATGATGTAACCACTCTGGAAGGCAGTTTGACATTTCCTCAAAAGCTGAGCATAGAAATTTCATATGACTCAGCTATTCTATTGCTATGAATATACCCTGAAAAAATGAGAACTGAAGCACAAGTAGAGACTTGTATACTGCCAATGTTTAGAGTAGCATTATCAACCATAGCAAGAACATGGAAACAGTCCAAATGCCCAACCACAATGGAATGGACTGAAAAATTATGGTAAATTCACACAATGGAATACCATCCAGTATACAGGAACAATGATTTTGTAAATTACTACCTAACTTGGGAGAAAAAGGAGAGTAGCATCTCAGATCGGAAAGACTATTGGTTTGATCAACTATTGTTGCTATGCACTGTTGAGTTGGAACCAACTCACAGTTAACCCTCTAAGAAGATTTTGTTGTTGTTGTTGTTGTTAGGTGCCGTAGAGTCATAGGTGACTCATAGTGACCCTATGAACCAAAGTCCTCAACCCTTGCATGACTTTCATCCTTTCTCCAGATTCATAGGGTTTCCAAAGGCAATCTATTTATGGAAGTGGATGCCACTCCTGCTTCCAAGCTTGTTTTCCTCGGGGAGCTCCACCCCACACTGTCCACAATGTGTAACCATTATCGTATGACAGATCCATGTCACAGTGTTCAACTTCTTAGCAACCGCAAGTTACCTCTGTATGGCAAGTGGACACTCCAGGGCTATACGACCTAGAAGAATGACCACAATTAAGAACAGGCCTGAGGACCACGGGTTAGAGTCACCCACCTTTGGCTTGGTAGCGTCACTTTCGGCCATTAGGCCAACTGGTCTCTTTCTGTGTTGTTAAGTGCCATTGAGTGGTAGGTGACTCATAGTGACCCTATGAATGTAAGTCTTCAACCCCTGCTTGACTTTCATCCTTTCTCCAGGTTCATAGGATTTCCAGAGTCAAGCTATTTACGGAAGTTGATGCCACTCCTGCTTGCAAGCTTGTTTTAATCACGAAGCTCCACCAAGCACTGTATTTTACCATTCTGGCACACCCAAACACTGGCAGAATCTGGGCTAGACATCTCTAACTCATCTAGCAAGTCTGCACTGTGGTGACCCTCTAGTGGCAAACAGAAAGCCACAAAAGCCCCAGAGTTCCCTACTTGCCTTTCTCTTTTCCAGGCTCCAGAGGCCATGTTCCTCCATCCAGCTGACACTGAAACTCCGGAGAGATCCCAGGGAGATTTTAGAGGTAATAAATTGCATGGAATGAGATTTTCTACCTTTCTCCTACAGAGCAATGGATGATTCTAACCACATGCCTTTGAAATGACAGCAAAACTCCTTACTACAGAGAATCTGAAAATTTTAAATGTGGGAGAAAACAATGTTAAACCTAATCTGATTCTCTTTTTATCTGTATATTTGAATAATTTTCCCAAGGCTACACAGATGGTTAGTTGCAAAGCCAGAACTGGAACACAAATCCCAATTCTACTTCAACTTCTTTCCACCTCAGCATGTATTCTAATTGAATATAATGGCCATTTACTATTGCCAAGGCTAGATTCTAAACTGGTGAGTTAATTCAAGGCTAATGAGGCATTAAATTTCCACAGCTGATAGCAAATAGCTTGCAAAATATTTGAAAACGAAATTTATCATCATTTACTATTTATTCATTAGATTGTATCCACCTTGGTTTATGTATTCCATCATGCTTATCATTTTGTTAAAAGATTGTGCTTCCTGAATCATCAAAGAGACAGATTACCTACATTAATTGAATTATAATCTTAACTTTGGTGTGATCTAGCTAAATAATATCAGAAAACAAAAGATTCATTTATGGTTGCTAAATTGTGAATGCTATATGGAAATGTTGCAACAATATGTTATTTGCAAAGAACAAAAGAAACAATCCACATAAAAACACAGCAAAAATAATTACTACAAAATAAAATAAGCAACCATGGTAATCAACCAGGCCTGATTAACTATTGAAAACTTTACCTTTAATATAAGATTTCAATATAAACGAGACACTTACTTACTAAGAATTTCATTACTATAGGAAAAGCAATGATGAATTATTAAACTTACATTCTCTCAATGATTGTTTATGTGTGCTGTCAAGTTGGATCTTACCTGCAGCTGACCCTCCAGTGAGTTTCAGGGGGAGTGAATCACACAGGAGGAGATTGTCCATGTTTCTTCCATGAAGCAGCTGCTTTGTTTGAACCTCTGGGTTTGGCAGCACAGGTCCTTACCACTAGGCACCAAATATGAGTTCTACAATTTCATTTACTAAGCATAGCTATGTAATCAAAAGATACAGTGCAGAACCTTTAAAGTGCAGAATACATATGGATCTCATAATATCCATCATTTCAAAGCAAACATAAAAAGACATTTGAATAAAACAGATTTGTGGGTTGGTTTTTGCTGTGTTGTGTTGTTTGTTTGGGATTTTTTTGTATTTGTTCTTTCCCTATGATTATTTCAAATACTTTTCAAATATGTTGTTTGGCTTATTTCAAATATCAGATTAGATGTTCAATGCCAATTTGATTTTCACAATTGTAAATAATTCTGCTTTCAATCACGTGCTATGCATCAGAGAGTTGGACAGTGAATAGGGTTGATAGAAAGATAGTCGATGCCTTTGAGCTGTGGTGCTGGAGACGAGTATTGAATATACCATCGACTACTAGGAGAACAAACAGGTTTGTCCTGGAGAGAGTGAAGCCAGAATGCCCCTTGGAATCAAGGATTCTGAAGCTTCATCTGACATATTTTGGGGATGTTTCAAGGAGGGACTGGTCCTTGGAGAGGGACTTCATGTTTGGCAGAGTGGAGGGGCGGCAAAGAAGAGGAAGACGTTCAATGAGATGGATAGATTCTGTGACTGGAGTGGTAGGAATTAAGTGCGTTTGTGTTGGCTAGGTTGGCACAGGATAGAACAGCTTTTAGAGCTCTTGTACATAGGGTCACTATGAGTCGCAAGCAACTCGATGGCACATAACAACAACAACAATCAAGAAGTTTATAAATTTTATTTTTTAAAAAAAATTTAAATTGAATTTCTGGAATCTTACAAAGAATATTGTGGTTATAGACTCCTTTCTTTATTCCTGACTCTTTTTTTGGCCAATTTTTTTTATAATATATAAAATCTGAAAGTTTATATCTTTCACTCAAAAGAAATATTTTTAAATTTGTTTTGCCATAATTATTTCTCCTCAATTTATTTTACTCTTATGATAGTTTATGTATTCGATATTTGGATCTAAATCTTATATTTCCTGTCTAGTGATATTTTCTAAATATTTTACACTCAGTCTAAAGTACAGGCTAATTTATTGGGTAGGATTTTTCTTAGTATTTCTTGGTGGTTGTTTTGTTCTTCACTATCTGTTTAGGTTTTTGATAGTTATTGTTCTGGTTTGTTTTGTTGTTTTATTTTTTTTTCAATATAAACATCTTGCTTTTTATCTCTAAAAGCTCCAAACACAAACTTTATCCAAAATTCACTGTTATTAAGCTGATTTTAAGTAGGTCAGCATTGGCCTATTCCACAGAGTTTTAATGGTATAATATTTTAGATAGCAGAATGTCACATCCTCCCCTAACAGAGTGGCTGACAAATTTGAGCTCCTGCCTTTCAGTTAAAATCTGAGCACTTGGACGCAGCACTCTGTCACCAGGACTCTACACCTCTTGCGTTTGTTAAATAGTTTAAGGCATCAAGGGCATGGATTTATGACTCAGAGCCCCCTGGACTCCTGACTTTTCCAATTTACTAGCTATTTGACCTTGAACAATGCAAATCAAATATACATTGTAAATAGCTTTAGTTTGCTTCACTCCACAGTCAACAGTCTTGGCACCAGCAGCCAGGAAATTAAAAGATGCATTGTGTTGGGAAAAATCTGCCATCAGAGACCTCTCCAAAGTACTGAAGAACAATGATGTCAGTCTGGAGACTAAAGTGTGCCTGATACAGGCCATGGTCTTTGCAAATACTTGCTATGCATCAGAGAGTGGACAACGAGTATGAAAGATAGAAGGAGAATTGATACATTTGAGCTGTGGTGCTGGAGAAGAGTATTAACTATACCATGGATTGATAGGAGAACAAACAGGTTCATCCTGGAGAGGGTTAAACCACCAGGCTACTACATGGAGGCAAGGATTCTGAATCTTTGTCTGAAGTATTTTAGACATGTTGCAAGGAGGGACCAGTCCTTGGAAAGGAACATTATACTTGGGAGAGTGGAGGGACAATGCGGAAGAGAAAGATCCTCAATGAGATGGATTGATTCAGTGACTGGGGTAAAGAGGGTTGGGTGTCAGAGACAGTAAGATTGGCACAGCAGGGTTTAGGACTATTGTACATGGGGTCACTATGAGTCACAGGTAACTTGAGGGCATATAACAGCAACAACAACAACAACAGGTGTAACAACAACACATCCTTCAAAATGTTGTGTGAGATTGATTGAATGAGTTAAGGTGTGCAAAGTCCACAAGACAGCACATGATGTGTGATAAGATTTCAAAAGAATTATCTGTTGCTTTTTATTTATAGCAGTTGATGTTTTACAGGCTACAAAGAAAAAAAAATCAACTTCTCAAATGTCAAGGAGGCCATTAATTGAAATTTTAAATAACTCTCTAGTTGTTACTTAAAATACCTTTGTTTCATTAGGGACATTTGCTTCACTTCCCAGTTTGCCCCTTATCCTCCTCCAGTGAATGGAAATTCTGGAACTGTTTCTAAAATGTGCTGTTATTGAGTCAGTTCCATAGTATAGAGGTCCTCCATCAAGCTTCCAAAGCTATAAATCTTAACACTGGAGAGTACTGAAGTTACCACGGACTGCCAAAAAGGCTCTGAAAAGCCTGGTGGCTCAATGGTAAGGAATCATGTTCCCAATGCAAAGGTTTATGGTTTGGATCCACGAAAGAAAGAAGAGCAATCCCCTCTGGTGAGTTTTATTGCCTTTGAAAACCTGTTGGAGAGTCAGCTATGGGTCAGTTTGGACTTCATAGTACTCAACAACAGCACATCAGCCAAAATAGTGAACAGTTTTGTCCTTAAAGTATAGCCAGGAAGCTCCTTAGAGGTAAAGATAGTGAGATTTTATTTCACACATTTTGCCTTGGTAATCAGGAAGGGTAAATCCCTTGAAAAGGTCATTATGCTCAGAAAGGTGGAAGGATAATGAAGGACAGGAAGACTCTTAAAGGAGATGAGTGACCCAATGGCTGCACAATGGGTTTAAGCACAATTATGAGGATGGCTCAAGGTTGGGCAATGTTTCAGTCTATTGAAATAGGTTAGCTAGGATTCTGAATTGACTCTTGGTCCCCTAACATAACAACAAATCTGAACAGGATAACCCTGGTCATCTTAATCCTTGGATCTTCTGGTGGGTTTGAACTACCAGGAATAGACAACCTTGTGGTTAGCAAGTGAATAAGCTACAGATTGCTACCAGAGCACCTTTATGATTGCTGAGGAAGCCATTGTGTATCACATAATCACTATGTAATGTTTAGGGTACAGAGGAGAAGAGAAAGGCTGATGCCCCACCACAGGTTAAATAGGGTGATGAAACAGACATTTTTGGTCCTAAGAGAAAAAGCAAGAATAGGTGACTAAGAAAATCATCAGATATAAGCATCTCTCTCTCTCTCTTTCTCCCTCTCTTTCTGTCTGTCCCCTCTCTCTCATTCTTTCTCTCTCTCTCATTGTTTTTCAGCTGAAATTGACTCAGAAGATGCTCCAGTGGGGTTTCAGAGACTATAAATTGAGCAGTATGAGATTGCCCATCTATCTTCCTCAGAGTAGCTGGTGGATTTGAACAGTTTACCTTTGGAATTGCAGTGCAACTCCTAACTCAATAGACAACCAGAACTTTTGTCTGGTAGTTCTCCAAAAACTTCCAATATATTCTAAAAGTTTTACTGTATGAAACTTCCTAACACTACCTTTCCTTCAAGTAATAATTTCTCATTTCCGAGGTTCCAGAGTTCCATATTTACTCAAATTGGATCCAAAAAAATCTCCATTTTTTTCCAGTATTTTTCAATAAACTCTTGAAACTATCTGCTTGATTGACATAAATTTTCTTTGTTTTCCAGTATGAATACCTATTTTACTTTCTCAATTTTGTGTTCTTTTTAATAACTTCTCTTGGATCAAGAAAAGAAAGGAATTTTTAAAAAATAAGTTGGTTTCATTATGCATCCTGAGGTTAGAGATCCTGTTTTGGATGTTAGCAATAATTGCTAATTTTCTGTACGACAATTGATTAAGCTTAGGAAGATAATCTACCTAACAATATCATATTAACCTGATTATTCCATTAAATTTATCCAAACTAAAGATATTTCCATATGATTCAAATTATTGGCAATGTAAAATAAATTCATTTGAGAGTTGTATTATTTTCCTGACTTCCTCCAGCCTCTTGACCACTCAATTAGAAAGATTTACTTTCATTTCATTTCTAAAATTTTTGTCCATGGTCAAGAGCAATAACATGGATAACTCAAAAGGAAAAGCCAGCTTTTATCATTGGCATTGGCACAAGTGTTCATTATGACTGAGTTACTATTTTTCCTTACTTATTATGTTCAGGTTTACATACAAATAAAGCTTTTAGTTCCTGAAGCAGTGTATAGATTATAAGAGAGAGAGATCATTCTAGAAAAACGAAAGTGCAAGCCAACCAGAGATCCAAGTGGACAAATAAAAAGAACACAATCCTCCTATCTATGAAAATAAAAGGACCATAGTAGGGTGTAAAGTTTCAGTATTCAAATATTCATAAAGCAAATCATGCCTATATAATTTATTGAAAGCACTCAGCTCCATATTAAAAGATCTATTTACTTTTAACATAAGCGTGGCAATTTTGACATGTTGGATCTAGTATCCTTAAACATATACACAAAACCATCAATTTATTCTATTCCTTCCAGTTTGTGAAATAGCTTGGGGGGAGAAAAACCCAAGCAGTGAGAGGCTGAGAGGTTAATCTAATTTGTTCAGTTTCAGGCAGTTGTCAAAATTGTAAGTGGGCTAGAGAAAGGTAGAGTTTTTTTTACTTTATGCATTGAGGGAAGATCTACAGAATCTCCCTCAGTGTCTATAAGGTCAAATGCTATGCACCACAATCAACTTCCAGAAATTAATAGCCAGGTGTTAAGCTTGTTACTGTACTGTAATCATTAATTATGGCTGTGGAGGCAGGTGAGAGAGAAAAAGCTACTAGGACACATGAGCTGGGTGATAAAGGGAAAACATCAATCATGCATGACAGGGAAGGCAAAGGTACTCTCTCGGCCTTGGTTGCTTTCAGATTCTCTCTCACAATGTATTTCAAACTTCCCCATAGAAGACATCATTTCCCATAGTCCTCCCTTCCACACCCAATAATAAACAACTGTAGTCAAAGGATTTCAGGTGTCTTGCCAATAAAATAAAATACTTTTTTTCCAGCAGAATTTGTAATTAAGAGCTACACAAGCAAATCTTACTTTGAAACTCCAGTGGCTTAGTCATAAGGAACTGTGCTGCCAACACAAAGATACATGTTCAAATCTATCAGCTGCTCCATGGGAGTAAGATGGGCAACTAATCATCATGTGGTTAATTACCTCTGAAAATCCACTGGATGATCTGCTATAGCTTGGTTCTGATACTATGGTACACACCAACTAGCAAATTAGAGCTAATCATTTACAAAATCCAAACCATAAATCAAAAATTATGATTCTTTCTATTAAGATTAAATAAGAATGAGGCTTAGAATGAATAGTAAAATAATTATACCATTAGCACAGGTAGGCCCAAACACTTTCACTTTTCTAGATTACAACAGGTGTGTTGTACATGTTCCCTAACATCAGTGGGACATGACAGATGGATTTTCTCACAGTCCCATGGTAAAGAATATACCACATTACGAAGTGTGAAAAGCAGAAACAAAAATTGTATTTTGGGTCTTGTGACTGGCATTAAAAAAACTCAAGATATTGTTCAGGTGGATTGAAAGAAAATGAAATCCTAAAATCCAATTTATTAAGAGACCTTGAATAGATTATTTCATTCCTCAAGCTTTCCATTTTCTTCACTATAGATGACTGCGCTAAGCCATATTGGATTTCCTTAACCTGAGGTCCTCATGTGAGCCAAAGGAGGATCTGCAGAGAAACTCAAATTATATGAGAACTGTTGTTCAATAGATTATTGAAGAATTTCTGAAAATATACACTCTAAAGGAGTGCATAACTATCTGCAATTAAGAGCTGTTATTGTTCATTGCTGTTAAGTGTCCTCAAGTGTATTCCATCTCATAGTGACCTTAGACACAAGAGATCAAAACCTTTCCTACTCACACACCGTACCATCCTAACAATCTTTGCTCTGTTCACCCTTATCAATGCTGTCATTGTTTCGATCCAAATCATTAAGAGTTTCCTTCTCTGATTCTCCACCTCTCTAAGCTTGATGCCCCCTTTCAAGGACTAGCTCCTCTTGATAACATGCCCAAAATATGTGGAATGAAATTTTACCATCTTTGCCTCTAAGACACACACTAGCTGTACTTCTAAGAGATGTGTTCATTCTTTTGACAGTTCATGGTATATTCCATATTCTTTGCTAACACAATTCAAAACCATCAATTCTTTTTCAGTCTTTTTTACTTATTGTTCAACTTCCACAAGCAAATTGGTATAATTGAAAATCCCGTGGCTTGGGTCAGGTACATGCTACCTTTTATACTGGATATCAGTATCCTTGCTCTTTGGCTGCAAATTTACACTATGCAATGAATATTTTTACTTCTTTTATTTGTTTGCCTTTATTTTTTAAAAAGTTTATGGAAAGGTTGGGTGTTCACTCATTCATTGTTCCATATTTCCTCCCCTTCCTACCTTTCACTATCCCCCAACTTACTTTGCAACAGCTGCTTCTGTTAGTGTTGATTTTTGAAACAAGTAAAATGATATCTTTGACAACTTCAAACTTTTCTCCATTTCTCAAGTTGCTCAATTGCCTACATGTGAGGGTTTTGTTTTCTTTATATTTAGTTGTAGACCATCCCTAAGGTTGTAGTTGTTTTCCAAATCATTATATATTATATATCATATATATATATATATATATATATATATATATATATATATATATAAATATGTGTACGATTATGGAATATAAAGCAAAAACCAAATACATGCATACTAATTATGCTTATACAAAACCAGTTAACCAGCAGCTAGGAGAATAGGAAATGTATGGAAATGTATTTCATTGGGAAAATCACCAGTCAGTAATTTCTTCAAATTACTGAGGAGAAACTAAGGTGCACCAGATTCAGGTCATATTGTCTTTTTCAAACACTTGCTAAGCATCTGAAAGCTGGACAATGAATAAGGGTGAAAAAAGAATTGATGTCTTTGAGCTGTGGTGTTGAAGAAGAGTACTGAATATCCCATGGACTACCAAAAACCAAATAGATTTGTCTCAGAGAAATAACAGCCAGAGTGCTCCTTGAAGGCAAAGATGACAAAATTTCATCTTGCATAATTTGGGCATGTTTTTAGGACAGGTTATTCCTTGGAGAGGGACATTATCATGCTTGGAAAGGTGGAAGGTCAGTGAAAGAGAAGAAGATTCTCAGCCAAATGGATTGACACACAAACTATTGCAGTGGGATTGAGTATATTAGAAATTATGAGATGGCACCGAGTAGGACAGGGTGCATACCTGTTGCTCTAGGTCACTGCTTAAATCAACAGTGTGTAACAACAACAACATATCTAGACTAATAAGCTATTTTCTCTAAACAGAGCAAGAGAACAATGTATAGTTTAAAATCAAGAAAGGTGTGCATTAATGATATATGCTACTTACACACCTATTCAATCTGTATGCTGAGCAAATCATTATAGATAGCTTGATTTTATGAAGAAGAACGTGGCATCAGGATTGGAAGAAGATTCATCATCAACCAGTAATACAGAGATGATATGTTTGCCTGCTGAAAGTGAGGAATACTTGAAGCACTTGCTTCAGACAAGCAAAGACTATAGGCTTCACTGTGGATTATATCCCAAGATTAATAAAATAAAAATCCTCACCACTGGAACACTAGTCAACATCATGGTAGATTGAGAAAAAGACAAATAACAATTCTATCTTATTTGTACCCACAATGAACATCCTTGGTACAGAAAGTAAAATAGTAGAAAGATATGCTGCATTGGGAAAATCTTTCAAGGACCTCTCCAAAGTGATAATGAGCAATGATGACAGTTTAAGAATAAGGCGCATCTAATTCAAGCCATGGTCTTTTTAATTACTTGTTATGCATCTGAAAATTGGACAATGAAAAAAGATGACAGAAGAATTAATGCTTTTGAGTTGTGGTGTTGGAGAAGAGTATTGGCTAGCTCATAGACTGTCAAAAGAATAAACCATAGTGTTTCTTCAACAAGTTGAACATAGAAACTCCATATGACCCAGCTATTCCACTACTAGGAATATGTTGTTGTTGTTGGTGTTGATTGCCTTCAAGTCGAACACAATTCATAGCAACCCCATAAGCCAAAGCCTGAAGCCCCTCTACAACTGTCAACATTTATCAAAGTTTATAGAATGGAATATACCCCAAGGAAATCAGAACTGAGGCACAAACAGAGATTTGAACACCAATGTACATAGCAGTGTTATTTATCATTGAAAGAACATGAAAACAACCCAAATGTCTGACAACAACCAAATGGATTGAAAAATGTTGGTACATTCACACAGTGGAATACTATGCAGTACTCAGGAGCAATGATTTTGAAATTTACTATGTAACCTGGGAGAGACTAGAGAGCATTATGTTGAGTGAAATAATGCAGTCTCATAAGGACAAAAACTGCATAAGACCATTATTGTAAAACAGAAGGATAACTAGTAAAACATGTACAGGAACTTAAGGGAGGGAGGGGAGAGTGAAGGAGGGAAAATAAATGGGGAAAAACCACAGGGCTGCACAATTTGGTGGGTAGAGGGAGGGGGAAAGCAAATGAGAAGAATTCAGGCAAAAAGACAGGGTAATGATAGGCAAGGTCCAATGGTAATTGATTTTATAAAGCATAATGTATAAGAATGACTGTATGAAACACAATGTGAATGAAGAATATTGTGAAACACAATGTATATAAACTTTTCAAGCAAACCAATTAAACAATAGTGTAAAATAGAATGTATATGAATGATTGTATCAAACACAATGTATATGAATGAAACATAATGTAAAGGAATTATATGAAAACCAACAAAATATTTAAAAAAGAAAAGAACAAACAAGTCTATTTTGAGAATGTACTTACAGGTTGCTCCTTCGAGGTAAGGTTAGAGAAATTTTATTTCATATACTTTGAGCATGTTATTAGGAGAGGCCAATCCCTAAACAAAGGCATCATGCTTGAAAAGGTGGGGTCTGTGAAAGAAAGGATGATCTTCAGCAAGGTGGATTGATACTGTGATTGTAACAATGGACTTAAGCACATCAGAGACGATGAGGATGGCACAGGATACAGGATGGCAAGGTTCAGGTCTATTTTTCATAGGTTGACTCAATGACACCTCACAACAATAGCAGCCCAGATCTACCTATTTGATTAAATATGTACAGAAATTCTATTTCCAGGTGCTGCAAAAATTTTAGTACTTCTTCTCATCCTGAGTCACTGTGAAGTATTGTTGTATATTCTTTCCTGCTCTAAGAGATAATTTGGGAGGCTGGATTTTATGAAAAAGAATGTGGCGTTAGGATTGGAAGAAGCTTAATCAACAATCTTTATCATGCAAATGACACAAACTAGCTCATCAAAACTGAGGAGAACCTGAAATATTTACAACAGAAAGTCAAGGATGGAAGCCTTCAATGATTACATCTCAACATAAAACAAAACAAAACAAAACAAAAAAACAACAAAACAACAAACAAAGATCCTTACTACCAGGTCACTAGGCCGATGATAAATGGAGAAAAGATTGAAGTTGTTAAGCAAATTTTTCATGCTCACATCCTGAATCAACATTCTTGGCACCAACAGTAAGGAAATCAAAAGACAAGTTGCTTTAGGAAAGTCTGCTGTCAAGGACCTCTCCAGAGTGCTAAACAGCATAATGTCCATCTAAAAACTAAAGTGCACTTGATCATACCCTGCTTCCCAATTGCTTACTATGCATCTGAGAGCTGGACAATGACTAAGGATGACGGAAGATTTAATGTCTTTTGATTGTGGTATTAGAGAAGAGTATTGAACATACCACTGTGGACTGCCAAGAGAAAACAGGTTTGTCCTGAAGAGGGTGAAACCAGGTTGCTCCTAGGAGGCAAGGATTTTGAAGCGCCTTCTCACATATTTGGTTATGTTTCCTGGAGGGACCAGTCTTTGTAGAAAAGCATCATGCTTGGAAGGATGGAGTGTCAGCACAGAAGAGGAAGACTGAATGAGAGGTATTGACACAGTGACTATGGCAATGAGGGCAGGTGTGTTGGAGGTGGTGAGGTTGGCTCAGCATAGGGCAAGGTTCAGAGCTATTGCTCATAGGGCCACTATGAGTCATAGTTGTTATCCTCACAACTAGTTCTATGTTGGAGGCCATTGCTGCATTCAGTGTTCCAGTCTATCTTATTGAAGGCCTTTCTTGTTTTCACTGACATTCCATTTTACTAAGCATGTTACCTTTCTTTAGAACCTGGCCCATCCTGATAATTTAGTCAAGGTACAGATCACAAAGCCCTGTCATCCTCTCTTCCAAGCAATATTCTGGCTATATCCTTACAAGATACACTTTTTCACTCTTCTGGCACCCATGGTATATTAAATTCCCGAGTGATACCATAATTTTCAATAATCAGTGCTACTTTGTTCATTGTGGTGTAGTAAGTTGAAATGTCAAAACCAGTTTCCTAATCCAGTGGCATTGACTTTCACCACATGAATAGATGGAAAGAAGCAAACAAGGTTTATTAAACACTAATAATGAGATTGATGAATCTTTTCATTCTTCCAGGCTTCAATTCAGCAGGTTCAATGACAGAATATGGGAATCTAATCACCAACCAGCAAAAAGCAGCAGAGAATCCAAGCTGCATTATGAGAGACCAGAGACATTCTTGTATGAAATGGAGATCTTGTCACAAAACAAAAACAAAAACAAAAAACACCAAAAACAAAACCAAAACAAAACAAACAAACAAAAACAGAAAATGAAGTGCACAATCTTAGAGACCAGAGATTCTGGCATGGAGATAGGTCAAGACACACAGAAGCAGCAGAGAACCAGAGACCAACCTGAGAGAGAGGGCTCCAGGGACAGACTGTGACTTCATATAGCCAGAGGTTAGGATTTTCAGCAACTGCTGGACTTGAGGGCTAAGAGAGCTTTGTAACATTTACCTAAAGCTGTAGGGCTAAAGCTTAAAGGGTTTGTATAGCTGCTTTGGTTAAAGAATACCCTGTTTCTACATTGAATTGTGTAACCTGTTAGCTTCCCCAATAAACCGCACAATCATATGTATGGTCTGTGAAGTGTGTGTGACCATTGCAATGGATTAGCTGACCCGGGAGCAGAGCAATGAGAAGAGCAGAGGTGTTTGAATCTGTAGGAGTATGTGCATGAGTACCTGTCTTAATTCACAGGAATCAATTTTCTTCTGTGGATACTGTAGATGGAGATTATTACCTCTTGAAAGCAGAGGTTAGATGTGGCTTCCTCATGCTGCTAGCACTATTTTTACAGTCATCCTTATTCATCATCTAATTTTCATATCTATGGGTGGCAATTGAAAAT
The DNA here is from genome assembly GCF_000299155.1 of Elephantulus edwardii. Classification (NCBI taxonomy): domain Eukaryota; kingdom Metazoa; phylum Chordata; class Mammalia; order Macroscelidea; family Macroscelididae; genus Elephantulus; species Elephantulus edwardii. The sequence goes on along the minus strand of NW_006399824.1, from coordinate 7,777,483 downwards.
ATCATTTGAGTCAGGCACATGTCAGTCCTTCAGGCAGTATCTTTGATTATTTTACAATTTAAAGATGTCTGTAATAGTAGATTTGTCCAATGTAATATAGCATTAGTATATGTGGAGACACTGAAGGGATTCAAAGAGGGAAGAAAACTAACAAAGTAGGGGGAAACCCCCGTCAATATTAAATAGGTTTGTATTCACCAATGGTAGACACCAAAAAAAAGGAAGATGCAAAAATATATAGATCGATTGTGTAATTTATGTGAATTATCAAAGGTGACAAGAAAGTAGGTAAGGGGAACAGAAAATGTCCCAGGGTTTGGGAGTGTTCCTGTTTATTTATCAGAGACATCAAAAGATAAACATCATTATGAAGATGTAGATGAGTGAGGACTTAAGGGAAACAAGAGAATAATCCACATATATATATATTTGGAGAAGACTGGTCCAGGCAAGAGGAAGAGTAAATTCAAATATCCTTAAGCATTGCTGCTGAAATGAAATAATCCTATGAGATAAAGTTAGAAATGAAGAGTGAGGTGAAGTAGAATGAATGTTAGAGACTGAAGTTTCATTTTAAAGAATCTGGTCTTTCCTTTGAGTTGTATTCAAGCTGTTGTAAAGCTTTGTGCTAGAGACCTCACTATCTGTCCCATTGATAAGTAGAGGGTTGTGAGAAACATATCAAATATATGAATAAGAAGAGGAGTTACAGAATACTGTGTCTTCTCGTTGGTGTTCTTAGGGTCCACTGAGTTTAGTATGACTCATAGCAACCTTACAAACAGCAGATCTGAATCCTGTCCTATACCATGCCATTCTCATAATTCTGAAACACCTGAGCCCATTGCTGCAGTTATTGTGTCAATCCATCTTGCTGAAGGTCTTCTCGTTTGTGACCCTCCACTCCTCCAAATATAATATCTCTTTCCAAGAATAGCCTCTCCTACCAACATGCCCAGAGTATGTGAGAAAAGTATGTAAGACTGAATCTTAAAGCATTTTTAATAATTATCAAAACAAAGGAAGTGCTTCTTGAGAGAGGAACATCTGTTGTTGTTGTTGTTATTATGTGTCGTTAAGTCGCCTGCGACTCATAGAGACCCTAGGTAAAAGAGCCCTAAAACCTACTCTATCCTGTGTCAATTTCACTGTCTTCGACATACCTATTCCCCTTATCCCAGTAACTGAATCAATCCATTTCATAGAGGGTCTTCCTCTCCTGCACTCTTCTTCCACCCTCCCAAACATGACGTCCTTCTCCAAGGATTGGTCCCTCCTTGCAACATGTCCAAAGTATGTCAGACGAAGCTTCAGAATCCTTGCCTCCAAGGAGCAGCCTGGTTTTACCCTCTCTACAATGAACCTGTTTGTTTCTTAGCAGTACATGATTATATTTAATAATCTTCTCCAACACCATAGTGCAAAGGCATCAATTCTTCTTCTAACATCCTTGGTCATTATGCAGCTCTCTGACACATAGCAAGTGATTGCAAAGACCATGGCCTGTATCAGGCACACCTTAGCCTCCAGAGTGATATCACTGCTCTTCAGTATTTTGGAGAGGTCTCTAACAGTAGACTTCCCCATCACAATACATCTTTTAATTTCCTGGCTACTGGTGCCAAGAGTGTTGATTATGGAACCAAACAATGCAAGGTTAACAATCTCAATCCTTCACCATCAATCATAATGTTCCCAATTGGCCCAGTGGTGACAGAAAATCTTTATTTTCTTGATATTGAGCCTCAATCTATATTGAAGGCTTCAGTCCTTGACCTTCTGTAGCAAGCACTTTAGGTCCTCCTCAGTTTCAGCAAGCAGGGTTGGGTTATCTGCATAACACAGATGGTTGATGAATCTTCCACCAATCCTGGTATCACATTTCTCCTCATACAGCCCAGCCTCTAGGATAATCTGTTCTGCATGGACACATCCCTGGCGTACACCCTTCCAAATTTTGAACCATGCTATGTTTCCTGTCTCTGTTCTGACAACTGCCTCCTGGTCCTAGCATAGGTTTCACATTATCACAATCAAGTGTTCTAGGCTTCCCATTCTCCTAAGAGTCAGCCACAGTTTGTTGTGATCCACACAGTCAAATGCTTTGCATAATCAATGAAACACAGATAAACATTAATCTGCTACTCCTTACTTTAAGCCAAGATCCATCTAACATTAGTTACAATTTTCCTAGTATCACAACCCCTTCTAAACCCAGCCTGGACTTCTGGCAGTTCTCTGTTGAAGTGCTGTTCCAATCATTTTTGGATAATCCTCGGCAGAATTTGGCTTTCATGTGATGTTAATGATATTGTTCGATCATTTCCACACTCTGGTGGATTACCTTTCTTTGGAATGGGAACAAATATAGATGTCTTCCAGTCAATTGGTCAAGTGGTTGTTCTCCAGATTTCTTGGCACAACTTGGTGAGCACACCTAGGGCAGCATCTGTTAGATAAAATATGCCAATTGGTATACCATCTATTTCTGGTGCCTTAGTTTTTGCCGATTCTTTCAAAGCAGCTTGAACTTCTTCCTTCATCACCATAGACTCTTGCTCCTATGTTGTTTCATGAAATTTCTCTGTGTTTGCCAATTCCTTGTGGTACAATGACACTGTATACTCTTTCTATCTTCTTTTAATACATTCTGGGTCATTTAATATTCTTCCCAAAGCATCCTTAAGTATTGCAACTCGGGATTTGAATTTCTTCTTCAGTTCCTTTAGCTTAAGAAATACTGAAAGAATTCAGCCCTTTTGATTTTCTGACTCCACCTTCTTGCACATTTCATTGTAATACTTCAGCTCTTTTATATCTTGATTTCTTCCCTATGCTTTGAATTCTCAGTGCTCTAGTGCAATATTTAGTCTCTCTGATATCCATTTTGGTCTTTCTTCCCTCCACCAACAGATACACCTGACCCCGAAGTCTGTGGATCAAGGCAGAGTCTGCAATCCTTGGGGAAAAAGTGGGAGGCAGAGCACAGAGTGAAAGAAATATCTCAGAAGAGAAGAGAAGGCCCAGGAGGGGAGACTTCAGCTTCACCACACCCAATAGTTATGGGACACCCAGAAGCCTGTGGATCAAGGTGGATTCTGCAATCATTGGGAAAACAATTCTGTAGACAAGATCTATAGGACACATCACTCTCCCTTGGGAAACATTACCTCTAAACTCAAGAGACCCTGGTCACAGCATAAAAAATTGTCAGCAGCTTGAAGTGTTTGTAATTGCAGAAGCCCTTAAAGCCTGAGATATAAACTATCAGATCAAAGGCTAGATAACTGGTGATAGGTGTTGAAGGGAGTGTGTAGGAGTGGAAGGGGATGCTGGTGGAGAAGAGAAATGGGTGGGTCAACACACTTGTGTCAAGGGCAGGGACAACACTGAAACTATTGGTTATTTCTACAGTTGGGGAAATACTTTCCATTTGTTTGTTTGTTTTTTTTCTTTCTGTAAAATGCTTTTCTGTCAGGTACTTTTCTAAATCTGAGTATTCGGATTAAGACAGACTAGGAAGAAGGATTGGCCATCTACTTCCGAAACAGCAGACCTCTGAAAACCCTAGGTACAATAAAACACACTTAGACTAGCAGACAGAGTGACTAAGGTGGACCTTTCAAGTATGGAAATACACAGGAAGAGGAACAGTTGTAAGTAGACCTTGTTGTTGTTGTTGTTATGTGCTGTCCAGTCACTTGCGACTCATAGCAACCCTAAGTATAAGAGCCCTAAATCCTGCTCTGTCCCGTGTCAACGTCATTGTCTCCAACACACCTACTCCTGCCACTCCAATCACTGAATCGATTGATCTCATTGAGGGTATTCCTCTCCTGTGTTGTCCCTCCACTCTCCCAAACATGGTGTCCCTCTCCAAGGACTGGTCCTTCCTTGCAACATGTCCAAAGCATGTCAGATGAAGCTTCAGAATCCTTTCCTCCAAGGAGCAGCCTGGCTTTACCCTCTCCAGGACAAACCTGTTTGTTCTCCTAGCAATCCATGTTGAATCCCACACTCTTATCCAGCACCATAGCTCAAAGGCATTAATTCTCTTTCTATCATCCCTAGTCACTATCCAACTCTCCGATGCATAGCACGTAATTGCGAAGACTATAGCCTGGATCAGGCACACCTTAGTCTCTAGACTGATGTCATTGCTCTTCAGTACTCTTGAGAGGTCCCTCACAGCTGACTTTCCCAATGCAATTTGTCTCTTGACTTCCTGGCTCCTGTTACCAAGAGTGTTGACTATGGAACCAAACAAACTAAAACTGTTTAGACTCTCAATCTCTTCACCATCCATACTGATGCTGCCAATTGGCCTAGTGGTGAGAATTTTTGTTTTCCTGATAAGCTTCAATCTATATTGAAGGCTGTAGTCCTTGACCTTCTGCAGCAAGCTCTTCAGGTCCTCCTCAGTTTCAGCAGAGTTGTGTCATCTGCATAACGCAGGTTGTTGATGAATCTTCTACAAATCCTGATTCCACATTCATCCTCATACAGCCCAGCATCCTGGATGATCTGTTTTGTATACAGATTGAAAAGGTATGGAGACAAGAATACATCCCTGGTGGACCCCCTTACCAATTTTGAACCATGCACTATCTCCTTGCTGTGTTCTGATGACCGCCTCTTGGTCCAAGCATAAGTTTAGCATTAGCACAATCAAAGGTTCTGGGATTCCCATTCTTCTCAGAGTCAGCCATAGTTTGTTGTTACCCACACAGAAATTCGTCTGGTACTCTCCGCTGTCTGCAAGATCCATCTAACGTTAGCTATAATATCCCTAGTACCATGACCTCTTCTAAACCTAGCTTTCACATCTGGTAGTTCTCTGTTCACGTGTTGCTCCAGTCGGTTTTGGATAATTTTCAGCAGAATCTTGCTTGTGATATTAACATGATATTAATGATATTGTTTGTTAATTTCTGCACTCTGTTGGGTCCCCTTCTTTTTTTAAAAAAATTTATTTTATTAATTTAATGAACATATACAGAGATTTTGTATTTCCATTCATTCATTGTTGCACTTTTCTCCCTGCCAGCCCCTCTCCCCTCTCCCCCCCCAGTTCGCCTTTCTTTAGAATGGAAACAAATATCTATCTCTTCCAGTCAGTTGGCCAGGTGGCTGTGCTTCAGATTTCTTGTCACAAATGGAAAATGGAATGTGAGAACCATGAATGTAGGAAAATTAGATATTGTTTAGGAAGATATGGAACACATAAATATTGACCTACTAGGTATTGGTGGGATGAGATGAACTGGCATGGGGAATTTTGAGTCAGATGATTGCATGATCTATTATGCTGGAGATGAAAAGGTGAGGAAAAATGGGGTTGCTTTCATAGATAGAAAAGTCATTTCTAGATGTGTCTTGAAATATAATATTGTGAGTGACAGGATAATATCCATACACATACAAGGAAATCCCAGTGAATACCACTATCATTCAGATATATGCACCAACAACCAGAGCCAAAGAAGAGGAAATAGATTTCCACCAGCTTTTGCAGTCAGAGATTGATTGAACATGCAGTCAAGATACATTAATAATAATTGGTGACTTGAATGCAAAATTTAGGAAGAGAAAAAGGATCGATAGCTGGAAAACATAGACTTGGTGACAGAAATGAAGCTGGAGATAGAATGATTGAATTTTGCACAATCAATGATTTTTTTCATTTCAAATACATTTTATAAGAAACATAAACACAGGTTATACACATGGATTTCACCTGATCGTATGCATAGGAATCAGATTAATTACATCTGCGCAAAGAACTGCTGGAGAAGCTGCATATCAGCAGTGAAAACCAGGCCGGGTGCTGATTGTGGAACAGACCACCAACTACTCATGTGCAAGGTCAAGCTGAAGCTAAGGAAAATTAAATCAAATCTACAGGAACCAAAATATGACCTTGAGTCTATCCCACCTGAATTTCAAAACCATCTCAGGAACAAGTTTAAGGCCTTAAACATCAATGAGCAAAGACCAGATAAGTTGTTGGAGGATCTCAAGAATATCATCCAGGAAGAGTGCAAAAGGTCATTACAAAGACAGAGGAGGAAGAGGAACATCTACCTTTTCTAAATGCCTTAAAAAAAGGCATTAAAGAAAAAAAATTATTAAGTTGGTTGTTATTATTAGTAGTATTGGTTGTTGTTATTATTATTATTATTATAAACTATAAGGATCTTGAGCTATAAGGCAAATAGTAATTTTTGGCTGGTGCAAACATTAATTAAATGTTTTCTATTGACAAAAAGATTGATGTTTCAATGAAACCTTGAGACATCCTGGAAGGAAGCCCTCGTCATCTAATTTGAAAACTATCAAACACAGTTCCAATCTGGAACGTTATAATGTCACTAATGAGTCAAAAGGGACCTCTGGTGGCCTAGTAGCAAGAAGCTGCACTGCAATCTCAAAAGCATAATTCGAGGCCACCAAATGCTCCTTGGGAGAAGGATGGACAATCTCCTCCCATGCGATTAACTGCCTCTGAAAACCTGCTGTGGGGCCAGCTATGGGTCTGTTCCAACTCAATGGTACTCAACAACAACAATGACTCAAAAGCAGTATGATGGCAACTGTGGTATCAAGGGTTTACTTTTCTAAATGGTTTTTCTATCATGTGACATCCCGAGACTCCACCCTAACAAAGCTCAACTTGTTGTTGTTAAGTGCTATTGAGTATGACTCATAGTGACACTATGAACAAAAAACCCTATGAACCCTGTTCCGTAATTATCATAATTTCTCTATGTACATAGAGTTTCCAGAGGCATGTAGTTTAGGAAGTGGATGCCACTCCTGCTTCCAACTAGTTGATCAAAAGATGGATATTATGTCTAATTGGGGAACACTCTCTCTAACAGTTATTATAAAACCAAGAATGTGTAAGTCTGAGGTCAATGTTGATTGGACTGCTAAATAGGAATTTATAAAGCTCATGCAATATAGGATATATATTAGACAGAAGGAAATTATTGCATTGATTAAAGACTTTCTACATGTTGGAATAGGGAACTCTGTTGGCCTAATGGCAAGAAATTGCACTGCAATTCTGAAGGTTTGTGGTTCGAGGCCACCAGTTGCTTCGCGGCAGAAGGATGGGCATTCTTCTCCATATGATTAACTGGCTCTGAAAACCTGCTGGAGGGTCCATTATGCATTGGTTCTGACTCTATGGTACACAACACAGCAACACAGTCAGGTGTAAAGCTTGGTCCAAATTACCACTTTTAGTTCTCCTGTATTTGAGACTCTTGGGGCTCTCGCTCTCTGCACTCTTTGAATAGCCTCCTGACATGGGCCAGGTGCCTCTGCCCTGCCCAATATTGGCAATAGCTGTGTGGGCTTCTTAAGGTTCTTCCAGCCCAAAAAACATGGACAGGAGGTTTTAAGTCAAAGGGAAGAGAACAAACAGTTCTTACTGAAAAATATGGAGGGGTTTAACAGAATGACCTTATGGAACATATTAGGCCTCCACTTTTTGGTGGTTAATTAGGTACTGATCTTTACACTGTTAAGAATTGTAAATAAAACTGCAAATTATTTGCCTTTTGGCTTTGTGGTTTGTTGTTGTGTGTCACCAAGCTGAACCAACCCATAGCTGACCCTCTAGTCAGTTTTCAGAGGCAGTTAATTGGATGGGAGGACATTGCCCTTCCTTCTCCCATGGAGTCAAACCATTTACCTTTGGGATTGTAGTGCAGCTTCTTATCATCTGGTTGCTTAGTAGGAAACAAATAATAAAGCGGAGGAAATAAGAGAGAAGAACATTGAAGCAATGTTATATTTTTATCCTCATTATTTGCAGATAGACATAATAGCACTGGAGAAATGAATCAAGTAACATATGTCAGGTACATGACCCAAAGGTAATAACCAGTGTCTGCCTAACAGTGTTGTTCGAAAGATAGCTAGAGAAATGTGCTTGATGCATATTGATTGATAGACAGTCCAGACGATACATTTAAAATCTGTCAAAAGAATATTTTCTAGAAGAATGTACCTGTTTACCATTCCAGAAAAGAGAAAATGCTTCTGTGCTCCAAAAATGAGGCTTTGGAGAGCTATGTCATTTTACCCTGACTCATACATGCACCACTGATCTGCTGACGCCAGCATTAGAGAACCATCTCCACTCAATTGTACCTCCAAATTTGGGAGCTCTAAATTGCAACAATCTCACAGAATATGCCTGGGGATCCAAATAGGAAACTAATCATTATGCTTCAAATAGGAGTATATGTTCTAGAAAATGAAATCTAATGTATCTTTACTGACTCTTACAGAAATCAAATGGAAATAAATGAGAAGTTTGAACATACATTTATCCAGCAAAGCATATACAAAACAAAACAAATAAATAAATAAACACTGTTTTCCATCCTCAATAACATGGTTGGTTGCTGCATTTCTCCTCAATTACCTCAGGCCCTAGCACTATGAGAACCATCACCCTTTTCAGGTGCTGAAAAATTTAGTATGGACCTAATGTACTGTACCTGTAACTGGACAATTCAACATTCTGTAAGATTGAAGGGTTTCTAATGGATAGAACAAGATCCTTGGAAGTGCCTTAAAATGACTCTTCTTTTCTTATTCCTCTAAGATTGATTTTAACCTAAAAATCTTTTTTATCCCTTTTCATGTTTACAAAGTTTCTTTTTTTCCTTATTGATTTGCTTTTTTTTTTCTGAAAAAGACTTTCAGAAATTTTGAATTTTTTAGATTTGAATGGAAATACATTTCTGGGTATTTGACTGCTAGACATTATTTTTTATCACAATAAATTTTCTGCACAGTAGCATGTCACCATACTGTTGTTATGTGCCACTGAATACCACTCATAGTGACCCTCTGTTCAGCCAATCTGAACCCTATCTAATTCAGTGCCATCCTCATCTTTGAAGCACTCAAGCCATTGCTGAGGTCCAAACATCAGTCCATCTCATAGTCTTCTTCTCCTTGGCTGACTCCTCGTCTTTCCAAGAATAATATCACTTTCAAATCAATAGATTCACCTACTTACATGTGCAAAGCATGAAAGTTGACGCTTTGCCATCTTTAAAAGTTGATGGCCAATCCTTCTTCCTAGTCTGTCTCAATGTGAATGTTCAGATTAACTGACACTAAAGTTAACTCTGCAATAAGGGATATACCTTTAACTTGCTGGTCTAATACTTCTCTTAATCTGAACATTTACATTGAGACAGACTAGGACTCTAATCCATAAAAGGCCATATAATAGCAACTTGTTAGCTTCTGTCAAATAACTCCCAAACTATGAGAACTTTCTACATAACAATGAAATATTGCCCATCTCTATGTGATGATACTGACATGTGTCAGGCCATTGTTACAACAATTGTGTAGAACCTTTCATTTTAGGGAACTCTTCTTTTAGCCTTGTATGAGATAATATTCTGCTGTGATTCAGAAACTTTTCCCTGGCTAATTTTTTGGAAGTAGATTGTCAGGCTTTCTTTCCTATTTTGTCTTATTCTAGAAGCTCTGTTGAAACTGTTCACAGTGTTTTCACCCTGCTAGCATTTGAAAAATTAATGTCACAGCATCCCATATTTATGGATGACAAGTTCTCTTATGTGTGGCAGGTGAGTGAGAAGACCATGGCTTGAATTAGGCATACCTTAGTCTTCAAAGTGACATTATTTCTCTTCAGCATTCTGGAGAGTTCCCTGACAGCAGACATGCCTAATGCAAAATATCTCCTGATTTTCTGACTGCTGATACCAAAGGTCTTGATTGTTAATTCAAGGATATCATTGATAGCTTCACTCCTTTCTCCATCTATCATAACGTTGATAGCAGCCCACAGTCACCATCATATATAGATTGTGGCTCAGGAAAATTATTTACATTTGATGTGCCTTTGTTTACTCACATAACAAATAGATTTCTGGAACTGGCATGTGTTATTGCCAAACTGATCTTATACAAATCGAGTAAGATGAGGCAAGCATGAACTCTGAACTGTAAGACAGCATCAAGTATAACACTTTCAAACTTATTTACACACTCATGTGGAGAGAAACATTACAGCAACTTTAGACCCATAGTAGGTTCTTAAGAAATAAAGCTAATCCATAGGAGAAACTTCTGCTGCTAAGAGTGAAAAGCAGATTAGCAGAAAGTTCCACTATCAAAATTTTAAATACAGATACTACTGCAAGTGGTAAAGAAACAGTAAATTAAACTTTGTAATGCCTTCCCCAAGGAAGTAGAAATACACCATCATTACTTAGATTTTAAATTGGACTGGGAGCAGTAGTCCAGCGCATGCATTACTGAGATGCAATGCTTCAGTGCTAGCAAAGTAAACCAAATGACACTGCAGATCTTTTTCATATTTAATGTCTGACAGGCAAATACTTGCATTCATGCAGTAATGTGCTATGGAAGTCATCACCATGGGAATGCTCAATCAAAGCATTAATACTGTTTAATAAACAGTACACTCTGAAAGCATATTTTCCCTTTCAAATGCAACTCATTCAAGTTTGAGGGAGCTGATAAATTGTTGCAGTTGGCAAAACCTTGAATGACAGCCTGATCCTGCAAAAGTAGTCATTTGATATTTGGCACTGGATGGAAAAAAGAAGAAAGAAAAAAACAAACAAACCTACAAAACAAACAAAAAACCCAAACAGAAAACAAACAAACAAAAAATAACACAAGCCAAACCCATTGCTGTGATATTGATTCCAATTCATGGAGACCCTCAATTTGAGTTTCTAAGGAAAGAAATATGAGATTATTACGGGGTTTTAGGATGGTATAATTGTCATGTCCCATTGCTAATCAAAAAGCTAGTGGTTTGAAGCAATCAGTACTTCCCCAAGAGAAAGGATCTATTGATCTGATCTTGTAAGGAATACAGCCCAGCCAAGGAGCCCTAATGGAAGATCTTCTGGATCATTTGTGAGTTAAAATTAGCAGAATGGGGTACGATGCTACCCAAAAAAATAAAGGGAATGAGGGGACCCTGGCTGTGGGAGTGACGGGAGAGAGGGAGTCTGTGGATATGTGTTGTTGTTGTTGTTGTTGTTGTTTGGTGCTGTCGAGTCGTAGACGACTCATAACGACCCTATGAATGAACGGCCTAGCACTGTTCGTACATAGAGTTTCCGGAGGCAAGCCATTTCGAAAGTGGATGCCGCTCCTGCTTCCAGGCTTCTGTGGATATATAGTAGAGGGTAAATGCTCCTAGATACTTCTAAACACCTAGTATTGTACAGATCAGTTGCCAACAACAAAGAATTATCAAGACCAAAATGTCAACAGTGGCAAGTGAACAATTATTGTGTACAGCTGCTTACTGAAAGGTTGAAGATCTGTGCCTATTCAGAGGTGCTGCTGAAGCAAGACTTAGATTAATCCTTCTGAAAAACCAAACAATGAGAAAATTATGGAGCGCAGTGTGACTCTGACATACATGGGGTCACTGTGAATCAAAAATAACTCCACAGAAATGTACTTTTTTTTAGCAATTGAATTTTTAAGGTAATAATAAATAGACAAAGTCTCTTGTCAAGGTGCTAAGGAAAGACACCAGTGATTTGAAATAAAGGTTCATACTAAGTAAAACATACAGTGATCTGATGAATACCAACAGCTAGAAATTCAGTTAATGGTAAACTTGATTTGGGGAGATCTGGAGCTATGAGACCTGGTTTCTGAAAAACAGTTTTGTCACATATAATAAGTTGCTTTATCTACTTATGTTGGTTCTGATGCTATTTGCCAGAGATAGTTGGTTCATTTGGCTTAAGATAACTTGTTAGTGGGAGCGATGGGAGGGAAAGAGGTTGTGGGTATCTAGTAGAGGCTAAATGCGTCTAGATTCTATGTACAGATCAGTTCCCCATAACAAAGAATTATCAAGACCAAAATGTCAACAGTGGCAAGGTTGCAAAGCCTTGTTTAATCTGAAAGTACACAAAAGGAAATTAGGGGACAAAGAAGAAACTCAGTCACTAAGTTCAAAGTAAGTGTAAAATATCCAAGATTTTTCATTAATAATATTATGAATATGTAAGCTTCTTTTTCACTCAAGTTTTTTTATAATAATAAAGCACTCAGTAGGGGAGAAAAGATTCATTTTTATAATAGTTTTAGTACTTTCCATTCAGAATCGTTTTCCCCAATTAATCAACAATTAGCATCCTTTTTAGGATGAATAGCAACACTGAAGTATCCCTGTAAACTTTCAAGAGAGGCTACAAATTCAATGAGAACATTTCACTTTTCTGATAAGGATGTACACGTCATTGATTTAGGAGGCTTTTCTCCCTTGAGGATGTAATTTTAAACATTCCCTGGATGTCTGAAATAAAATTAAAACAAACATGCGTTATTCTGAAGGCTACAGATGCTATCAAAACAGAACATATAATGTTAACACTGCAAGTCTTCCTCCAATGCTGATGGAAATGGGATAGCTAAGAACCAAGGTTGTACAATGACTCAGGTCTAAAACTTAGGCATCCTCATAGCTAATTTCTAAATCAATTCCAGTTCATCACAAACATATACCAGCCTGCATGGTTTATAAATTATTCTAAGGATTTATTTTTAGGGACTATATTTCAAGATTTGCATTGCCTAAAACTTACAATAATATTATGTGGACAAAGTCAGAATCAAAGCCTATTTTTATCAAACATTGATTGCTTTGCTTCTTGCTACTCAGACTTATCTGATTTGCCACATAGAATTAAAAAGAAAACCAAACTGTCATTTGTTAATAATTATGTAGGGGTATCCATGTTGTTACAATTCTAAAAAGTTTAGTTTGTCATTTTTGTGGACATTTATGAAAAGTAAGTGGGGGGAAAGAGTAATAACTTAGTTGCAGTTCATGGATTTTCTTTCAGATTTAATAGTTTATGTTTTGTAAACTGTTGCTTTGAGTTATTGCCTTGCTACATATAAAAATGGATGGTTTCTAAAATAAAAACGAGATATTCAGATGGTAAGCAGAGTGTTATAATTAGGCATTCTTGAGAGAACTGTGATTTTTTTTTTAAAAAAAGTTTTGCTTTTGTAAACATGACTAAAATAAATAAACCAAAGAAAAATAACTTATATATAATGCATCCATGCATTTGCTGTTACGGCTGTTATGCGCATTCAAGTCAGAACTGACTCATAGCTGACTTTCCGCTGGGTTTACAGAAGCTGTAAACTACCCTGGAGATATTGTCTGTCTTTCTCTTCTTTCTCCCTTGGAGCAGTTGATGGGTTTGAACTGTGTGCCTTTGAGGTAGCAGTGTAAGTCTTTATTATGAGGTCCCCAGAGCTCTCTGGATGCATGCTCACACACATACACACACACATAGGCATAATTCTCTCTTGAGGTACAGATTTTCAGAAACAACACAGATCCAGAAACCAGGTCACTATGAGTTGGAATCAATGTGACAGCACATAACAACAGTAACATGCCAGTATTCCTTGCTTCACTTTGGTATTTTCTGAGATGTTTAATAACTTATTAAAATGTAAATTTTATGTTCACATAACTATAAATAAAAAGAATTGAACTGAGAAATGTAGGAAACCTTACCTAGCTCTAAATGTTTATGGTTTTCTAAAACTCTGATCTAAAAATGTTTTTCCTCTGCGTGTGAAGTTATGTTGTTGTTCTTGTATGCTATCAGGTAGGAATTGACTCATAGCTAATTTTTCAATAGGTTTTGAGAGACTGTAAATCGAGTGAGAAGAAATTGTCCATCTTTCTTCAGTAAGGCAGCTGGTGGATTTGAACCACTTGCCTTAGGGTTGACAGGACAACTCTTTTTTTTTTTTTTTTAAACAGGACAACTCTTTAATGTTGTTGTTGTTACTATTATTGCTATGTGCCATCGATTCTCCTGCAACTCATAGTGACCCTACGTTCAGCATAACTCTGAACCCTGCTCTATCTTGAGCAAGTCTCACTGACTCCAACATACCTAATCTGATTGTCCTAGTTACTGTTTCAATCTATCTTATAGGGAATCCTCTTCTTCTCCTATGTTGTCCCTCCACTCTTCCAAGCATAATGTCCTTCTCCCAGGTCTGGCCCCTTCTGGGCACATGACCAAAGTATGTGAGATAGAGCTTCAAAATGCTTTCCTCCAAGGAGAAACTTGGTTTCACTCTCTTCAAGGCAGACCTATTATTTGCCTGGTGGTCTGGTATGTTCAGTATTCTTCTTCAGAACCACAATTCAAAGGTATCAATTCTTCTTTCATCCTTAGTCATTGTTAAGTTCTCTGATGCTGAAAGTAATCATGAAGACCATGGCCTGGATCAGGTGCACCTTAGCCTCTAGACTGACATCATTGCTCATTAGCAATTTCGAGAGATTCCTGGAAGCAGACTTCCCTAATATTTTTTTTTTAATTTCGTGATTCTTGGTACCAAAATGTTGATTCTGGAGCAGAGTAAGCAAAAATTGTTAACAACCCCAATCATGGTTCTGCAAATTGGCTTATGGTAAGAATCTTTGTTTTCTTGATTTTAAGCTTCAATCCATATTGAAGACTACAGCCCTTAAATTCTGCAGCAAATGCTTCAATTCCTTCTCAGTTTCAGCGAGCAAGGTTATATCATCTGCGTGACACAGGCTGTTGATGAGTATTCTGCAGTCCTGAAGCCACATTTCACCTCATATAGTCCAGTTTTCCAAATGGTCTGTTCCACATCCCTAGCACACTCCTCTTATTAATTTTGAAATGTGCAATGTTTCTTTGCTCTGTTCTTATGAATGTGCCTCCCAACTATAGGTTTTGCATGAGCACAAACAAGTGTTCTCAGATTCTCATTATTCTCAAGGTTAGCCCCAATTTATTGTGATCCACACAGTCAAATGTTTTTCATAGTCAATGAAATAAAGAAACATATTCTTCTGGTACTCTTTACTTTCAGCTAAGATCCATCTGACATTGGTGATAATGTATCTAAAGCCACAACCTCTTCTAAATCCAGCTTGTATTTTTGGTAGTTCTCTGTTAATGCACTCTTCCAGTAATTTTTGAATAATCTTCAGCAGGATTTTGTTTGTATGTGATATTAGTGATAATGCTCTTTTCTTGTTGCTGTTGGTAGGTGTTGTCGAGTTAGGTACAACTCATAGTGACCTTGTGAACAGTAGATCTGAACCCTGTCCTATCCTATGCCATCCTCATACTTCCTGACACACTAGAGACCATTGAGGCAGTCACTATATCAATCCACCTGGTAAAGGGTCTTCCTCTCCTTTCCCAACTCTTCACTCATCCAAGCATCATGTCCCTCTCCAGGTAATAGCATCTCCTAGCAACATACTCGAAGTATATGAGACGTAGCCTCATCATCTTTGTCCCCAAAGAGCACTCCAGATGTACCCTCTCCTAGACATATTTATTTTCTATTTAATAAATACTCCTTACTACTAAAAAAATACAAAATCTATTCTAGAAACCCCATGGGAAACAAACTGAAATCTTTTGCTTAAACTCCACCTCTCTCCTGATGTCTATGTTGTATTACCAAGGTTATTTCACATCTTATGAATTACTCTACTTTTACTGTTTGTATCACCCAGTTAGCATTTAGCACATCCACAGTCTGTTGTCATTGATCCTGCAGTACATGGGTTTCTTATTTTAAGAACTAGGAAAGACCTTAAGCCATTTATGCAGTTTCAATACCCACTTCTCTTCCCAATGTGTTGCAAAGTCTTTTGTTTGGTTTTAGAAGAAGGTCATCATACAACTGAAATTTATACATCAATGTAAAAATAAGCCTATTTATTAAAACAGTAGTCACAAAGAGAGGCAGGCACACACCCCTTTTTGCTAGAATTTGAAAATGCTAAGGATATGTTTTGACATTCTCAGAGAGTCATAATGTATGTGTTAAGAATGAAACCAACACAACACAGAACAGAATTGAGATGTAGAAGATAATCCATGAACGGGTATAAATTTATGGAAGACTTGTCACTCTATCCTTCTTCTCAGCTTAGGCTACTTTGAATTGGCTTTTAATTCACAATATAATTGTCTTCACTGAAATAAAGATAGGAAAATTAAAGAGTACTCTATTGTATGCAGATTAAAATATTCTGAGCTCAAAGAATGCTATGATATATAAAACATAGGTGAAGGGTCATGCATTTAACAGGTCTTCAGTTACTACTTGTTGACTGATGCAAATTATCAGACTTAAAACATTTTTATGTGTGGCAATGGAGTATGTGCCAAGAAGAAAGCATAGAAAGTAGGCAATATTGGAAATTATCTGATGCAAAATTGACACAGTAGAATGATATGGGGTAAAGAAAAAGAGGGTAAATCCTACATAAATAAATTATGTAGAAATAGATTAAAAGTTGGTATACTCAAAAGTAAAGCAACACATATTATAGTATCCATTTCAGAAAGAATTATAAAAAAGGCTTTGATAATTGAATGTCTTTCAATTTTCTCAATTTCTTTGCAATGGATTGTAGTATGTCTATACTCTCCTAATATAATATCATCATTAAGAAACTCCCTTACTGTTGTAAAATGAGTCTAACATCAGGATTGGAAGGGAGACTGAAAAAGATGGTATAAATTATGTATACTGCGTTGAAACAGATGAGGGAGAGAACTGTTTAAAAGGGATATATGATTAGGTATTATTGTCATGACAGGAGTCCAGAACGAAGGTTGCATAATGACTTAGGGGGACAGATTGTGTAACAATAAAATAATTTTGCTTTTACTTTTCAAAGAAAAGAGCGAACTGTGGGGGAAGGGTGGGCAGAGAGAAAAGTGCAACAATGAATGAATGGAAATCCAAAGTCTCTGCAAACTTTCATTTAAATTAATAATGTTCTTCTTGTTGTTAGGTGCTGTCGAGTCACTTGCGACTCATAGTGACCCTATGTACAACATCCCTAAACCCTGCTCTGTTCTTTGCCAATCACACCGTCTCTAATACACCCACCCCGATTATCCCAGTCATGGAATGAATCCAGCTCAGAGAGGGTCTTCCTCTCCTGCGTTGTCCCTCTACCCTCCTAAGTATGACATCCCTCTCTAAGGCCTGATCCCTCCTTGCAACAAGTATGTCAGACGAAGCTTCAGAATCCTTGTCTCCCAAGGAGCAGGCTGATTTAACCTTCTCCAGGATGAACCTGTTCATTTTCTTAGCAGTCCATGGTATATTCAATACTCTTCTCCAGCACCACAGCTGGAGAATTAATAATAAGGATGTGTAGGGGGAAGGAATTAATAATAATAATAATAATAATAATAAAAGAAACTCTCTTTCACAATCATATCCCCCTTTCTCTTAGAACTTGATGCCAAGATTGAAAATATCTTTATTTTCTTTACTCTCAAATTCATTGTTATTGAGTTAAAACTAACTCACAGCTGACAACCCTTCGAGTCCCAAGCTCTTACTCTTGAGAGGAGATTACTCATCTTTCACACTGAGATTCTCGGTGGATTCAAACCACTGGAAAGGTGTAATCTTGGGGTTACCAGCACGATTCTATTTGTGCATTATTATTAAAAAAGATTTTTTAAAAAATGCAAACTCACTCCTACGGTGTTGATTCTGACTTGGAATAACTCTCCATCAGATTTTTGAGGATGTAACAAGATAGTTAATTGCTCCCCATAGGTCTTACAATAAAACAGAAATAATTTATTCAATCCACAGCCTATTTTTCCATGTATCATCTATTCTATTACATTTCACCCACGCTGTACTATCTTCATCAAAATCGCCATGCTTGTTTAGCTCATAGATTGTTTGGATACATTTTCTCCTGCCCCCAGAGTCCTCTGCACTGACCCAACTCATATTCCCGTGAATGACACATTTTCATCAGTCAGGTCTCAAAACAAACACAAAGGCCTTGTCTCACCACCAGTCTCTAGAAGTTTGCTCACTGGTCACTTACTTTCCTCAAAGGCTACCAGAGGTATTTTATTAATTTATCTCTTTCCATTTTTCTAAAATGAAAACTATTCACAAAAAGGAATAAATCACCTGTTTAAGATTCACAATGTCTAAAAGAGTGCCTGACATAGAGCAAGTAGGTCAATGATTATTAAATTATTAGTTTATTTGAGAAACATATCTTACAACTAATAAATGAATCAATAAATCATCAATAGTTATGAGGAATAGAGACGAATGTCAGTAGTTTAGGGGAAAAGGTTAATGGAGGTTAGGGTAAAATCTCAAATGGGAAGAATGAAAGTGACACAGAAGATTTTCTGAAAACTCTTGAGTTGAAGCAGAGTCTTGTGCCGTCCCTCCACCCTACCAAGCATGATGTCCCTCTCTCCTTACAATATGTCCAAAGTATGTAAGTACTGGTCCCTCCTTGCAACAAGTATGTCAGACGAAGCTTCAGAATCCTTGCCTCCAAGTAACCGCCTGGTTTAACCCTTTCCAGGATGAATCTGTTTGTTTTCCTAGAAGTCCATGGTATCCTCAATACTCTTCTCCAGCACCCCAGCTCAAAGGCATCAATTCTTCTTCTATCCTCCCGAGTCATTGTTCAACTCTCTGATGCATAACAAGTGATTGCAAAGACCATGGCCTGTATCAGACACACCTTGCAGACACACTTCACAGATAACCCTGAAGTCCCCAAGACCACGTGGGATCCATTTCTTAGGTTGTGTAGAGGGGGCAGAAAGAAATCTTCACAGGCAGAAAAGTGGGACAGCTCAAGTGGCCTTAAAACCCCCCCCCCCACTTCACAGGTAACCCTAAAGTCCCCAAGACCTTACGTCCTAGACTATTCAAATGCTACTTTAAAGATATAATCTTAGCTAGAACATATTAAATATATTACGGTGAGTTTCTCAGGGGCTTATGTGTCCTTGGAAAATTTAAATAAATTTATATTATTTAGATATCATGAAGTTTAGATACCAGGAAGACTCATCACTGGGCTGATTTTGGCAGCAACATGATAGACACTGAAGAAATTGAGATTGTTAGCAGCTTTAGTTTGCTTAGCTCCACAGTCACACTTTTAGTACCAGCAACCAGGAAATCAAAAGATTAATTGCATTGAGAAAGTCTGCTGCAAGGCACCCCTCCACAGTACTGAAGAGCAATGATGTCAGTCTGGAGACTAAGGTGCACCTAAACCAGGCCATGGTCTTTACAATTACTATGTGTCAGAAAGCTGGACAGTGACTAGGGATGATAGGAAGATTATTGATGCCTTCGGGATGTGGTACTGGAGCAGAGTATTGGATACACCATGGACTGCTAGAAGAACAAACATATTTGTTCTAGAGAGGGTGAAACCAAGCTGCCCCTTGGAGACAATGATTCTGAAACTTCAACTGACATACTTTGGACATGTTGCAAGGAGTGACCAGTCTTTGGAGAGGGACATCATGATGGGGAGGGTGGAGCGACAATGCAAGACCCTAGATAAGATGATTTAATTCAGTGACTAGGGTAATGGGAGTAGGTGTATCAGAGACAATAAGGTTGGAACAGGTTGGAGCAAGGTTCAGAGCTATTGTTTATATGGTTGCTATGAGTCACACGAGACTTAACATAAGAGCACATAACAATAACAACAGAACACCAACAATATTTTCGATATATTAAATATATTGAATGCCACTTTATTCTTTAATAAGGAATATTACAATTTCTAAGTCAAATAACAAATGGAATCTAGAAGGTAAACAAATAGTTACTGCTGTTGTTGGAATATAAAAAGAAAGCTAATAAATGAGAATTCAACAAGAATACATAGAGGATATAAAAGAAAATAAATATTAGATGCAGCTGGGATTTCACTAGATTCTTAACATCTGTCACCTACTCACACAATGGAAAATATTTAAAGAAGTTAAAACCATATGTTGTGGATTGCCTTCAGTTCATGCTCAGTTGAGCATGACTCATAGCGACCGTATGAACAAAAGGCCTGAAGCCTTTCTATAACTATTGATATTTATCAAAGTTCATAGTCTCCAGAGGCATATTGTTTAGGAAGTGGATGCCACTTTTTTGATTGATACTTAATGTTTGGAAATCTAAAAGTTAAGGAAATTCAATTCATCTACATCAAGTCTAAATGAACTCATGTCGTTGAAGTTGATATATGCCGTTGAGTCCCTTGCAATCCTATGTACAGCAGCCCTAAACCCTGCTATATCCTGAGCCAACTTCATTGCCTCTGACACACCTACCCTCATTACTCCACTAATTGAGTCAATCCATCTCATCCAAGGGTTTTCCTCTCTTGTGCTATCCTCCACTCTTCCAAGCATGATGTCCCTCTCCAAGGACTGGTTCCTCTTTCAACATGCCCATAGTATGTTAGACAGAGCTTCAAAATTCTTGCCTCCAAGGAACAGCCTGATTTCACCCTCTCCTGGGCGAAGCTGTTTATTTTCTTAGCAGGCCATGGTATATTCAACACTCTTCTCCAGCACCACAACTCAAAGGTATCAGTTTTTCTACTATCATCCTTAGTCATTGTCTGGCTCTATGATGCATAGCAAGTAATTGTGAAGACCATGGCCTGGATCAGGCACACCTTACCTTTGCTCCTCAGTACTCTGCAGAAGTCCCTGACAACAGATTTTCTCAATCAAGTTTGTCTTATTATTTCTTGGCTGCCAGTAAAAAGAGGGTTGATTATGTAGCCAAGCAAGCTGAAGCTGTTAATAATCTCAATTGCATCACCATCTGTCATGATGCTGCCAATTGGCCTAATGGTGAGTCTTTGTTTTCTTGATATTAAGCTTCAGTCCGTATTGGAGGCTGCAGTCCTGGATCTTCTGCCCCAAATGCTGCAGGTTATCCTCGGTTTCAACAAACAAGATTGTGTCGTCTTCATGACTCAGGTTATTGATGAGTCTTCCTGTAATCCTGATACTACATTTCTCCTCACGGAGCCCAGGCATAATCCTAAAAAAATATCTTTTCTTTTCTTCACTCTCAAATTCATTGCTAGTGTGTCAGAAGCAATTCATAGCCAACCCATCATGGGATTCCTGAGGCTGTAAATCACATGGGAGGAGATTGTCCATCTTCCTTCCAAAAAGCACTGGTGGTTTGAAACTGATGTAGAGACAAGGCCTTTAGGTTGTAGCACAACTTTTTATGGTCTACAACAACAGAGCTCCTAATAACAAATTAGGTGATAAGCATGAAAGAAAAATGATGAAGACTATTAGATGCACAGAGATTTGTAATGGAGAAATTAAGACTAAAAGATTTTTTTCCTACATGGGGAATACATGGTACAATTGTGAGTATAGATGAGAATGGGTACCTAGAAGAACTATAGTGTTGGCCTAGAAGTTGGGTTATTTTTTAGCCATTAAAGTTAGCTGCCTCTGGTCTCCAGTTACCTTAACTGCAGATACATTGTCTTGCAAATCTGCATGGTCTTGCAAACCATTAGCTGTAAAACTAGGATAAAAGAAAGAGTCCTTCCCATGCTGGGCAGCAGCAAGACCCTGGTGAGAACGAGACTATGATGGTGGAGAGACTGTGGAACTGCTGTGGACAAACAGTGGCAAGATGTGACCTGAGGCTTTTGTGCTGGCCACAGTTAAAGGTCTGACAGTTCTTACCAGATTTTTGAAGGAGAAATTGACTTATAACTGCTCAGGGGCTAAGTTTGCTGGATGATTTGTACTTACTGTTGAATTGAAACCAGAGACTGGACTTATTGGGGAATTGTGCCTTGAAACTGTTGGGCTAAACCCTGGATTTGTATTGTGAGATATTCTTTGCTTCTCCCACTCACTTTCCTAATAAACCCCATTGTTGGTATCATTATGGTGCTTTGAGATGCTGTGGTATTCTCTCTCTGGTCCTTGTAGAGAGACACTCATCGCTCTGTGCCTCAATATTTCATTTTCTCTTCTTTAAAGAAGAACACTTACTTGGGCACGTTTGAATGGACGCTCATCAACGGTGGCTTCAGAGTTAAACCACAGGAAGGGCTTTACTGTGGACTGTATTCTAATAATTCTTTATTTAGGGACTCTAATGGTAGGTAGCTGTGCTGCAATCCTGAAGGCACATGGTTTGAATCCACTAGATGCTCAGTGGGAGAAGGATGGACAATCTACATCAGGTGATTAACTGTCAGTTCTGACTTGATAGTACACAACAACAACATGAATACAGTTTTAATATCATATCATTTTCAAATGTCACAAAGTACTCTTCCCATAATTTATTATTCTTAACTATTGGACATCATGCTTGATAGCATAGAGGGACAGCACAGGAGGGGAAGGCCCTCTATGAGGTGGATTGATTCAGTGACTGGGGTAATCAGGATGGTTGTGTTGGAGACAGTGTGATTGGCACAGGACAGAGCAGAGTTTAGGGCGTTGCACATAGGGTCACTATGAGTCGCAAGTGAATTGACGGCACATAACAACAACAACAACATTTTAAATCCGAACAAAACTAAGCAGAATTGCTCTACTGGCTATAGTTTGGCTGTGGTATAAAAAAAAATTGTTTTTTATAACAATCATTATCACTCTATACCTTATAGCTGGAATCAACTCATAGCTGACCCCACAGCAGATTTTCAGAGGCTGTAAATTACATAGCCTGCTTCTTCCATGAAGCAGCTAGTGGATTTGAACCAGGTGCCTTCAAGTTGGCACACAAGTGTTTATCACTAGGCTACCAGAACGCCATGGCATAAAACAATAGGTCACAAAGAGATAAAGTACCATGGAATTAAAGATTTTTAATGGAAAAATAAGTTCTTCTTACTATTGCCAATAAATGGAAAATATAATCTTTTAAGTTCCTTCAGAAAATATTTTAGATTCTTTCCAGAATATGTTTCTAATTAATGTGCCCAGATTGGGTCTGTGTAAGATTGCTTCATTAAGGTGATTTCATTCTGCACCTAGGCAAGGTAGATTTGGCTATCTACTAATCACAAAATATACAACTTTTGAAAGGTCGATGGCACCTAAAGGAATTGAGTACTTCGTTATCCCAAAATGTTCTGACACTTCAATGTCATTGAAAAAATGCCAGAGATGTTTCAAGTGATCTATCTTCCTTTCCACAGAAGCACTTTAAATAGATTGCTATGTAAATTTGAACACATCCTCTTGTTCTACAAATAAGAAATACAGATACTACTAATACAGATACTACTATATGCTAAGGGTGGGATTCTATAGACTCAGATGAATTTTGGGTTCACTGCTCAGGAGGAATTTGCTTTTCTTGGGCAAAGTAGAGTCTTGGTTTGGTCTCTACAGAAAGCGGGGTTTTAGTTGCCTAATATCTAAAATGGAAACAGAAATTCCTATTTGCTAGGGGGAAATAAGAGGTTAAAACAAGGCCAAGAAGATAAATGCAACGTCGCAGAACTAACACAAAATAAGGGTTGCGCTTCTTATTATTCTTCAGCAGCCTCTGTGGGACACCAAGGAACAGACGCAGTCTGAACAAGCAGTCTAGAAGCGGGTTGAGAAAGACAATCTCCACATTCAAAATTTTTCCAGAATTTCTTTTAGAAAAAGAAGTGATACTGTCACATGGGTGTTGTGTTAGCAAGAAGGCAAAACTGGAAGATTTTCTTTAATATTTTTATTGGCCCAGTTGAT
Source organism: Elephantulus edwardii (assembly GCF_000299155.1). Lineage (NCBI taxonomy): Eukaryota > Metazoa > Chordata > Mammalia > Macroscelidea > Macroscelididae > Elephantulus > Elephantulus edwardii. The sequence goes on along the minus strand of NW_006399824.1, from coordinate 7,753,835 downwards.
CAAAGAAACAAGACTCCTGCTTAGAATTTCATCACCAAATGAAAATATAAGACATTAGATCTTTCCAATTAATCTCAAGAGAACCAGTGCTAAGCAAAGGCTAGGATATTTCTGTCTGTTCCAAACTAGTAGAAATTATTCAGTTCACCAGCAAATAGGAGAAAAAAAGAAATGGAGGAGACAATAAAAAATGTTCTTTTCTAACTAGTTCTAAACTGTCTCTTTATTGCTAAATAGAACACTATTCCAAGACTCTAGTTTGTTAGGAAATTGGGATATAGCCTCTAATAAACTGTATCATGAAGATAATTACTTGGTATGTAACATTTTGAAATGTCAGGTACAACAAGGTGTGGAATTTTGTCAAGATGAAAATCATGACTTTAGCAGAAAAACTAATAGGCATATGAATTTTACTTTCACTTTAAAGTGCAAATAGCGTTTATTTGGTGAGTTTTCAGACTTTTTTAGAAGCCATCAGCATTTGACGAACTGATTTCTTTCCATTTATAATAAAGAAATGTTACCTACTACATCACTTTCTAACCTTCCTAGTAGGCATATATGCATGTGAGAAGTACAAAACTGAAAATATAATATTTCATTATAGACTATCCCGTGTTTAAACCTCCAGGCTCTCAATATGTGTTTAAATAATATGTCATAAAAATCTGCTGGTACATAATGATGTAATAAATATGAGAACGCCTCTAAGGCTAACTAACTGGCTTCCCCAATTGCTGGGTTGCCACCTGCTATGATCCCATCAGCAAGTAAAATTTTAGGCATATTCCTCCAGGCCAAAAAAAAAAAATACCCAAAAGACAGTTATGGTGGAAAAGTTACTAATTCTAGCACAATAAGAAAGCAGCCTTTAAATCATCTAAAGTGTTCTTTGTGGGCAAGAAATCTTTTTGTTCATGTCAATGCAACTAAAATATTGTCAAGAATGTTTTAATGTTCCAACTTTTAGGCTTTTTAGGTGAAATTTTGTAAAAAAATATACCACCATCCTAATGTACATTTGAACAATCTGAGCTTCAATTTTATTTGGTTAAAAAAAAAAAAAAGACCATCTTCCTCTCAGAAGAATTTTAACTTATCTACCTCCCAGTTGAGGACAGGTTTGGATGCAGGAGTAGCATCTCCTTCCTGAACAGCATGCCTCTGGAAGCTCTGTGAACTTTGATAAATGCTGATGGTTGCGGTAGGGCTTCAGGGGTCACGGTGAGTCGTGCTCAACTCAATGGCAATCAACAACCTATCTGAAGTATGTTATGGATTTCATTCACTGAACTACCCTCCACTAGGTTTTCAAGGAGGAGATTGTCCACTTTTCCTTGGGAAGACACTTCCAACTGGCTGGTTCCAGCTGTAGGAGAAGCTCAGCTTTTGAGTTAAAAGTGCAGTTCTCTAGGGACTGTACCACAAAGTATATTGAAAATTTATATATCAGAAAACAAAATTATTTTTATTAGTTAGGAAGTGATTTAGAGAGATTGTATCGGGGTCTAGAAAAATGAATATTCAAGAAAAGAATTACATATTGCATACTTTCACATATACCAAAATGAATTACTATAGAGAAAAAAAAGAAACATATATCAAAATACAGATTATGATGGGCATGTGTATATAGTGAATATGGGTTTTATCAGACTCAGGAAAAGACATCAAATTAATGAATTTAACACTCACATAAGGAAGTGGCAGCCAACATACCTCATAGATTGCAAGCATAAAGAAAAAAATGACCAGTAAGATTCTTTATGGAATTTGGTTAAAAATAAAAAAAAGTTTTATTGAAATTGATTTTTGTTTTGGTGTTTGTTTTTTTCTTTTTTTAGAAGTTTGTAAGGAGCTGTGCTGTTAACCCAGAGACTTCATTTTTCTAGTGGTTTGATTCTACCACCCGCTTTGTGAAAGAAGGATGATGGGTAACCTCCTCCCTCAAGACTCACAATCTTAGAAACTCACTGGAGTGCTAAAGTCAGTTCTGACTCCATAATGGTGAGTAAATGTGTGTGCAGGGTGTGTGTTTCTGAACGAGAATTGTGAGTCATAAATTAAAACTCTGCAAGAAAACACTCAGCTCAAACTCAGCTCATTGTTGTCACACAACACAATTCATTGTCATCAGTTAGGAAACTGCCATTTAGTCTTCAAGAGGGTAAATAGCTAGGAGGAGATTCTTTGGAGCTGTTGATGAATTTGAACTGCCAGAAAGACGTGGCCTATTGGTGAGCAGCACAACTCCTTACAGACTATGCAGTGATCCTTTAAGAGAATGGACATGTGTAAATTTTGCTAACATATCATAAAATTTGGTTCAAACAATAAACATTACTAGCTCGGGTCAATGATTGATTTCAAATCATGGCTTTTATAACAACTCACTTCTAGAATATATCTCATTAAAAGGTTTTGGGTCACAGTTTTGACGACTATTCTAAGAAATGACTCTTCTAAAATTGAAAACTGTGCAAATGGATTCTCTCTCTCCTAACTCTGTCTGCTCTTTGTTTTTTTTCCTGGAATGAGGACCCCTACCTAGTGTAACTCTGCTCTTTATTTTTTCTGGGATGAAGTCTTAGTTTTAAGAGAGTATTCAGTGTATTTAAGTCCCCCCTTAAACAAAAGTGCATAAAGTCATTTGTAAAAAATTGTGTGATGGTTGGTTGTTTTTTTTAATTTCTTGCAAGTCTTTTTTTTTTTAAATTTTACATTGGTTTGTCTAAAAATTCATATATATTCTTAATACAAAATTCATATATATTCTTAATGCAATATATCCCAGAGTGCAAATCCCGTGTATAAAAGATAAGGGACCTAATGAATTGAGCTTTCTAGATCTGGTGATATATTTCACAATGAGTGCCATAGACAATTATATTGAGAAATGATGCATCTGTTCCTGTTTGTTTGGCCATCCCACTTAAAATAAGATTTTAGGAAATTTAGTCCACAATTTAGCTCAATTTTATAATGTATGCATGTTTTTATTCCTTCAATTTATCACCTTCCAAAAATACTTGCAGGTGACATCTGAAATGCCTGCAGCACCCATTACAGAAAATTCAAGAGTTGATTACATTTCATATCAGTAGAAAAAGTGAGCAGATTCTAACTTAAGATTCATAATTCTCATCAGTAGTACACATTTATCACACTCAGAAGATAAAATTGCACTGAAGTAATGGGAAAATTTGTCCAAAAACCAATACAAATATTTTACACATGTGTAAAATACTATTCAATTTATTTTTTTAACATCCTATTCAAGTCAATTGTTTGTATTCATGTGCAAGACAATGAATAGGGGAGACCAAAGAAGAATCAGTGTCTTTGAATCGTGGTATTGATGAAGAATATTGGATGTACCATGGTCAGTCAAAAAAATAAACACATATCACTTAAAGGAAGTATAGTTAGAATGCTCCTTAAAGGCAAGGATTGTGAAACATTATCTTAGGTATTTCATATATGTTGTCAGGAGGGGCTCACTCAGTCTTGGTAAAAGATACTGTGGTGCTAGGACTTTTGAAAATAGCTTTTCTATTCATTTCTTTTTCCTCCTTTGGGGGCATGGTCTCCAGCTGCCTCAACTGTGGACACGTGGTTCAGTCATTGATCAATATCTCCAACATCATCAGCAGTTACAAGGACAATATAAGAAGGAGGGAAGGGCAGACTGTAAAGAGACTATGATGAGGCACAGTTTGACAGAGCCCTGGAGACAGAGACAGAATCTAAAGTTTTACTTTCAAGATAACTGAAAGAAGAGCTGACTTGTGACTGCTATGAGAACAAACTTGTTGGATGATTGAGGAAACCAGAGGCTGCTTGCATTTGTGTTGGTGGACTGAACCTGGACATTTACTTGTTGATTGAGAAGCTATCTAAACTAATTGAGGAATTATGGCTTCCTCTTAAATCTGGCTTGGGACTGCTAGTCACTAAAACTTGAAATTCCACTGCATTGTATCCTTTGTTTTCCTTTCTCCTCAACTTTCTTCCTTAATAAACCCCACAATTGTGAGTAAAGTCAAGTCTATGAGTCATTGGCAATGAATTTTTAATTTATAATTATTAGAAGTGGTGAGAACCTTTGTTTTCTTGATGTTGAGCTTCAATCCATATTGAAAGCTACAAGCATAGAATTTCTGTAGCAAGCACTTCAGGCCCTCCTCAGTTTCAGCAAGCAAGGTGTGCCATCTGCATAACACAGACTTAGGATGAATCTTTCTTCGATCTTAATGTCTCATTCCTCTTCATAGAGCCCAGCCTTCCAGATGATATGTTCTGCATATAGATTAAAAAAGTATGGAAATAGGACACATCCTTGGTATACATCCTACACAATTTTGAACCATTTAGTGTTTCCTTACTCTGTTCTGGTGACAGACTTTCGATCCAAATATAGGTTTCACATAATAAGTGTTCTGGGATTCCCATTCATTTCAGAGTTAGCCATAGTTTGTTGTGCTTGACAGCTAAATGCCTTGGCACAGTCAGTGAAATACAGTTAAATATTCCTCTGGTACTCTTTGCCTTCAGTAAAGTTCCATCTAACATTAGTTCTAGTACCCTCTTCTAAACCCAGCCTGCACTTCTGGCAATTCTCTGTTGATGTGCTGTCCATGTCATTTATGTATAATGTTCAGCAGAATCTTATTTGTATGTAATATCAATGATATTGTTCAATAATTTATGCTGTAGGGTAATTTTTCTTTGGAGTGGGAAAAAATATGGATTTCTTCTAGTCAGTTGGCAGGTGATTGTCCTCCAGATTTCTTGGTACAACTTGGTGAACGCATCCAAGGCAATATCTGCTTGTTGAAATATGTCAAGTGATATGCCATCAATTCCTGGTACATTGTTTTTTAGCAATTCTTTCATAACAGCTTGAATGTCTTCCTTCATTACTTCAGGCTCTTGCTCATACATTGTTCCATTAAATTCTTTTGTGTCTTCCAATGACTTTTGGTATAGTAACTTTGTATACTTTCTGAAGAAATGCCAAACGATTTTACCCCTTTTAATTTTCTGATTCCAGCTCTTTGCACATTTCATTATAATGCTTTAGTTTGTCTTCCTGCACTGCCCCTTGAAATCTTCTGTTCAGCTCCAAACTGGGCTGATTTGCAACATCATAATAGACAATGAAGAGATTGAGATTGTTAACAACTTTAGTTTGCTTGGTTCCACAATCAACAGTCTTGGTAACAGCAGCCAGGAAATTAAAAGACAAATTACATTGGGAAAATCTGTTGTTAGGGACCTCTCCAGAGTACTGAAGAGTGACGATGTCACTCTGGAGACTAAGGTGCGCCTGATCCAGGCCTTAGTCTTCACAATTATTTGTTATGCATCAGAACAGTGGACAAGGACTAGGGATGATCGAAGAAGAAGTGATGATTTTGAACTGTGGTGCTGGAGAAGAGTGTTGACTAAACCATGGACTGCTAGGAGAACAAACAGGTTTATAAAAGAAAAGGTGAAACAAGGCTGCTCTTTAGAGGCAAAGAGTCTGTAGCTTTGTCTGATATACTTCAGACATGTTGCAAGGAGGGACCAGTCCTTGGAGAATCACTTGTGACTCATAGTGACTCTATGTACAGCAGCTCTGAACCCTGCTATCTCCTGAGCCAATCTTATTGTCTCTGCTATATCTACCCCCATTACCACAGTCATTGAATCAATTCATCTTCTCGAGGGTCTTTTTCTCTTGCGCTATCCCCCCACACTCCCAAATAAGATGTCCCTCTCCAAGGGCTGTTGTTTGTTAATAGAAGTAGCTCCAAGAGCAGAGTGGGGAGACATGTCTGACCACGTAGCTATTATTTTGGTGCTGTAGACGTTGCTGATGGAGATAGTTTCCATTGAGTTATTAGAGGCCAGACTTGGCCTTCCCATCATTGTCCATGTTGCTTTTGCTTCTTTTACAGACATCATTCTATGAAAGATTAAGTGTTAGTGAAAGATAAAAAGAGCCTAAATAAAGTGAGCTAAAACTAACTACAAAAATGGGTTTGAACATGATGGACAGGTAGATGATGATAGGGGATAGAAGAAAGTTTTAATTTGTTGTTAACAGGGTCATTGTAAAGTGTAGTCAACTTGATGACACCTGAGAATAATTCAAGGAAAATTGAGGCTTGAACTCACAAATAGATATGTTACCATATCAGACCCTCAAACTAATATTAATAAGAGATTAAATGTGAGAGACAGAAGTTAGTGATGACACTAAATCACATTTATAGTGATTATAGAAGAAAAAGGAAAAAAAAAAGAGAAAACCAACTAAATGATCCAAACTTGTGTTTCAAAAAAAAATTAGAAACCTGAGATTATCAATCATGAGGCTACTGGACAAAATATTGTTTTGGAGAATTTTAAAGAAATCTATTTATTTTGATGTTTGGGGTATTTGGCTGGGTTTGTTGTTGTTGTTGTTGTTGTTTTGTTTGTTTATTTGTTTGTTTTATCATCTCTTCTATGTCAGGCCATCTATAACTAATGTGTGTGTGTGTGTGTGTGTGTGTGTGTGTGTGTGTGTGTGTGTGTGTCTGTGTGTTTCACATATTCCTTCATTCACATTGTGTTTCATATGATAATTCCCATACATTGTGTTTTGTAAAATTGATCATCATTGAGCTATACTTGTCATTAACCTATCTTTTCAGGTGCCCACTGAATCTTTCCGAATTTCTTCACCCCTTCCCTCTACCCACTAAACTCTGCAACCCTATGATTTACCCTGTCTCCACCCTCAGTCTTCCTGCCTCCTCTCCTTCTCCCTTTCAAATTTTATACACGTCTTGATAATTATCCTTTTATTTTTACAATAGTGGTCTAATGCAGTATTTGACATTATGAGATAATAGGATTAGGTGTATTGGAGTCAGAGAGACTGGCTTATGATAGGACAGTCTTCAGAGCTTTTGTACATAGGGTCTCTATGAGTGGTAGGTGACTCAAGGGCACATGACAGCAACTGTTGAATTCTATTGGGCCAGAATTTGTTGAGGAATTTTGCAACTATAGTGGTGAGATATTAGTCTATACTATTGTTTTTCAGTAAGGTCTTTGCCTGGTATTGGTATTAGGGTTTTACTTGCTTCATAGAATATGTCTGGGAGTATGCTTTCTTTTTCTATTTTTTAAAAGAATAATTTAAGTATAACTGGAGATAGACACTCTCTGAATGTATGCTAGAATTCAACTCTGAAGCCAGCTTGGTCAGAAATTCCCCCCCCCCAGGGGTGAGGTGGGGGGAGGGGTGAGTCCTTTTATGACCTGCTCAAATTCTTAATTTTTAAATGATTCTCTTCAAGTCTTCTACATCTGTCCACGTCAAGCTGGCTAGGGTGTGATTTCTGAGGAATTTTCCCATTTCCTGTATGTTGTCAAGTTATCAGAGAATGTTGCTGCTGTTATTATATGCCGTGGAGTTACTTGAGATTTATAGGGACCCTATGTACAAAAGCCCTAAACTCTGCTCATTCCTGTGCCAATCGAACCGTCTCCGATACACACATCTTGATTACCCCAGTTACTGAATCAATCCACCTCATAGAGGGCCTTCCCCTCCTGCACTGTCCCTCCACCCTCCCAAGCATGATGTCCCT
>NW_006399824.1:7733131-7744501 GCF_000299155.1 Elephantulus edwardii | reverse complement strand
TTCTCAGAGTCAGCCACAGCTTGTTGTGATCCACACAGTCAAAAGCCTTTGCATAGTCAATGAAGCACAGACAGACATTCTTCTGGTATTCTTTGGTTTCTGCTAATATCCATCTGACATTAGCTATAACATCCCTAGTACCACGACCTCTTCTAAATCCAGCCTGCACATCTGGAAGTTCTCTGTTAACATATTGTTCCAAATGTTTTTGGATAATTTTCAGTAGAATCTTGCTTGCGTGTGATATCAATGATATTGTTCGATAATTTCCACACTCTGGTGGGTCACCTTTCTTTGGAATGGGAACAAATATGTAAGTAATTTTATTATGCACATTTCACATTTAAACAAACAAACAAAAAGGAAGACGTATTAATACCTTGGCTAGAGTTAAACAGCTACTTGTTGTAATTTAAACACCGACACTCTTAGTCCAGCATCTCCCTACATGTTCTTTCAGTGAAAGTGAATTGAATAATGGCAGAAACAGTAGAAATATATCAAGCCAGGAAGAAGGGTGTACCAGGAAGAATTTGAGGGCTGAGAAAAATAAATTTATACCAAATACTAGTGACAGGTTTAAAAACTAAGTAAAATATAAAAAAAAAAACTGGAGAAATATACTTTGAAATGGAAAATAGAAAAAGCCAGTAGGATTACAATCTTTACTCAACAGATAAGAGAATCAATCAGGTCTTAACCCAATAGATGTTCCTCTATTGTGTTTCTAAAGGAAATCTAGAAAGCCATGATAAAACATGTTCTAAATCCCGTTAGAAAACACCAGCCCCTCCTGCTCCTGAACATCTTTAAACAACACTGCAGGAATCAAATGAAGATTATAGGTCCTTTCTGGCATCAGCATGGAGGAATATTCCAGACTCTCTCTATTTCAAATTCTTGTTTGAATTAAAATTTATATCTTTTTGACTTATTGTGGAAACTATTTCCTACAGCAATACAGCAGTGTGTTAGCTAAATTATCAGTATAGCCTGAAGGTAATCATTCCATAAGCAAGCGAGAAGATATTCAAGAAAAACACACATGCTATCAGGAGTCTTAGCAATTTCATGTCTAGAAACTACATTCAGAAGACAAGTCATTTTAAGCTAAACAGTCTATGAAAGTCTTAACAAACAATACTGAAACTGGAAAGTATTGATGAATCTATTGAGCATAATCAAATTTTTATTCTAGAAATAAACTCTATTTAGCTATAATGGTTTTTTAAGGTCCAGGATTAGAAAATGTAGGAATAGATTTCCCCACATTGTTTTATTAATTTTCTGATTAAGGTTTATGAAAGGTATTAGCTCATAGTATTGTTTCTTTCATTTGGTCATATTTCTATCTGATTTTGCTATGATAATATTGAATTTAGAGCATAAGGCCAACATTATCCTGGAAGCATTAATGGAGAATTGGTATTACTTCTTACTTAAATGGTTTGTAGAACTCACCAGTTATGCTACCTGGGCCTGAATTTTCTTTGTAAAAGATCTTAACTGCACATTCATTTATATATATATGAATTATCTCGTTGTGTGTTTTTTTCTTATGTAAGTTTTAATAGTTCACCTTTCGTATTAGTCATAAGATTTACTGAAATAACTGTTCATATTATTTTTTTAAAAAATAGTCTAAGAATTCTGCAATCATTTCTGATTGGATTTGTAATGAATGTTTGTGCTTTTTCTTTTTCCTTTTATTTTGTTTTTATAATTCTGACTAAGGGAAAATCATTGATATCACCATGTGTATAATATGTTTATTTATAATTGTACATATAAAATCTAATATATGTATCATCAAGTCAGAAACAACCCATAGCTGACCCTCTAGTGGATTATAGAGGCAGTTATTCACACAGGAGGAGATTGCCATCTTTCTCCTGCAGAGCAGCTGGTGGATTAGAACTGTGTGCTTTGGGATTGTAGTGCAGCTTCTTCTCACTGGACCACCAGAGCTCCCATAATTGTTTTCCTGATTCATATTACACGGATGTCTAATCTTAAATTTATTACAATATTTTCTTCTGCTTACTTGGTACTTATTTGCTATTCCTTTCCTTTTTATTTTAATGTAGAAGACAGGTTAGATTTTAGATCTTTTTACTTTTCTAAAACAGTGCTATACACTTCTAAGTATTGCTTACACATTAAAATTCTGTATTTTCATTTTCTTTCCTTTCCAAATAGTTGATAACCTCTTCCTTCCTTCCTTCCTTCCTTCCTTCCTTCCTTCCTTCCTTCCTTCCTTCCTTCCTTCCTTCCTTCCTTCCTCTTCCTTTCTTTCCTTCTTTTTTGCCAGGTTTATTTCAGAGTGTATTACTTAGCTTCACACTAATTTAGGAATTTTCCAGAAAACTTTATATATTGATTTCTAATTTAATTCACTTGTTATGCATCAGAGAGTTGGACAATGACTAGGGAGGATAGAAGGAGAATTGACGCCTTTGAGCTGTGGTGCTGGAGAAGAGTATTGAATGTACCCTGGACTACCCAGGAAAACAAACAGATTCATCGTAGAGAGGATTAAACCAGGCTGCTCCTTGGCGGCAAGGATTCTGGGGCTTCGTCTGACATACTTTGGACATGTTGTAAGGAAAGACAGGTCTTTAGAGAGGGACATCATGCTGGGTAGAGTAGAGGGACAGCGCAAGAGGGGAAGACCCTCTATGAGGTGGATTGATTCAGTGACTGGGGATGGGTGTGTCAGAGGCAATGAGATTGGCACAGGATAGAGCAGGGTTTAGGGCTGTTGTACATAGGGTCGCTATGAGTCGCAAACGACTCGATGGCACATAACAACAACATAACAACAACAACAACAATTTCATTCTATTCTGTTCAGAATATATATTCTATAATACATGGGTCATTTTACATTTGTTTAAACTTGTTTTATGGTCCAAAATTATTTTCTGACTTGGTAATTATTCCAAGTGAATGAGAAAGTTATTTGTACTCCACTGTTTTGCGTGAACTGTTTTAAAAGTGTTAGATCAAGATGAATTATGCCACTCAAAACTTTTATATTCTTATTGTTCTTTTACTATATATGTTCTATCAAAAATTGAGAATAGCATATTGCCGTCTCAGAATAGAAATATCCCTTCTTTTAAAATAGTTTACATCTCACTGTATGTGATTTTTTAACTCTTCTTAATGTCTTTGAATGCGACTTTTAAAAAACACCAGTAGTACTAAATAGCACCCATGGTTACACTTGTTTTTGTTCTTAGCCTAGTTACTTCTTTTGTAGGTCAATTAGTTATTTCAACTTCAACTCTCCATTATAGAATAAAACTCCTCATTATTTTCCATGAGATGAGATCTTCTTTTAATCTATAAGCAACATAATTCTCCTAGATAAAAATACCTACAAGACACAAGATCATTTCTGCCTTCCTTTATAAACAATATTTATTTCCAGTTAAATTTTTAGTTAGTTGCATGTGCCTCTTTGTCAGATCCTCATGCATTTCCTAGTTCATGTTGGAATATACTTGAATAATGACAGTTAACATCTTTGATGTCAACAGTTACATTCTGCACATCAGCAATGAACAAAGACACCATGATTATCACCAAATTCTCCACAGATGATAAAGCAGTGGTTCTTTGGTCTTTATTTTTATTCTTAGGTTTATCTTTTCTCATTTTCCCTCATGTATTACTAATCTCTTTCTATCTCCTTTCCCCCCTCCCTTTCTCCCTCCCTTTCAACAAATAATTTACTCTCAAACCTACTTCAGTCTAGTTTATCTACTAATTGCCCCTCTCAAAAATATAACTTAGGCTTTATAACTTCTTTTTTTTCTATATTTTATTAATTTTCATAAACATTTACAGAGATTTTGGGTTTCCATTCATTCCTTGTTGCACTATTCTCTCTACCCTCCTCCCAGTTTGTTCTTGTCCAAATGCCACAGTGCTTGTCAAAGCCAGTTCTGATTAATCTTCTTTGTCAGTGTGTCCTTTGCCATTCCCTATCACTCCTCCCTGAGAGAGACTTCACCCTGAGTCATAAGGAAAAGGGATGGCGTATTCTCTTAGCTACTTCCTGCTGAAAAGGGACGCTGTGGGTTTCAGGGTGAAGATCTTCTCTCACTACTCTAAAGGGCCCCTTTGGCAGTAGGAAACACATAGACTATTATGGAGATTGATTTTGGGATTTAGATGCACTCTTATTGATTGTGCTTGGCCGTACATGTTCATATCCTTGAAGATGTATCATGGGGGTGTTGCAACCTAGAAGGCACAAATTTGACTAACAAGTTATAAGTACATGAGTCCAAAAATTATGGAAAAGTAAAAGAAAAGATTCTTTCATTGTTTTACAAACCCTACCCCAGGTCCCCTCCACCATGTAGCCCTCGCTCTAGTCTCCTGTAATGGCAGAAATACCTAGTTATATATCTCTTTTAAACAGTTTTCTCCCTCCTCTGTTTCAGTGCAGTATACATTATTGAACCCATCTTACTCAGTCTCTCCCCAACCCCAAGGACAGTCCCATTCTACAACAGTGGCATCATGTAATATTTGTCCTTTTGTGACTGGGATATTTCACTCAGCATAATGTTCTCCAGAGTCAACCATTTTGAATAATATTGCATGAGTTCCTTGTTTTTTAATGCAGCATAGTATTCCATTGTGCGAATATACCACAGCTTCTCTAGCCATTCGTTTGTTCAACATAGTAAAAAGTATCTATGAAAACCCAAGAGCCAACATTGTTCTTAATGGAGAGTGGTTAAAGGCATTCCCTTTAAGAACAGGAACTAGGCAAGGATGCCCACTATCACCTCTTTTATTCAATATTGTTTTGGAAGTCTTAGCAATAGCAATAAGACAAGAGAAGGGAATAAAAGGTATCCAAATAGGCAACGAGGAGGTAAAATTATCCCTCTATGCTGATGACATGACAGTATACTTAGAAAACCCTAAAGACTCAGCAAGAAAACTATTGGACGTAGTTGACCAATTCAGCAAAGTAGCAGGATACCAGATCAACATACAAAAATCAGTTGGCTTTCTCTACTGTGACAAAAAGAATACAGAGCCAGAACTAAGAGAAACAATACCTTTCACAATAGCTAATCACAAGATTAAATACTTGGGAATAAATTTAACCAGAGGCTTTATAACTTCTAATGCTCACCTTTTCCCTTGTGCAATCTCTTGCAAAGTCCATTTTCAATTCATTTTCTGAGTGATTTTTTCTAATTAAAGACAGAAATTTCTCTCTTTTCTGAGTATCTTCTTATCTATATATACAAACACCTTAACTCAGAGTCCCCTGATAAGGAGAAAATAGATATCAAATTCACAAAGACATGCTGTTTGAGTCTATTAACTTCCCTGTGGGAGAAAGATGGCCAATCTCCTCTGAAAACTAGCTGGAGGGTCAACTGTGAGTCTGTTTGGAACCAAGGATACATGGCAACAAGACACTGAAATGGTAAGAATCAGCACTACAATCTCAAAGACACGCTTTTGGAATCCACCATAAGGATAGGCAATCTTCTGTGCAACTTATTGCCTCTGAAAACCCTCTGAAGGGGCAGATATGGGTTCATACCACTAGATGGCATATAACAACAACAAAGATTTAAACACAAGGAGTTCTAGGTGTGGCAAATGGTTTGCAGGCAAGTGCTAGTGGAAGAGTGTTTGATTCAAATATGCCAGTGTGCTTTAGATGAAAGGTCTGGAGATTGAGAAGACTTTTGGTAAGATTATAACTGTTAAAATAACTACAGAGTATAGTTTAATTCTGAGTCATTCGGGGCGGCCTTGAATCAGAATAGTTTGACTATTCGGCCAGAAGCCCATGAGAAAATAGACCCAGGGTTTCCTTTTTGGTTTTTAAGAAAAAAAATCAATCATTAAAAATACTATTGTGCTTAGTTCTACTTAAGCATAAGCTCATCGTGATTCAAGCCAACTATTTTGTGCTTTGTTGGATTAAACTACAAATTCATTGCATTCAAGTTAGAACCAACTCATAGCAGACTTCCAGCTTCAGAGGTGTAAATCGCAGGAAAGATTATCCATCTTTCTCCTGTCGAGCAGCTGGTGGTTTCAAACTGTCTGCCTTTAGGTGGGCAACGTAACTCCTTTTCATTAGGACAGAAGAGCTCCCTTTTGGCTGCAGTAAGAGGTTTGAAAAGATACCCATAACTAAAATGATTGAATACTTCTCTAAGGCTTTCTATAATGATCAAATAAAAACTCTAGCATTCTAAATTTGATGATTTTGGAGAGGAAAATATTCTGCTATTATTCATAAGCTTATTCGTGGCCAATTGTTTACAAAAAGTTTACCAGATTCTCCTTCCTAGCCTGTTATAGGATGACTTTTTTTCTTAAAGCTTTTCCATAGTGAGTAAGTGACACTGCTGATATTTTAATTGAATTACCAGTGGCATAGCTTCCAGCATCAGAGTAACATATAAGCCACCACTGCTTGAAAAATTGACAAATGTAAGCAGCAGTCAATAATTCAAAAGATAAGTCTCATTGGACAAATATTTTAGATGAGGAAAAGACCTGCTTAAAGTATTTAAAAGTAAACATATCATCCTTAGGACTAAGGTGCACCTTACCCAATGCGTGATATCTTCAATTTTTTCATGCGCGTGTGAAATGAACAAAGATGACAAAAGAATAATTGAAACCTTTTGAGTTATTTTGTTGGTAAAGAATGTTAAGTATTACAGAGGCTTTTCTACATTGAGTAGAGCATGGACTGCTGAAAGAAAAAGACAAGTATGTCTTAGAAGAAATAACAGCCATAATCTCCAGAGAAGCAAGGATAGTAAGACTTTAGACATATTATCAGGATCAGTTAGTCCCTAGAGAAAGGCATCATTCTTGTTAAAGTAGAAAGTCAGGGGTGGGGAGAAAATCCCTCATGAGGCCCACTGGATACTTAGACTCAAAAAAGCCTCGTAAAGTCCCTAAAACACATGGAGGATAGTTTGTTTAAATTAAGTATTTACAGTAACTATCATTTACATACAAAGAGTTTCCAATCAGAAATATGTTCACATCTGTGAAGATAGTGCAGAACTGAGCAAAGTCTTGTTCGGAGGTGCTAGGCGTTGGAGCAACTTGTGGCATCTGACAACAAAATAAGTGAGAGTTTCAAAGGAAAAAGAAAACAAAACCCATAATATGATATCCCATATGCCAGTTACAAGAAGTTAGAAGGATCACTGTGGCACAATGATTATGAGCTCAGAAGCTAACCAAAAGGGTGGCAGTTCCATGGCAGAAATATCTAGCGATCTGTTCTCATAAAGATCACTGCCAGGATACCATATGGAGCAGTTCCACTCCTCTGTCCCATAGGGTTGCTGTGAGTCAGAATCCATTCAACAGCATGTAACAACAATAACAACAGCAGATGTTAAGAAGGAAGCTAATAAAGCAATATGTTGCTCTCTCCCTCAATAGCATAGTCATAAAAATAAAGATGATGTGTCTGCTCATCCTTTGAGATTAAGGCCAATTACAACAACACAGAAAGCTGGAGTTGGAAGCATTCTTCGAAACCATTTTGTCACACACTGTCATTATCAGTTGTAGAAATTGCGATACAGAAGCATTGAAAACATATCTGGGTGGAAATAGTGGCAGTCACTAGCAGATATAATCTAGAAAACCATCCAGGCAGATTCTTTCTTTTTTGTGCATGCCAACACAAGGTCAGAACACAGTCGCCTCGGGGTTTTCTTCTTCTACAAGAGTAATTGTAAGAGTATATGTACACATATGTTGATGTTGTTGTTAAGTGTCATTGAGTCAAGTACAAATCCTAGCAACCCTATGAACAACAAATATGAAAGCTGTTCTATCTGGTACCATCTTTATCATACTTGAAACATTTTCATCCACTGCCACAGACATTTGTATTAATTAATCTAATTTGAGGGTCTTCATCTCCTTCATGGCTCTCCACGTTTCCAAGCTCAATGTCCCTTTGCAATGAATAGCCCTCTCCTAACATGTTAAAAATATATAAGATGAAGCCTCACCATCTTTGCCTCCAAGGAGCACTTGGGCTGTACTTTCTCCCAAATATATCTGTTTGTTCTTTTTGCAGTCCATAGGATATTCAGCACTCATCTTTAATACCACAACTCAAATATGTCGATTCTTCTCTTTTTATCCATATTAATTGTCTAGCTCTCATCTCAGATGCATACCTGCTTTTATTATCTCTAGAATAACTTATAAATATACAATTAATATTATCAAGTTTATAGCCAATTAATATTATCACGCTTTATTGCCATACCTTTTATAAAAGTGTCCGTTACTCGTATTGAAATGAATTTTTTAACTCTTCTAGTTCTAAGGAAAGGGATTCAGGATTAGTCATCTTAAGTGGGTAATGTAAAAACTCTCAAGACATTCCTAGTAGGTGAAAATAGCACTGTCTTCTACAAACCTGTAAGTGATTTATTTCTTCGAATGATACCATCTCTGTTCTGTCTAGTAACATATGATTTGAAATCATATATGAATATATTAAATCATATAACAATGTATGAATTATTCAATCTAAGAAATTTAATTACAATAAAAAGACAGACATTGTAACTTTTAGCTTCAGGAACTTCGAAAAGCATTATAAAAACAGAAATAAATGAGAAAATATGACATTTATGAAGTACATAGTTCTAGTCACTTGACTTTTCTAATAAAGCACATCCTAAGTGTCGCTATCTTGGTTCCATAGCAGCATTAGAAACACCACAAGTGAATGACTTTAGCAAGCAAATTGAATTTTTACAGTTTAGAGGACTAGAAGTCTAAATTTAGGGTAAGAGAAGGGGCCAGAACTTGGAAAAAGACATCATGCTTGGAATGGTAAAGGGTCAGAGAAAGAGAGACTTCCAGCAAGATAGATTGACACAGTGAGTCTAACAATGAACTCAAATACATCAGAATAATGAGGATGGCACAGGACATGGGAGGGTTCAGGTCTGTTGTTCCCAAAGTTGATAAGCGTCAGGTGACTCAATGGTTCCCAACAAATATGTCCTAAGAGAAAGCTTTCCTTGTCTCCTGGCTCTGGAGGAAGGTACTTGTTTCTAACAAACTTTTGCTCCTAGCCAATTTTCATTTGTCTTTGCATCTTTTTTTCTCTTTTTAATGCACACTCAACACTAACACTATGATTACCATAACAAAGGAAATGTATTTCCAAATGGGATTACAATAAGGACAAATACAGGGATTATGATTTACAGTATGTACAGCAACGGTGTCTCTCTGGAGACTAAGGTCTGCCTGATACAGGCCATGGTTTTTGGAATCACTTGTTATGCATCAGAGAGTTGGACAATGACTAGGGAGGATAGAAGGAGAATTGACGCCTTTGAGCTGTGGTGCTGGAGAAGAGTATTGAATGTACCTTGGACTGCCAAGAAAACAAACAGATTCATCCTAGAGAGGGTTAAACCAGGCTACTCCTTGGAGGCAAGGATTCTGGGGCTTCGTCTGACATACTTTGGACCTGTTGTATGGAGAGACAGGTCCTTGGAGAGGGGCATCATGCTTGGTAGGGTGGAGGGACAGCGCAGGAGGGGAAGATACTCTATGAGGTGGATTGATTCAGTGACTGGGGTAATGGGGATGGGTGTGTCAGAGGCAATGCGATTGGCACAGGATAGAGCAGGGTTTAAGGCTGTTGTACATAGGGTCACTATGAGTCGCAAACACTCGAGGGCACATAACAACAACAACAACATTTCCAGAAAAGACACCTTTCAACCCATGATGGCCTCTCATTCACACTTTTGTTCATTCATGTATTTTCATCTCCCGCCTCCCCCCACCCCATTGTTCTCTCTATTCAACGTGGTTTAGGTTTATTTGCACTGTTAACTGGAAGGTGGCACCTCTGGCATTCAAATCCTCTGGTGGGCAGAATCCACCAGCAGTGTTGCAGGAGTAAAACGGGCAGTCTCCTCCAGTGTGATTTACAGCCTCAGAAAGGGTCGGCGATGATTCTGCTTTGACTCGATGGAAATTCATTTGTGTTTTTATTACTTAGAATGGTGCCTAGCTGATGTTTCCCACTTTTCTCAACCACTTTGCAGGATTGACACCAGTAAATCCCTACTAGTCTCATTTATCTTTCTAAACCAGAATTCCCCTTTCTCACCTTCTTGTTAAGATTAAGTAAGGCATAGTTGAGATAAAGTCATCATGTCATCTAACATCATGTATTACTATATTAATACATATAATACATGCATTAATATATTTGGTTCAAATCTTAGAAAGAGAAGGGTGGCAGTGATTTTTCTGCAAATGCTCTAATGCTAACCAGCAAGCATGTGGTACGAACTGAGATTCACAGTAAATGCAAGGAATGTTCAGAAATTCTTTAGGACTTTAAAATTGTATCAGTGATTTCCCCCAGGAGGTTTAGAGCATAGGATTTTCTAATTCCTGACTAGGAAAGAGGAATGAATTAAATGAGAAGCAAATATGTGACCTGCATCTTGAGTAAGAACTCATTGTTCCAGAAAGCTCTCTTTGGTTCTAATGTTTTAATATTTTTCACAGAAGTTGCTATTTTCAGTTTTCTAAATGTCTAACTTTAGCTGAAAGTTTCTGGCAATTATTTTTCAGATTGAAAATATTAAAATATTTCTTGCGTTCTCTCTCTCTTTGGCTGATTTATTGTCTTGCTCTGTCTTACACACCCACACACATACACACACACACACACACACACATGCATGTGTGCACAAGCACACACTAATGCAAAACACACAATGACAAAAAAACACTGGAATACATTGTTAATTCTCCTTGGCCAAAAAAATGCAATGACATCATAGTGAATTTCTTTCCATTGGACCCTCAGAGTAACGTAATGAAAACTTGCTTAAAATTGAGTGGCACATTTTCATCTTCAGTGATTTGATTCTACATTTCCTCTAATAGAAACAGAAATGACAGCTCGCACTCAGATCCCTATGCTAGACTGCACCACAGATGAGCATATACCTCAAGAATGCATCTATATGATAATGGCAACTGTGAATAGAGTAGAATTATCTATATACTTATTTCTTAGTTCATAGCCTTCCTTAAACATTCAGGAACAACTTTTCAGGCAATATCCTTGAGAGTTCAGGAGGAAATGTAATATTTTTGACAGAAGCTCTGCGTAAACTTTTGTTAGTATATAATCTCAATTCTACCAAAGGGTCATCCATATGCAAACCACCTTCCAAAATCCAAAATAGTGTTGTCGATTTCCTCTTTCAGTTTTGTTAATGTTTGTTTTATGTATTTTGCTGGTCTTTTATTTGGTGCATAGATATTTATTATTGTTAT
>NW_006399824.1:7684291-7731491 GCF_000299155.1 Elephantulus edwardii | reverse complement strand
ATTATTATTGTTTTTGTTGTGTTTTGTAGAGTTGGAAATGACCCATAGCTGATTCTCCAATGGGTTTTCGACAGGTTTTCAGAGGCAATTAATCCCGCAGAAGGAGATTTCCCATCTTTCTCCCATGGAGCAGCTTGTGGCCTTGAATAGCATGTTTTGGGGATTGCAGTGCAGTTTCTTGCCACCAGGCTTGGAAAAAATAACAGGATGTTATGCTCTGGGTTTGTTTAGCTCTCCTGCTCATATTTCTTCACCTCTACTAACATACACATACACAGAAGTTCCACTGTCTTATTAAATTAGTTGTCTATAATATCAAACAGCGGGGATTTCATCTTGGTTCTTACAATTGCCTTACCTCCCATCTCTCTTATTGATCAGTGGTGGCTTTGATTGCTGTTCCAAATGTATAGCTCTAAAAGGGAAAAGTCTCTCTCATTGGATATTTGATACTTCAAATGTTTTCAATAATGTCTCCTGCCAGGTCTTTGGCTGTTTCATTTTTGCCCTTACTGTGAACAATTCAGACCTTAATTAAAGAATTAATGAAAATGTAACCCTGAGTTGAAAACTCAGTTCACAGCAATGTCTTGTCAGTCTTCTAATGATGGATTATATCCAACCAATGTGGTCATAATACACCACCACAAACTCTGCCGGAATCTTCCAGGTCTGTCAGTGTCTCACTCTTTCCATTATGACTGGGATTTAGACTTAAGAAAATACAACCTTCTTGACCCTACCTTTGCCCATATATATTCTGTTCTCTAAGCAATACCTGACTCATCAAAAACTAAACTTAAGCTTTTCAACAAAACTCTCCAGTTGTGTCCTGAATCATTCAGATTTTGCAAGATTCTGTTTCTTCTGTACTCTACAATCTCTCTCTGCCCTTGACTCCTATCATTCTATTTAATTCATTCTCTTCACTTACTCCTGTGTCTATTTCTTAAACATCATGAATCTCTAATATCTCTCTTGTTGCATCTCTCCTTATTATCTTTTTCTTATCTTCTACCTCATCCTTCTTTCCAGTCTCTATCTCATTCATGTTCCCCACCGCCTCCTTCTAAGCCTTCTCTTGTATTTTTATAATTTGCCTTGCTAAGATTCATAGCAGGCTATTTATGAGAAGTCTCAGGTCAACATATTCTCAAATGTCTAATCAGTTGTATAAGTCCATATTTTCTATGAACAGCTCCATCTGTGGCTCAGTATCCCAATTCCTTGATGTCCTGTTGTTCAAAGATTTTCTAGAAGGTCCTCCAGAGACTAAGAACATTCAGGGAATGATTCAAGTGACTCTATGTTGGCTGGATTTTTGTAGAATGTAATGAGCAATGGGTCAGGCTGGATGCAGTAGGAAACTTGAACGGAGTCACACTGCCTCTCCTGTGTTGATGATTTGCTCTGGACCAGACCCTTGTTTATAGGTGCAGATTCAACTGTAATGGAAGATTCTTCAGAGAAATAGACATGCTTGTTTCCTCAGAGTATTGGTTTGATAGGAGTAGGCAAATTAAAAATTTGTCTAAAATGAGAGGATTAAATAAGAAGTGGAGCAGCTGGTTTACATATTTTACTGAATATAGATGATGGTGAGAAGAGGGCTGATCCTTCAGATAATGAGAAATAATGGCTAAGAAAAGCCAGAGGGTGGATTCTGATGTTAGCTTAAAAGTTGGCTTTTTTTAGCCATTACAGTTAGCCCCCTCTGGTGTCCAGCAACTTTAACTGCAGACACATAGTCTTGAAAATCAGCAGTCTTGCAAATCACCAACAGGTGTGAGAGTAGGATAAGAAAAAGAGTGCTTCCCACAGGGGACAGTAAGACTAAAGGCAAGCAAGATTTGTGGTAGCAATATTTGAAGGAAACTGGAACAAGACCTTGGTGAGTGCAAGACCCTGGTAATGGAGAGACTATGGCATTACTGTGGAGAAACTGTTGCAAGGAGTAAGCATAGGAGAATAAGCAGAGATAAAGCCCATAGTTAAAGGGTTTTTACTGTTCTGGCCAGATGCTTGAAGGCAAAGCTGACTTAAAACTGCGCTGAGGCAAATGTTGCAGGATGGTTTGGATGTCCCTGCTGAACTGAAACCAGAGCCTGAATGGACTAATTGAGGAATTGTGCCTTGGAACTTGGGCTAAAACCCCAATTTATATTGGATGACATTCTTTGCCTCCCTCACTCTCCAACTTCCTTCCCTAATAAAACCAATAATTGGTACCATAACTGTGAGTCTGTGAGTCAACAATGACTAAACAAACTTCTTGCTGTTGGTAGGACTCTAGAGACCCTATGGAGCTGGGCTATGGATTACTTATCTGCTTTCTGCTCTAGGACAGTGAAAAGCTGTGTTATTCGCACTTCCTCTGGCCCTTTCAGAAAGCCACAGGAGCCCTGTGACTCCATGTCCATTTTCTCTTCTTTAGACATCTTGTCATTCCTCCCCCTTTAATTGTGCAGTTAAGTTTGTCTGCTTCCTGTACTCTTCCAGTTCAGGTCAATATCACTAGCATCTTCCCCTACTCTCTGCTCCACCTTTCTTGATGTCTTTCTATGCTTTAAGCTGTGAAAGAATTTATCCTTTTTTATATTTGTAAAATCTGAATATGCACTAAACATGCTCCACTAAACAAGAGAATATTTTGAGAAGAGTAAAAAGAATAGTGTTTAAAAAGTTATCATTTAATACTATTCTCCTTATGTATCAAGATAATCAGTAAGTAGTAGTAGTCTCTGCCCTTAACCCATTGTTATATGGACATAGCTGTGCATTTAAACATTGACACACTTTATCTATTTTTTTAAAAAGTGTGTTCAAAGAGGATGAATGTTGGTGTGTTATATTGCTTCCTGAAATGAAGATGGACACTGTTTACCAAAGTGCAGAGAATATGAGTAATGACAGCGCTCAGGGACATCACCAAAATCCTAGTACAATAAGAAAATGCAATCATCTTTAATGTTTTGCCAAGTTTAAAGCACGTAAAAGCCATCGCTCTGAGCAGACTTTAAAACTTGGTGTTTATGTTGATATTTGTCAAGGTAGAGGAATAGAATATATTTTATTTAAGAGCTTGCTAAGTTTTTCATAACTTTTACAGAGTCAAATGAAAGGATATCTGCATTTATATTCTTGACCTAGTCCAGTTCAAATATTTATGGTGAGAATGTCTCCTTACCCCTAATTAAAAGACTAATGGTAAATAAGTTGATTAAATTAAAATAATGTTTTAAAAGTACAAAGGAATTGTTTAGGGAAAAAAAAAATCACAGAAGAGTAATATAGAGCCATTGCTGTCAACTCCAACTCAAAGTAACTCTACAGGGTAAAACAGAGACACACTAAAGGGCAAAATAGAATTAGAAATTTCTACTGGGATTTTCACAACTTAAATCTTTGTGGAAGCAGATGTCATATCCTTCAGCCAAGATGTGTAATGATGAGTTCAAACTTCTGAACTTTTGGTTACCAGGGATAATGATAGAAACATGCCCACTATTTCCAGCGCTATAATTTAATACAGCAAGTAAATCATATACTTGAAGCAATCTAAAAAAAAAAAATCAATCCTTGTTGTTATTAGATGCTGTCGAATTGAGTGTGACCCTTAGAGACTCTATGAACAACAGATCTGAACCGTGTCCTATCCTGTGCCATTCTCACATTTCCTAACACACTAGAGCCCATTGTGGTAGTCACTGTGTAAATCCACCTGGTTGAGGGTCTTACTCTTCTTTGCTGACTCTCCACCTTTCCAAGAATCATGTTGCTCTCCAAAAAATAGCTTCTCCTGGTAACATGCCTGAAGTATGTGAGGCAAAGCTTTATCGTCTTTGCCTCCAAGAAGCATCTGGCTGCACTTTCTCCAAGACATATTTGTTTGCTCTTTTTTGCAGGCCGTGAGATGTTCAGTACTCTTCTTCAACATGAAAAGTTCAGCACTCTTAAAGAAGTACTCATTGGAGATTAATCCTTAACACACCTAAAATGATGGACTTGTGAGTATATATGACTATACTAGATTAATAACATATCATTCACAAATATGAATGAAATATTAATAATATTTGCTTCAGAAATTTGCCAAAGGAGCTAATTTTTTCTGTAGGGTAGGTGAAAACCCTTCCTTCTTTTATTCAACACACCAAACACTAGGTGATCCAGGATTTGGTACAAGGGCTTTAATCCTAAATATATCATTATATTGGAATTAACATGAACATTTATTCATTCATTCATTGATGTTTTCCCATCCCCTAGGCCTCACATTCATCTCTCAGTATGAGTTCTTTTATACATCCAAAGACAAGTAAGTGAAGTCATTCCCCCACCTCTATCTTCTTTATCCACCCTCTCCAAATTCACTTAGTATTTCCTAAAATCCATTTACTTATACCCTTTAGCCTTGGAAGGAGGAGTGGCATCCACTTCCTTAATAGCTTGACTCCAGAAACCCTATGAACCTGGAGAGAGGATGAAAGGCACCCAAGCATCGACAACTCGCCTTCATAGGGTCGCTATGAGTTGCCTGCGAATGGACGACACTTAACATTGGGGGTTTTTTGTTGCTTTTTTAAAAATGATTATGTCAGAGAACAGTACTAAATAAATACCCCACGAACTTCCAGAAGAATAAACAAGTCTATCTTGGAGGAAATGTAAGAACTATGAGGCAAGGATTGTGAAATTTTGTCTCACATACTTTGGGCAAACTATGAAGAAGGACCAGTCTTTAGAAAAAGAAATAATGCTGAAAGAGGTGGATGGTCAGCAAAAGAGGAATATTCTCAGGAAGAGCGACACAGTGATAGCAATGGCAAGGTTCAGGTCTGTTGTTGTGAGGGTCATTATAAGTCAAAGACTCATATGGCATCTAGCATTATCAACACCAAATATTGTTTGTATAATAAACCTCTCACAATTGTTGGCTGGTCCCCTATATTGCCTCATCCCCCTATGCCATTCTCACGCCAGTCCACTTTTAGCAACCAGTGGTTTTCCAGGTCAGTAGCCTCAGCATCTCTCATAAACATCTTTAGAAATAGATAGTTCTATGCTTCATTCCAGGTCAACAGATTAAGAAACTCTAGAGATGTGGCCTGGCCTTTTCTTTTTTTATTTTAACGAGCCTTCCAAGTATTAACATGGATGCTAAAATTTGAGAGCAATTCTTCTGGACTGATATTTTTAAAAGGAAAACTACTCATGATATTTGCTTCATTCAAACCCCTTTAGTGATTCCTTTTCATGTAAAGGATAAAGTCCAGAATTTTTAGGAAGGTGTATAAAGTCCTTTGTATTCTGGTTGTCCATCGCCTTGTCTTTTCTACCTCCCACTCAGAGCTCTAGGCTTACGAACATTTGACAATATTCTGAATGCACCCTGCCTCTTCTGTAGAGCAGCTCTTCCTACACACAGTTTATCCACCTGGAGGAGTTCTATTCATCTTTCCAAATACATTCCCCTTTTGCAAACTTATTTCTGAGGGCTAATTTCAATAATTTACGTACAACCTATTCCAGTTCTCCCAGGCCTACCTACGTTATTTTCCTAAATTAACATTTTTAGACCTCCAGCTTTTAAGAAAAAAATGAAATCTATTTATTGTGCAAGGATTAAAAGAAAAAAAGATAGAAATACCACTGTTTCTCCCACCACCCTCTCATCTTACCACCTTTGGTGGAAGGGTTAAAGATGGATATCTTCTAGAATAGCTGTGGCTCCCTTAGGATATTAATGACTCCTTCCAGATGGTATTTGGCAGTAAGCCTACCTCTACATTTGCAGGACCCAATGCAAGAATACCAATGAAGGTGCATCTACCATGTGCCTGAATATATAAAGTTTATGGATAAAACTATAAAACTGCAAAAACTTTACATATAATTGTATTATTTTTCTACTTTAAAAATATAACTTTTTTTGAGTGAGAGTTTACAATTTATGTTGTTTTTCCATAGATATTCTGTTTTATAACATTACCACTAATTAAGGAAATTCATTCATTACCGTGTCTAACCTGGAAGCCTAGTGGGCAGAGTTCTCCTGCTCCACAGAAGTTGGACAGTCTCTTCCTGTGTGATTAACACCCACTGAAAGGTCAGTTTTGACTTCACAGCAATGATTTTGTTGTTGTTGTTAATCAATCTCTTATTATGTATTTAGGGAGCTTACACGGCTTAGAACTTCTTTATGAAAAACAAACAAACAAAAAAAACAAACCTGGCATCAGGTTTGGAGAAAGATTCATTAAGAAGCTAGTTTTGCAGATGACACAATCTTGCTCACCAAAACTGAGGAAGACTTGAAGTACTGACTGTAGAAGGTCAAGGACTACAGCTTTCAATATTGATTGCATCTCAATACCAAGAAAACAAAAAATCTTTACCACAAGGCTAATAGACAGCATCATGATACATGGAGAAATGATTAAAGTTGTTAACAGTTTCATCTTGCTTTGATCTACAATCAACACCCTTGAGACCAGCAGTCTAGAAAATCATAAGGTGAGTTGCATTAAGAAAATCTGCTGTAAAGGAGCTTTCTCTAGTGTTAACGAACAGTGACATCAGCGTAGAAAAAGATAATCCTGATCTAGGTCATGGTCTTCTTAATTCCTTGCTATGCATCTGAGAGCTGTACAATGAATAAGGCGGCAGAAGAAGAATCAATGCATTTGAGTTGTGATTCTGGGAAAGTATTGAACATACAATGGACTGTGAAGAGAGCAAACAGGTCTGTCCTGGAGTGAGTGAAATTAGATTGGCTTCTTGGAGGCAAAGATTTTTAAACTCCATCTCATATGCTTTGGAGATGTTGTCAGAAAGGGCTAGTCTGCTGAGAAGAACATCATGCTTGGAAGGATGGAGGGTCAGCGTAGGAGAGGAAGATACTGGATGAGATGGCTTGGCACAGTGACTGTGGCAATTGGGCAAGATGTGTCAGAGACAGTGAATTTGACTCAAGATAGGGCAAGATTAGGAATTATTGTTCATATGGTTACTGTGAGCCATAGATGACTCACTGGTACATAACAACAACACTGGCCTAGTACAGAGTATTGTTTGCTTAGTGGCAATAAATTGAGCTGCCAATACAAAGCTACTAGTTTCAAATCCACAAGCTATTCTGTGTGGAAATACTAACAACAATCTCCTCCCATGATATTAACTGCCTCTGAAAACCTGTTTCAGAGTCAGCTACTGGTCAGTTTTGACTGAACAGTATACAACATCAACAAATGGCCTAGTAGTAAGAAGTTGTGCTGCCAACCCAAAGGCGTATGGTTTGTACCAACCAGCTACTCTATAAGAGGAAGATGAGCAATCCCCTTCTTTGTGATTTAGAAGTCTCAGAAATTCAACGGAGGGTCAGCTATGAGTTGGCTACAACTAGCAGGCGATGAGTATGAGTACTGTCTCTCAGGGAATCATGGTCAAAGTTTCTGAACAATTCTGAATTGGTTAATTAAAAGTTAGATCATTCAAAAATGGCTGGAACAATACATAGATAGAAAACTGACAGAAGGTCTAGCAGGATTTTAAAGAGGCGGTGGCACCATGGACATCATTGCTGATGTCAAATATATCCTGGCTGAAAATAAGGAATACAGAGGCATTTGACTTTGTGGATCATGACAAGTTTCAGCTGACATTGAAAAGAATGGGAGTCACAGAGCACTTGATTGTGCTCATGCAGAGCCTTTACCTGGCTCAGTAGGTGGTTGTGCAAACAGAGTAGGAAAGCACTGTATGGTTTGAAATTGGGAAGGGAGTGCACCAGGATTGTATTCCCTCATACCTATTCAATCTGTATGCTGAGCAAATTATCCTAGAAACTAGTCTTATGAATAAGAGTATGGCATCAGGATAGGAGGGAAACTCATCAATAACCTGTGTTATGCAGATGGCACAAACATGTTTGCTGAAAGTGAGGAGGACTTGAAGTACTTCTTGAAGTACTTGTTTCAGAAGATCAGTGAGTATAGCCTTTGGCATGGATTGTATCTCAATGTCAAGAAAACAAAGATTCTTACCACTGGACGCATAGATGGACATGATAGATGAAGAGGATATTGAAACTTTTAACAGCTTCATCTTGTTTGAATCCACAATTAACACCCTTGGTATCAGCAATCAGGAAATAAGGAGATGCATTACACTGGGGAAGTCTGGAGTAAGAAACATTTCCAAATTATTGAGGAATAATGATGTCAATTTAAGGACTAAGGTTTGTCTGATTCAGGCCATGGTCTTTCCAATTACTTGCTATGCATCTGAGAGTCGTACAACGAATAAGGATGACAGGAAAGGAAATGAGCTGTAGTGTTGGAGAAGAACACTGAACATCCCATGAATGGCAAAGAGAACAAATGGATATGTTTTGGAGAGGGTGCATCAATCATAAAAATGGAGGTTTAGTGTTACAAAAATAGAGGTATTTGAGTGCTTATCATAAGTCATTGCTGTTATTTTATGCTGCCAAGTTTTCTATGACTTATATAACTTGAATAAATAGCAGCTCTAAACCCTGCCCAATCCTGTATCATCCTCACCATCTCTGATATACTTGAGCCCATTGTTATAATCAGTCACTGTGTCAATCCATCATCTCAAGGGTCATCCTCTCCTATGCTGACCATTCATCAGTCTAAGAATTCTTCTTCCAAGGAATGGCCACTCTTAAAAATATGTCCAAAGTATGTGAGATAAAGATCACCATCCTTGCCTCCAATGAGTACCCTAGGGGCTCGTTTCTGTTTGTTTGACAGTCCATTGAAAATTCAGTGCTCTTCTCCACCACAACTCAAAGACATCAATTCTTCTGTCATCATTATTCATTGTCCAACTTTCAGACACATTGCAAGTCATTGAAAAGATCATGCCTTGGGTCAAGTGCACCTTGTTTTTTTTGAATTGACACAATTGCTATTCAACACCTTGGGGAGGTTTTTTATGACATATTTTCCAAGGAAACATGTCTTTTGATCTCGACTACTAGTCTCAAGAGTGCTAATTGTAGATTCAAGATGAAATTATGATAATTTCAATCTTTTCTCCATCTATCATGATGTGGTAAGTAGGATCTGCCAAAGTAAAAAAAAAGCAATGACATTTTTTTTTTTACTGCTAAGAGTCTGGAAGTGTTTCTATCAGTTTTCATTGCTATTAAGTTTGCCATCAAGTCCATTAAAACTCATAGCAGCCCCAAGATCAACAGATTGGAAATTTGTCCTGTCTTTTGTCATTATCAGAATATCTGTCATGCTTGAGTACTACTGTGCATTTACTGCTTGATAATTCAAAATCCATTGCTGTCAAGATGAACCAGCACATGGCTGACCGTCCACTGGGTGACAAGGCTGAAATCACACGGGAAGAGAGTGTCCATTTCCCCCCTTGGAGCCACACCACCTTAGGGATATGGCCTTTGGATTAGCAGTGCAAATTCCTATGGACTACACCACAAGACCTCCCTTAATGTTGTTGTTGTTGTTGTTGTTAAGTGCCATTGAGTCACAGGCGACTCATAGTGACCCTATGAAGGAGAGTCCTGGACGCTTGTGTGCCTTTCATCCTCTCTCCAGGTTCATAGGATTTCCTGAGGCAAGCTATTACGGAAGTGGACGCTGCTCCTCCTTCCAAGCTTGTTTTAACCAGGGAGCTCCCCCACCAACTCTCTGTCCGCATTGGGTAGCCAGCCATTAACGCATTTGACACATCAGTGTCATAGTGTTCAGCCTCACAGCAACCACAAGTTACCGCTATATGGCAACTTGTACACCAGGGCTATACGAGCTAGAGGAATGTCTGAACAAAAACAATGAAAGACAGGCCTGAGGGCCGTGGATTAAAAGTCCCTTAATAGCATAATAAAATATGGTTTAATACATTTATATTTAAAATATGAACACCTATGGCAAAACAGTCTACTTGTCTGGTTAAGGTTCCTAAAAAGAGTTATAAATTACTTTCTTATATGATCATGAATATGAAAGGAATATAAAGAAAGAATGAAGAAGAAAATAGAAATTTGCAAGAATATTTCAATACAGGTTATTTTATCCTTCATCTACAACTTAATATTTAGGCAATCATCAAGAAAATTGGAAAAAAAATATATATACACACACTCCTTGGAGGCAAGGATTCTGGGGCTTTGTCTGACATACTTTGGACATGTTGTAAGGAGAGACAGGTCCTTGGAGAGGGACATCATGCTTGGGAAGGTGGAGGGACTGTGCAGAAGGGGAAGACCCTCTATGAGGTGGATTGAATCAGTGACTGGGGTAATTGGGATGGGTGTGTCAGAGGCCATGCGATTGGCAGAGGATAGAGCAGGGTTTAGGGCTATTGTACATAGGGTTGCTATGAGTCACATAAGACTCGACGGCACATAACAACAACAACAACACACACACACACATATAAAAATCATGTTGTTGTTGTTTTGTGTCATCAAATTGCCTGTGACTCATGGTGAGCCAGTGTACTATAGCCCTAAACCTTGTTCTATCCTGTTCCAATCTTATTGTCTCTGACACACCTACTCCATTATCCTAGTCAGTGAATCAGTTCATCTCATCGAGGGTCTTCTTCTCCTGTGCTGTCTCTCTGCCCTCCCAAGCATGACATCACTCTCCAAAGACTGGTCCCTCCTTGCAACATGTCCAAAGTATGTCAACGATTCAGAATCCTTGCCTCCAAGGAGCAGCCTGGTTTCCCCCTCTCCAGGTTGAACCTGTTCATTCTCTTTACAGTCCATGGTATATTCAATACTCTTATCCAACACCACAGTTCAGAGGCATCAATTTTTCTTCTATCATCAGTAGTCATTGTTCAGCTCTTTGATGCATAGCAAGTAATTGCAAAGACCATGGCCTGTCTCAGACACACCTTAGTGACCAGGCTGACATCGTTGATCTTCAGTACTTTAGAGAGGTCTCTAACAGCAGACTTTCTCAGCCCAGTACATCTTTTCATTTCCTGGCTGCTGGTGCCAAGAGTGTTGATTGTGGAGCCAAGCAAACTAAAGCTATTGACAATCTCAATCGCTTCACCATCTATCATGATGCTGTCAATCAACCCAGTGGTGAGAATCTGTTTTCTCGATATTGAGTTTCATTCAATCCATTTTGAAGGCTGCAGTACTTGAGCTCTTCAGCAAGCGCTTCAGGTCTTCCTCAATTTCAGCAAACAGGGTTATATCATCTGCATAATGGAAACTGTTGATTAATCTTCCTCCAATCCTGATGCCACATTTCTCCTCGTAGAGCCCAGCCTCCTGGATAATCTGTTCTGCATATTGACTTAAAAAGTATGGAGATAGGACCCATCCCTGGCATACACCCTTCCCAATTCTGAACCTCGTAGTGTTTCCTTGCTCTGTTCTGATGACTGCCTCCTGGTCCAAGTATAGGTTTTGCATTAGCATGATTAAGTGTTTTGGGATTCTCATTCTTCTCAGACTTAGCCGCAGTTTGTTGTGGTTCACACAGTCAAATGCCTTTGCATAATCAATGAAACACAGATAAACATTCTTCTAGTATTTCCTGTTTTCAGTCAAGATCCATTTAACATTAGCTACAATATCTTTAGACCACAACTCCTTCTAAACCTACCCTGCACTTCTGGCAGTTCTTGTTGAAGTGCTGTTCTAGTCAGTTTTGGATAATCTTCAGCAGAATCTTTCTTGAATGTGATATAAAAATATTTTTCAATAATTTCCACACTCTGTCAGATCACCTCTTTGGAATGAGAACAAATAAAGATGTCTTCCAGTCAGCTGGCCAGGTGGTTGTTGTCCAGGTTTCTTGACACATCTTGGTGAGCACTTCTAGGGCAGCACCTGTTTGTTGAAATGTGTCTGTTGGTATAATGTCAATTCTGGTGGCCTTGATTTTTGCAAATTCTTTCCAGGCAACTTGAATTTCTTTTTTTCATAACCACAGGATCTTGCTTATACTTTGTTTCATGAAATTCTTCTGTGTCTGCCAACTCCTTTTGGTATAATGACTCTGCATACTTTTTCCACCTTCTTTTAATACTTCCTGGATTATTTAATACTCTGCCCAAAGCATCCTTAAGCATTGGAACCAGAGATGTGAATGTGTTCTTCAGTTCCATGGGCTTAAATAAATGCTGAGTGACTTTGGCCTTTGATTTTCTGACGTCAACTCTTTGCAAGCACACACATATTTGTACACAGATACTTAGTTAGAAAATCTGATGGTTTGGTCGGTAGCATGTTTTACTGCTAGCCAAAAGAGCAACAATTCAAATCCATCAACCATTTGAGGGAGAAAGAAAGACAGTTTTCCCCCTTAAAGATTTCAATTTAATTCACTGTCATCAGAATAAACTTTTACTTATATTGTTGTTATATCAGATGTAATCAAGTAAACTATGAGTCATCATGATCCTTTGAATAATCGATCAGAACCATACCCTGTCCTGCCCCAATGTCAATGGGGTTATCAAGGTTGTAATTCTTAATAGGAGGAGATGGCTGTATTTATTCAATGGAGCTGCTGGTGAATTTGAACCACTGGAGAAACACAGCATTTTGGATTCTAAGAACTATACCACTAGTACTCTTTATAGAGCCTTGGGAACTCATCAGAAGGTCTGAATCAGCTCAACAGTCAGAAGAATATGTTGTTGTTGCTGTTGTTGTTGTTAAGTGCCATCAAGTCATAGACAACTCATAGGGACCCTATGAACGAAAGACCTGAACATTTGTAAAACTTTCATCGTTTCTCCTAGTTCATAGAATTTCTGGAGGTAAGCTATTTTGGAAGTGGAAGCCACTCCTGCTTCCAAGTTTGTTTTAATCAGGGAGCTCCACCAAACACTATCCACCATGAGTAACCATTATCACATTTGACACACAGCGTTTAGCCTCACAGCAACCATGAGTTAGATAGGTATATATTTTCTTTCTTTACTTTCCCACGGGGTATTTTACTAATTGATATTTTAGAATTTATGACATAATGTGCAGATAATAGTATTAAAAACATCTCCTATACTGCAAGTTCCCTATGTACAAGAACTATCAAATTATTTTTCCCCAAAACTAGGTATTTAGTTAATAAGTGCTTGATAAACATTAAACACACAAAATCAACATATTATCTAGATCAAATGATACAGAATAGGAGAGATAGAGATAGAGCAAGGAAAATGGAAGAACTTATGGGGAGAAAAGAAGTCGTTGTCCTGAAGCTAAGGCACCGCATGAGATGGCATTCATTTGGCTTCCCCAACTTCCCAGTGCAGCCTTAATCACCTCTCTCACAGCTACTTTGATGGCTCTGGCTAAGGAACTTAGTACCTGAAAGCAATTAACTTTAATAGGCCAGCAGGTGATTTCTTTAAAAGAATGCTGACAAGTAGATTTGCTGACAGCAGCAGATTCTCTGGTTACTCAGCCATGCCTTCTACCTCTGCCCTTATGAACCCAGCCCGTGGTTGTGCGTAATGAATGAAAAAGTAGCCAGAGTGTGATTTTCTTACAGTGAAACTTGTAATCAGCTTTATGGCCTGCTCATACATTACAAACAGAACCAGTTTTTACAAGTTAGGAGGAGAAGCAAAAGCCAAGTGACAACATTGTCCAGTGACACAGCATTTTATATTTTCCATAAATTCTTCCAGGACAGATGACCCAAACTCACTGCTGTCATGTGGATTCCAACTCATATTGACCTCCCACTAGGTTTCAGAGGTTGTAAATCTGAAAGAAAGGAGTCTGGCCTTCTTTCTCCTGAGGAGCAGTTAGGTTAAATGAGACACTGAGTCACAGCACTTTGGATAACAGAACATCACTCTACACTCTATGCTACCAGAGTTTCTTTGCTAAATAAAAGGAAATGAACATTATTTTCCCTGTACTACCTTCTGTGTTTTCTTCCCCTTTTAAATTTTTTAAAAAACAAACCAGACTCTTAAATCTTGTCCCCTATTTCCCCCACCCTCCACTAATCACTCAAAATCAAGAAAACGTAACTCCTAACCATTGGACCAATAGGCAACATGACAGATGGAATAAAGCCAGAAGTTGTAAATGATTTCATCTTACTTGGATCCACAATTAACATCCTTGACACCAGCACCAGGAAATCAAAAGATGTATTGTTGTTGTTATATGCCATTGAGTCGCTTGTGACTCATAACAATCCTATGTACAAGAGCCTTAAATGCCGTTCCATCCTGTGCCAACCTTGCCGTCTCAAACACACTCATTCATTCCCACCACTTTTATCACAGAATTAATCCATCTCATCGAGGGTCTTCCTCTCCTGCGCTGTCCCTCCACTATCCCAAACATGATATCCCTCCCCAAGGACCAGTCCCTCCTTACAACATGTCCAAATTATGTCAGACAAAGCTTCAGAATCCTGGACTCCAAGGAGCATTCTAACTTCACCCTCTCCAGGACAAACCTGTTTGTTCTCCTATCACTCCATGGTATATTCAACACTCTTCTCCAGCACCACAGCTCAAAGGCATCAATTCTCTTTCTATCATCCCTATTCACTATACAACTCTCCGATGCATAGCACATAATTGTGAAGACTATAGCCTGTATCAGGCGCAGCTTAGTCTCCATCCTGACGTTGTTGCTCTTCAGTACTCTTGAGAGGTCCCTCACAGCTGACTTTCCCAATGCATTTCGTCTCCTGATTTCCTGGTTGCTGCTACCAATAGTGTTGCCTGTGGAACCAAGTAAACAGAAACTGTTAACTATCTCAATCTCTTCACCATCCATACTGATGGATGGCCAGTTGGCCCAGTGATGAGAATCTTTGTTTTCTTGATGTGGAGCTTCAAACCATAAAGCAGGCTGCAGTCCTTGACCTTCTGCAGCAAGCACTTCAGATGCTCCTGAGTTTTAGCAAGTAGGATTGTGTCATCTGAATAATGCAGGTTGTTGATGATTCTTCCACCAATCCTGATGCCACATTCCTCCTTGTACAGCCCAGTGTCTTGGGGAAATCAGCTGTCAAGGACTTTTATAATTTGTTGAAGAACAACTGATGTCAGTTTAAAGACCAATGTCAGTTTAAAGGAACACCTGATCCAAGCCAGGACTTTTCCAATTACTTGTTATGAATCTGAAAGTTGGACTACAAATAAGGGTGGCAGAAAAATCAATGCTTTTGACTTGTTGGAGAAGAATACTGGATATACTGCAGACTGCCAAAAGATCAAATAAATATATTTTACAGAAAGTACAACCAGGGTGATTCTTAGAGACAAGAAGAATGAAACTTCATTTCACAAACATTGGTTATGCCGTTAGGAGAGACCAGTTCTTACGAAAAGATATACTCAGAAAGGTAGAGAGTCAATTAAGGAGAGAAAGACTTAAAGCCAGATGGATTAACACAATAATTCTATCAATGAGTTCTAGTATATCCAATATGATAAGAATGACACAGGATAAAGTTCAGACCTGTTACTTGTAGAGTTTCTATGAGTTGGAATTGATTTAGTGGCACTTAAGAAGCAGGAGTGGCATCCACTTCCTAAACAACATAACTCTGCAAACTCTATGAACTTTGATAAATGTAGATAGTTATAGGAAGGCTTCAGGTCTTTTTATTCAGTGGGTTGCTGTGAGTCGTGCAGGATTCGACGGCAATCAGCAACAACAACCATCACTAGTCCTTACCATTTTCTTATTATATTATTTATTTGTTTGTAATTTCATTGCAGCCTTACTGGACTTTCTGGTAGTATTCTCTAGAACAACTGTACAACTTACATCCTCTGAAAACATAATGGAAGGTCAGCTATGCGTCTGTTCTGACTCAAACACAATGAGAATGAGTTGTTGTGTATGTAGGAGCTCCAGGGGCATGGTCCTAGTGGGTTGTACTGCTAACCTAAACACTGTATGCCTCCAGCAGTGCCATGCACCAATGCTCCACAGGGGAAAGGTGAGTATCTCCTCCACTGTGATTTCCAGTCCTGGAAATCTAATGGAGGTTTATCTGAGTTGAAAGCAACTCAGTGTCAGAGAGTGTGAGCTTTGAGTTTATATACTAAACCTATTAGTATAATAATAGCTGCAACAATAGGTTCAACCAGCCAGATTGTAAGGGTGACATGGGACTGGGAAGTGTTTCATTCTGTTGTATGGAATGTTGCTAGGATCATAATCCGCTCTATCGCATTTAACAGTAATTACTTAATACCTTTTGTCTGTCTCTTTTCCTAGAACATAAGCTACATGGTCAAAAGTTTTTAGTGCTTTTTGTCTCTCTTTTCCTAGAATACAAGCTTCATGAGGTCAAAATTTTTCATTAGTATTTTAGCTACTGATGTATTTCCAAAAGCCTAAATTACTGGTGGTCAGGTATTCAAATTAATATTTTCAGACTTTATGGGCAAAATTGAATTTTATATAAATTAAGTGGCATTATTTAGATTATGCTTTCACAGTTTTCATCACTGAGTTGACAATAGCCCTTCATGACTGGTCCATAGGTCTTACTTTTCTGCTTCTTTTTTGAATGTTCCAGATCACACAGGATTTTCCAGATATGCTGTACTCTCACCCACTTCAGTAACCCATCTATATTCTCCTGCTTTAACCCCTCAAGTAACTTTAGTTGTCCTGTGCTCTTAAAAGCTTTTATTCCTCTTTAAATTTTACAAGGTGTTATATGGCATTTTATTATGATCATGTAATTGTAAATCTGCCTTCATGAAGGGGATTTAATATCACGGAGAAGAGATCCTTGTTTTAAATTTGTTGTTCCCCTTGCAGAGAGTCTAATATGTCTATAAACATATATGCAAAGAGTGGCTTATGTTACTCAAACATCTGTCTGTCTACTGACCTCTGTATCTGTTGTACTTGTCACCACCACTTAAGCATTCCATTCCAGTCATGAAACCTTAGACAAGTCACTTAAACTTTTCGACCCTAAATTATCATCGGATAGTGCCTGCTTTTCTCTCTGAGATCAAAATACACATTAAACTTATTTCAATAAATTAATGAACAGTATTTTCAATAGCCAGAACACAAGCACATTCTTTGTTCCAGTTGCCTGGATAGTGTAGCAACTTCAGTATATGGGACACCCAAGATGTCACAAGCATTGAGCCCAGAAATACTGCAGGATGAGGGTCACCAGAAGAGTGGTGATCTCAGAGAACACCCACAGCAGGACCTCCTGGTGAAGTCTATTAGTGGTTGGCTGGAAAGAGACAATTGCAAGGAGATCAGGTGAACACACTTGAGTCAGCTTGTTCTGTGTAATTGTGAGTCTCCCAAGGAGGTCCTTGAGATGATAAAGGGGGCTGTGCTGTGGAGATGAAGAAAGGGAAATGTGGTCTTTGGCCACCATAGTAGAAGCTGAGCACAAGTATAATTGGATATTAATCTTTGTTGTTGTTTCTGTGTGCCATTGAATCAGACCCAATCCATAGCTGACCCTCCAGAAGGTTTCCAGAGGTGTTAAATTGCATGGGAGGAAACAGTCCATCTTTCTCCCATAGAGATTCTGGTAGAATCAAATTACATGACTTTGGTTGTATTTCAATTCATGTTTAAGGCAGAAAAGCGAACTTTGGCTTTTAGAATTTTTTTAAAGAACTCAAAAGAGTAGGCAAAGGGAAAGGGTTGAGGAGAAAGGATGACGATACCTTGACAGCTAATCGGTTGTTAACACACACAGCAAAGCCCTGGTCATCAAGAAAGGTTCACCATTTAAACCAACTAGCTGCTTTACAGAATAAAGGCTAGGCACTCTCCTTGCATTATGATTTACAGCTGAGGAAGTAGAAGACATGGTAGATTGGATAATAATGCCATGTGTAAGAACCCTAGTGATGCTTCAATTAAGTGCTCAGCTGTTAACCACAAGTTTAGACATTCACATACACCCATTGGCTACACAGGAGAAAAACAATACCAATTTGCTCTATAAGGACTTTAAAAAAATGAAGAAAGAAAATCCCAAATACACTGCTATCCAGTTGATTTGGACTCATAGCAACCCTTCATTGAGTTTACTATACTGTAGATCTAAACAAGTAGAAACTGCCTACCTTTTTATGTTGAGCAGAAACTGTTCTAAGGGACATTTACATGCTGTCACCTGGGTCTCTATGAGTTAAAAGTAAATTTGATGGTACCTGTTGTCAGATATGATAAGGAAGACACTGCATTTTTCAAAATCAAGAAAGGTATACGCCAGGGATACATCCTCTCTCCATACCATTTCAGCCTATATGCAGAACAGATCATCAGGAATGTGGGCTCTGTGAGGAGGAATGTGGCATCAGTATTGGAGGAAGACTCATCAATAACCTCTTTTATGCAGATGATACAATCTTGCTTGCTGAAACTGAGAAAGACCTGAAGTACTTGATGCAGAAGATCAAAGACTGTAGTTCTCAATATGGATTGAAGCTCAACATCAAGAAGACAAAGATTATTACCACTGGGCTGATTGGCTGCATCATGATAGATGGTGAAGAGTTTGAGATGGCTGACAACTCAGCTTGCTTGTCTCCACAATCAATGCTCTTGATACCAGCAGCCAGAAAATCAAAAGATGAATTGCAATGGGTAATATCTGCTGTCAGGGACCTCTCTAGAAAACTGAAGAGCAATTGCATAATTGCTAGAGACTAAGGTGCATTTTAGAGACTAAGATACATCTGATCAAGGTGATGGTCTTCACAATTACTTGCTATGCATCAGAGATATGGACAATGATTAAGAATTATAGGAAAAGAATCAGACCTTTTAACTGTGGTGCTGGAGAAGAGTGTTGAATATATCACAGACTTCTAAGAGAACAAAGAGAATGTCCTGGAGAAGGTGAAATCAGGCTGCTCCTTGGAGACAAGGACTTTGAAGCTCTATCTGATACTTTGGGCAAGTTGTAAGGAGGAACCAGTCCTTGGAGAGGGACATAATTAATGCTTGGAAGTGTGGAGGGACAGTGTAAGAGAGGAAATGGATTGACTCAGTGACTGAGGTAATGGGAAAGAGTGAAATTGGCTCAGGTAGAGCAGGGTTCATAGTTGGGAGTCACTATAAGTCACAGTTGATTCAACAGCACATAATAGCAACAAATTCTTCACTATTGGACTTATAGGCAATATAATGATAGATGAAAAAAAGATTGAGACTTAGTAACTTCATCTTACTTGGATCCACTTGGTACCAGCAGTCAGGAGATCAGAAGATGTATTGCACTGGGAAAGTCTCTAGTCAAGAACTTTTCCAAATCTTGAGGAGCACCGATGTCAGTTTGATGACGAAGGCGCACACACTTTAAGCCATGATATTTTTAGCCACTTACTATACAGCCGAGATTTAGAAAACAAGTAAGGATAACAGAAGAATTGAGGCCTTTGAACTGTGGTGTTGGAAAAGGAGCCCTGAATATTTCATGGAGTGCCAGAAGAATACATATATCTTGGGGAAGGTGAAGACAGAGTTATTTGGAGGTAAAGATGATGTAGCTTTGCCTCATATAATATGGGCATGTTGCTAGAAGTGGTTATTGCCTCAAAAGGGATATTATGTTTGGAAAAATGTAGGGATAGCAAAATAAAAGTGAGAAATAGACTTTAAGCAGGTGGGTTGACACAGTTACTGCAGAAGCAGGCTGTGTGATTGTGAGGGTGACACAGGATGGGACAGGGTTTACATCTGTTGTTCACAGGGTTGCTATGAGCTGCACTAAACCACACCTAACAATAACAAATGTACACACATATATACACATGTACAAATACAAAAGTAAAAAGTTCAGTGAAGGAATGTTCCTTCCCAAACACTCTAATACAAATTTTACTTCATTCTTATCAAGAATATTTCATAACGCTTGTGAAAAGTTTGGAAAGATCTTCTTTGTCCACTTCTATGTCCTCAAGACAAGAGAGAAGTGTTGAAAAGAAAGAAAGAGAGAAGAGAGAGGACACAGAGAGCGGTAGATGGGGTGAGGGGAGGGAGAGAGAGATAAGTAGGGAGTGAGCAAGAGAGGAAGAGGGGGAAGAGAGAAGAGAGAGAAAGAGAGAGGGGAGAGTGGAGAGGGAGAGGGAATAGGAGAGGGAAGGGGCGGAGAGAGAGAGGTTTTCCTCACTATTAAGATTCATTTCTGGGAAATAGAATAAATTGAAGGGGTAATCTGAAAATGAGAAAGTAAAGATATTAATCTCCTACGCTCCCTCCCTCCCCACCGCCAATCATCCACTATATTTGGTTGGTTTATAAACAGTTGGAGAGCTAAGCAAAACTTCAGCTTTTAAAGAATAAGGACACATCATCCTTTCACCTGCAACAAGATGAGAGGACTGTTGCTATGCGGACTAGGCTGGCCCCAGGCATACTATACATAGAGCTGCCTTCTCCAGAGCAGAAATTCACAACAATACCTTTTTCTCCCCTAAGTGACTTAAGAAAAGCAAAAGTTGGTTAAAGAGAGCCTCTCCAGGAGTCTCTGAGACCCCAGCATCCCAGCAAGGGGTGGATGGTAGGTCCTGGAAAATAATTTGCCTGCTCCAGCCTCATACTTTTTATCTTTTTTTAGTTTTCATTTGCTTTTAAGTAAAACTTATCGTGACCTATATTTTCACAGTTCAATTGTACTTCATAACGTTTCTCTGGCCGTGGCATTTCAGAAGTGGCTTACCAGGTGCATTTGGAGGCACCACTGGGCAGATTAGAAATGCAAGCCTTAAAGTTAGAGAGACAAATTCTTAATCAGTTGAACCACCCAGGGATTCCTTAAGCCTAGTGGGTAGGGCATTGCACTGGCAATCCAAAGGCAGGCAGCGCAAATCCACCAGCTGTTCCCCAGGAGAAAGGTGGACACTCTCCTCCTGTGTGGTTTACAGTCTCTGAAAAACCTGCTAGAGGCTCATCTATGAGTCAGTACTGACTCAAAGGAAATGATTTTTTGTTTGTTAAAAATGTGGATACATTAAGGAAATGGTATGAGATGGGACCCACACTTGATCTTGAAAGGAGAGAATAATGATCAGGTTGACATCAGCCTCCTGTGTCAGGAGACATTTGAGGCTATCTTAGCACTAACTTTTCAGGTTCTAACTAATTTCCTGTGTGTGTGTGTGTGTGTGTGTGTGTGTGTGTGTGTGTGTGTGTTTGTGTATGTCTGCGTGTACCCGCATATATGCAAGCACAAATTTCTTTTCCTTGTCTAAAGAAAAAGTAATGTAGAACAGAGAAAAGTATAGCAGAGAAGAAAATGACGTGGATTATTACTTGATCAGTGTTTGGTAATGTTGTTGTTACATCCTAGCAAGTAAGGATCAGCTCATAGCTGACCCTCCAATGGGTTTTCGGAGAAAGTAAATTGCACAAGAGGAGATTATCCATCTGTCTCCCATGGAGCAGCTGGTAGATTCGAACTGCATGCCTTTGGGTTGTCAGTGCATCTTCCTTGCACTAAACCACTTTCTGTCAATATTTCTTTATGAAGTGTGTGAAATGCATGTCATTTATTTTTAGTGGCACACTGTTTTTATTGTTATTTGTTGCTGTCAAGTCAATTCTGACTGACTGTGATGCCCAGTGTGCAGAATAGAAGTATACACCACAGTTTCCAAGGGAAACTAGAGTACCAGGTCTTACTTCTGAGGTTGCTTGGAAAGGTAGAGGGTTAATGAAAGAGGAAAAAGGCCCTTAAGATGATTTGATACAGTGACTGCTACAATGGTCTAGAGTTTAATGGGCATCATGAATATAATACAGGATAGGACACACTTTGGATATAAAGTTTATAAGGTAATTATGATTGACAGTCAACTTAATGGCATCTAACGATACCAACTTTGGAGGTGCCACTGAGTGGCTTTGAACTGCCAAACTTTTGGTTACTCATCTAGCTCTCTGGGACTTCTTTAGTGACATAATTTTTTCTAAGCATTCCTGACTTTCATGACTATTAATGGAAGGTACTGTATTTTCTATTTTTTGTTCAAGTATGTTTACTTTTTCTTTTCTTTTTAAACCAAAGGACACTGAAATTTTGTTCTCAGAGAAGCAAAAGGTGACTCTCCAAGCAAGAGGTACAGAGTCCATCAAAAGAAACCTCCTCACCGAGAGTGTTCACCAACTTGAGAGCTTTCAGCTTTGCTCTTTTGGTCAAATCGACAGGAAAAAACCTTGGCAACTCTTTCTGTTTTCAAATAGAATATTTGTGTACGTTTCTTCAGAGCCATATATCTCTGAGCCCCATGTGAACACATCAATTTATCTTCGCAGTATCAGGCCTCCCATGACACAGAAAGAAATTAGATGAGAATCTGATGTCATGTTGGCAAGCTGGTTTGTGAAGTTATCACACAGTGAGCATCTCATGTTCTTCCCTTCTCAATAATAATAATAAAAAAATAATAAAAATAAAGCCATGTGTGAGGATTGTTATTTAAACCAAGAAAGACCTTGCCTGGGCTTCTCAGAATCTCCTCCTCCCTTCACTCCTACCATTGCCTTTGTCTCATCTCAACTCTTTCTGAAGGGCTGTGGTCTGACTCTAATGAATGATTGTACTTGTATCTGCCAGCTACGTGATTGCATCCTTTTGCTAGTCAGCAAAAAGTTACAGCACTAGATTGCCAATCTTGTCTCCTCATGAAATATTTAGAGATTTTTATTGTTTTATTTATTTGTTTGTTCTTAAGTTCAGAAGCACATGAGAAGAAAGGTCTGGTGTTCTCTCTTGGCAAAGTCATCTAATAGATCAGTTGAGACTAGGGAACTTCCTGAGCCATTTTTCAAATTTTGAACCAAATCTCTTCCCAGAGGACACTTTTTAGCAACATAACATCTATTATGTTATAAAAAAATTATATTTCCCATGAGGATAGTGCTCCATTTAAACAAAAAAAAACCCAACAAATGAACATTTTGTGGTCAAAAATAGCAACAATTACGCTAAAGTAGAGCAGGTATGGGGCCAGGGAAACTAGAACACTAGAAATAGAACAACCAAAATATAATTAAAGAAATGTTGACTCATTGTGAAAAATTTACTGTGCAAGTTTTCCCTAAAATCCTAATAAAATATTACTTTAAAATACATAAACAAACTTGAAAAACTCATCTATTGAAATTCCAATGGAGCACAGTTCTGCTCTAACATAGATGGGATTCCTGTGAGTTTTGACTTGTAGGGGATGCCACAGCAACTGGTTTTAGTCAATCTACACACCAGTATCAAGCATCCTGGCAAGTTAAAATGCCAGCAAGACTTGGAATTGACTTGTGTCTACCATAAATCAGGCATATTCAATACCTGGAATGAGTCCAGAGATTCCATGGAACCATTGAGTTTCATTAAAAAAGAACAATTGTCTTTTAGCCAGGCCACAAGATCTGTCTTGATTCTATTCATAAGATGAGCAGTGACTCTCTTCCTAGTGCAATTTGTGATGCTGGCGACATAGTCCATGAAAAGTA
This sequence comes from Elephantulus edwardii, assembly GCF_000299155.1. Lineage (NCBI taxonomy): Eukaryota > Metazoa > Chordata > Mammalia > Macroscelidea > Macroscelididae > Elephantulus > Elephantulus edwardii. Next base: position 7,708,021 of record NW_006399824.1, on the reverse strand, counting down.
ATAAACACTCTTAACCCTAAACGTGGCAGCTCTCAGTAGTTCAAATCCACCAGAGACTCTGGGGGGGAAATGGGAAGTCTCCTTTCATGCACTACACAGCTGTCAAAAACACACTAAATGGTTAACTATGAATCTATTTCAGTTGGACAACAATGAATTTAATTTTTTAAATCAGGTTCCTATTTCTTAAATCTAGTATCTTGGCCAGTTTTTTGTCTGCTCTCTGGCTCCAGGGACAAATGATGAAGTCTCCATAATCCAGGTCACACTCCCATCTTATTTTCTCTAAGTCCAAAGTCTCAATTGTCTAATGCCACATTGAGAAGCAAATCCATGACCATTGAGTTACTTCTGGCTTGTAGCCACCTTAGAGCCACCTACCTACAGAGTAGAATTGCTCCATAATATTCAGGGATATAATGTATGAGGAGGAGAATTGACTCATCTTTATCCTCCCTCAGAAGTTCTATTCATCTTTTCAGAAATAGCTCAAATGTCTCCATTTTCAGAATGGCTCCTCAAGGCTAATTTTAGTAATTTGTGTATGTTATCTTTTTGTTGTTGAATACCATAGAGTCAGAACTGACCCATAGTGGACCCCCTGGTGAGTTTTCAAAAGCAGTTAATCACACGGGAGGAGATTGCACATCCTTCTCCTCCAACCACATGCCTTCAAGATTGGGATTGCAGTGCAGCTTTTTGCCACTAGGCCACCAGAGCTCCGTTTATGTATAGTCTATTCCATTTCTCCCACATCCACTTACTGATGGGCTTGAACCAGTTATCTTCCTGTTAGCAGACAAATACTTATCCACTGTGCCACCAGAGCAGAACCTTGTTATTAATATGCCAAAATAAAAAGCAAAACTTGCTGGAGTAGAGTCACTTCTTATCTCAGAACTCTGTTGATCTTTCTCTCATGTAGTGATTGGTAGGTTTGAACAATCGACCTTTGGGCTAGCAACTTAACATGTAAAGCACTGCATCATGATATACAGTTTTCACTAAGTCATACCATCTCTTTTTAATTTACTTGATAACTGTCTGGAATCTTTGCATGTATTGACTTAGCAGACTGTACTACCTAGGGAAAAGACTAGTTCTTCCTTTTAAACACAGTATATCTCAACTTGTTATCCCAGCCAAATTTGGAAGCTGGAAATGAACAATTTCCAATGAAATTTGAGGTTGAATACACTCACTGTGATGATTTTTATGTTTGCTTGTCATTCTACTAACATGTGTTTTGTTGGTATGTGAATCAACGACAAATTAAAGCTTCATTTGCCTATACGCATGGATAATAGTGGTTGTGCAATGGGTTAAATGTTGAGCTGTTAGTCAGAAGTTTGGCAGTTCAAATCCATCATCCACTTTGAAGAAGAAAAATGAGACAATCATCTACCATTAAAATCTATAGTCTCAGAAACCCCAGCAACACTTCTACTTTGTCCTATGGGGTCTCTGTAAGACAGAATGGACTAAATGGCAGAGATTAGCTTTGTGTAAGGTGGCAGAATGAAAATCTCATCAAGTCTATGAAAATATTCTTTTGGTAATTGAATTTTACTCTTCTGTCTTGTTTATCATAGTTGACCATGACATTTCTTGACATTATTACTTCCTTCCAATGCCTTTGATTTCCTGATTCTTAGTGTCTAACTCTTCCTTTGACCACCTGTTTTGGTTCTATCACTCAAGCTTGTTGGCCTGGTCTGTATTTATTCCTCAGATGGTTCAATTTATATCTTTCCTTCTCTCTTTTAATGGTGCCATCTATTCCTTTGAATGAAGATGGGGAAACAAACATCAAATCACCCTGTGTATTTAGCCCCACCTTTTCTTTTCTTTACAATTTTTTGTATTGTTGTTATTGTGTACTATCAAGTTGGAACCAAACCATAGTTGATCATCCAGCAGGTTTTCAGAGGCAGTTAATCTCATCAGAGGAGATTGCCCACTGTTCTCCCATGGAACAGCTGGTGAATTCGAATTACATGTATTTGGGATTGTAGCACAGCACTAGAGCACCCTTTTTCATATTTAGCCCTCATATATTCTACTAATATTTTATCTTGAACACTACTAAAAGAACCTTACCATCTTTCTCCATAAATGTATTCCTAGTTTTATATTCTTCTTAATGAAATAATTACGGTCCTCAAAAAAAAAATAAATAAACCCATCACAACCCTTAAATGCATTGCTATTGACAACAAACTTACTCATAGCTGACTCTCCAAAGAGTTTTCAAGAGGCCGTAATTCACACAATAGGAGATTGCTTATCTTTCTTCCACAGAGCAGTTGGTAGATTCAAACTCCCAGAGATGTGGCACTTTTGGCTTAGCAAAAGAACTACCTCCAAAATATGCCATAAAAGCTCACTTATTTGATATTTCCTGGGTTATTTCTAACTCCTCACCTTCCTTTCTCTAAATCCAATTGGTTGGGAGTTTTTCATGCTGTTGTGTTAGGTTCTGTAGAGTTGAGCACAGTTCATAGTGACCCTATAAGCAAAAGATCTGAACCCTGTTCTATGCTGCACCATTCTCACACTTCCTGACACACAAAGCCCATTGCAGCAGTCACCTAGTCTATCCACCTGGTTGAGGGTCTTCCTCTCCTTCATCTCTCCCACTCTTCCCAACATTGTGTCCTTCTCCAAGGAAAAGCACCTCCTAGCAACATGTCCAAAGTATGTGAGGCACAGCCTCATCATTCTTACCTCCAAAGAGCACTAGACATCTTTGGGTTTTTCTTTTTCCCCACTTGGCCACCTATGGGATATTCAGTGCTCTTCTCCAATACCACAGCTCAAACGCATCAATTCTTTTTCTGTCATTCTTATTCATTGTCCAGATCTCAGATGCATAGATAGTATTTTAAAAGACTGGCTTGAATCATACACACCTTGGTCTTCAAACTAACATCCCTACTCCTCAATAATTTGCAAAGTTCCCTAACTGCAGCCTTTCCCAGTGCAAATATTTCCTCACTGCTGATACCAAGGGGCTTACTTGTGGATCCAAGCAAGGAGAAGCTGTTGAGAGTTTCAATCTCCTCTCCATCCACCATGATACTATTGGTCCAGTAGTAAGAATCTTTGATTTCCTGACATTGAGATACAATCCATACCGAAGGTTGCATTCCTTGATCATCTGCAACGAGTGCTTCAAGTCTTACTTTCAGGAAACAAGGTTGTGCTATAATTCTTTAATGTCAGTTCCTCCAACTCTGGAATCACCTTTAAATGGGGAAAATCTTAATCTCTTGAATATATTATTATAATAATACATCCTTCTTCTTGAGAAGAGTTGATTTCCTGAAATACAATCTTTTGATTAATACCCTTCTCTACAAAAACCCTGCATGATGGATCCATTTCTTGCAAAATAGATTCAAAGAGGTTAGAAAGAACCTTGAAAATTTAGTTTTTACATATTCATCTAGTATTCTCTCATTATTTTTTACATTTAATTTATTCTTAATTAAAGTTAGTGTCATACTATTTCCAATTTAACTTCTTAAATCTTGGTATTTCTGATATTGTTATATATATATACACACATATATGTACGTGTATATATATGTATATATATATGTATATATATATGTGTGTGTGTGTGTGTATAGTATTTAATATTTGATAGGCCTTCCCTCTTCCCTACTCAATGCCCAATGATTATAAATCTCATCATTTTCTACAAATGGAAAGCAATATCACTACAGTTAAGACTTCAAATATACCCTTGTGAATCTGTACAGGCTTGGGGTATCTTGCTTATTGCTATAGGATAGAATTAGGAAGGGGTGATAGCATAAAAAAAAATTGTAAATGTGAGTTCACTGCTAAGGTCAGACTAGAGTTACATTTCTCACTTGTTCTTGATAGAAATTAATCTCATCAGGGAGTAAAAAGATGACCCTGATTGTGAATGATGGCATGCATGCAGTGCCCTACAATGGCCATTAGAAAACAACAACCAAAGTTAATAGCCTGTGCTGTCTCTTAACTGCCCATTGCCAGCAATAGGTTTTGCTCTATATAGCCTGGATTTCCAGTTTCAAAGGTCTTCACTGCTATCAAGCATGGGTGTAATGAGGAGATGCTGGGAAAGGAACGGTGTGGGTGACAAGTCAAAATAGGGCTCTTTAGAACAAAACTAGTCAGGGTAGAAGAAGAACAAATAATTGAAATTGGGAAGAAAACCAAGGCTGTCAGAGGAGAGGAAAGTCTCACAAATCAGGTTTGAGAATTTAATTTGAGGACTTTTCTCCACCTTGCATGGTATTTTTCCTTCCTGGAGTGGTACTACAGCATGAACATAACTAATCAACGGGACTCTGCTTCACTAATGGTTTGCTATTCCCTGTGTCTCCCCTGGTTAAAATGTTTGGGAAAGTGATCTTTAGCGGTGATCTTCCCTATATACAGGCTGGCCAGTGGCCTATGGCAGAAGAAACATGAGAACACCTGCACAAAGGTGGGAAGTTCTCTACTGACTAGTCGAGGAGTTACTTCCTCAGCTTCCTAAGTTTGTTTAAAATAACTACTCATGCTTTTTAATCACTTGATAAATATCCAGTCCAACACGCTTTCTCAAGTTCATTAAATACTAGAATGTCATCACAAAACAGACTGAGATGTGAACTTCCACTTGCAGTTCCCAAATACCTCTGGAAAACTAGCATGGATGTGTGCCTCTGCACCCACAGAGAATACACCATTAATTTGCACTAATAGAGGGGAATAGCGGGCTAATCATAGCTCATTTATATTTGGCTTTGGAAAGTGTTATGTGTTTTTTGGCAGAAGATTTACTTTCCTAATTATGTATTACTTAAATTAATAATACAGTTAATTTGTATTCCCTTAGCACACACCAGATGACAGTGAGAAGAAATGCGCTGAGTGATGAGGGGAAATTGCCTTGTAATCTAAAAGCTTCTCTAAATAGATTGTATATGTGTGTGTGTTGATACTATACATATATTCAAAGTAAAAATCCTCAAAATAGTACAAAGTAGCAGTGTATGCAGTGTGTAAACAGAAGTCCAGGCTGGGTTTATAAGGGGTTTTGGTACTAGGGATATTGTAGCTGATGTTAGATAGATCTTAGCTGAAAGCCAAGAATATCAGAAGAATGTCTATCTGTGTTTCATTGATTATGCAAAGGAGTTCAACTGTGTGAATCATAACAAACTGTGGCTGACTCTGGGAAGATTGGGAATCCCAGAACACCTGATCATGCTAATGTTAAACCTATACTTGGACCAAGAGGCAGTTGTCAGAACAGAGCAAGGAAACACTACATGGTTCAAAACTGAGGAGAGTGTATTCCAGGGATGTCTCCTATCTTCATACCTTTTCAACCTGTATGCAGAAGATTATCCAAGAGGCGGGGATCTATGAGGAGACGTGTGGCATCAGGATTGGTGGAAGACCTATTAGCAATCTGCGTTATGCAGATGACACAACCCTGCTTGCTGTAACTGAGGAGGACCTGAAACTCTTGCTGCAGAGGGTTAAGAACTGTAGCCTTCAGTCTGGATTGAGGCTCACTATCAAGAAGACAAAGATTCTCACCACTGGACCAATTGGCAGCATCAGGATGGATAGTGAAAAGATTGAGATTGTTAACAATTTTAGTCAGCTTGGCTCCACAGTCAACACTCTTGGCACCAGCATCCAGGAAATTAAAAGATGCATTGTGTTATGGGAAAGTCTGCTGTTAGGGACCTCTCCAAAGTACTGAAGAGCAATGGTGTCACTCTGGAGACTAAGGTGTGTCTGATACAGGCCATGGTCTTTGCAATCACTTGTTATGCATCAGAGAGTTGGACAATGACTAAGGAGGATAGAAGGAGAATTGATGCTTTTGAGCTCTGGTGCTGGAGAAGAGTATTGAATGTTCCATGGACTGCCAAGAAAACAAACAGATTCAGCCTGGAGTGGCTTAAACTGGGATGCTCCTTGGAGGCAAGGATTCTAAGGCTTCATCTGACATACTTTGGACATGTTCTAATGAGGGACTGGTCCTTGGCGAGGGATATCATTCTTCAGAGAGTGTTGGGACAGCGCAGGAGGGGAAGTCCGTCTATGAGATGGATTGATTCAGTGACTGGGGTAATTGGGATGGGTATACTGGGGGCAGTGTGATTGGCACAGGATAGAGCAGGGTTTAGATCTGTTGTACATAGGGTTGCTATGAGTCAGAAGCAACTCGACGGCACATAACAACAACAACAACAAAAATTACTAATTCAGAAAAGGAAGGTTTACCAGAAGAATGCCGATTTGTACTTTATTGACTATGTAAAGGCATTAGACTGTTTGGATCATGACCAGTTGTGGCTGACATTGCGTAGAATGGGAATCCCAGAGCACTTGATTGTGCTCATACAGAACCTATACCTGAAGCAGGATGCTGTTGTGTGAATGGAACAGGGGAGCATTGCATGATTTGTAATTGGGAAAGGAGTGCATAAGGGATATATTCTATCTCCATACCTGTTCAATCTATATGCTGAGCAAATTATCCAAGAAGCTGGATTCTATGAAGAGGAATGTGGCATTAGGATTGGAGGGAGACTCATGAATAACCTGCGTTATGCAGATGACACAACTTTATTTGCTGAAAGTGAGGAGAATTTGAAACACTTGTTGCAGAAGATCAAGAAATGCCACTGCCGGTGTGGGTTGCTTCTCAATATTGAGAAAACATAGACTCTTACCACTGGACCAGTAAGCAGTGTCTTGATGGATTGAAAGGAGATTGAAACTGTCAACAGCTTCATCTTGTGTGGGTTCCAAGTAACACCCTTGGTACAAGCATTCAGGAAATAAGGAAACACATTGTACTGGGAAAGGCTGTAGTCAGGGGCCTTTGGAAATTATTGAGGAGTAGTGATGTCAGCTTGAGGACAAAGGTGCATCTGATTCAGGGCATGGTCTTTCAGATTACTAGCTATGCATCTGAGACCTGAATAATGAATAAGGATGACAGGAAAAGAATGGATGCCTTTGAGCAATGGTGTCAGAGAAAAGCAATGAACATTCTATAGACTCCCAAGAAAACCAACAGATATGTCTTGGAGAGGGTGCAGCCAAGTGCTCTTTGAAGGCAAGAATGATGAGGCTTCATGTCATATACTTTGGGTATATTGTTAGGAGGTGCTATTCCTTGGAGAGGGACATGATGTTGGGAAGGGTGGTGGCTTAGCAAAGGAGAGGAAGACCCTCAACCAGGTGGATTTACAAGGTTACTACTGCTGGTGAGTCACAAAGTATGAGATGATGCAGGACAGAAGTAGGCTGAGATCTTTTGTTTATAGGGTCACTATAAGTTGTACTTGACCCGATGGCACCTAACAAAAACAACATCAACTAACATCAATGTTTCTGTCCATAGCTTTTCACACTTATTTTAAGATCACAAAGCAAACAAAAAAAATCATAATATTTATTAAAAATTATAGTTAGAGCACTAATTTTTGTGGCCTGATGATAAGAAGCTGTGCTGCAAGGTACATGGTTCAAATCCTCGAGCTGTCTGTGAGAAAGGACGGACCTGCTGGAGGATTACCTATCAGTCGGTTCTGACTTGATGGTACGCGACAACTATACGCCGAGGACTGTGATTGGTGTTATGAGATGATGTGAAGACACAAAAGCTGTTTTCTGCTGTGGGAAATGAAAAATATGGAGTATATTAAAAGACTTCCATTTTGCTCTGTTGTTAGGTGAGCTAACTCTGATCCATAGTCTATGGGCAACATATTGAAAACATGTGTGCTTAATCATTGCCACCTCAGAAGGCCTAATGATCTGCTCCAAATTACTACAGCTATTGAAAGATCCTATGAGCAGTTATACTCTGAAATGCTTAGATTTTTCTTTTTGTCACAAGGGATTTTTGGTGGCCTAGTGGTAAGAAATTGTTCTGCAATCCCAAAGGCATATGGTTCAATTTTACCAGCTGCTCTGTGGGAAGAACATAGGCAATCTCCTTCCATTCAAGGCTTGAAATTCAATGGTTCACAACAGCAACAACAACTAGTCACAAATGAACTGACGATAAATTGATGGCAGCTAATAAATCCTAATATACTTATGTTTGCTTTGTCTCTTTTGAACCAGTTTCTACTGACCTGGAGGGTTAATATGACAGGAATTGGTGGCAATTAAGGGTTTTATCTTTGGTATACAACAAGGAGTTTTTCTTTCAACAAAGGCAAACAAGTTGGAATATGGTATCTGCTCTATTTACATTGTGCTATCATGAGTCAGGATAACTAACAGCAACAAACTTACAATGTATTACTGTGATTCAGTAAGTTAATAATATAATAACAGCAACAAACTTATAATGTAATACTGTGATTCAGGATTCAGTAAGTTAATAATATAGTCTCTCCAGCCATAGTCTTCTACTTTGTGTGATGTATTGGAAATCCTCACCTCTTTCTGTGTTTATGATCCCATTCTAGAGTGAGTTTTCTTTTGTGTTAATGAGATCAGATTAGGATGAGATGTATTTTTAATTCTTACTTTAGAAAGTGTGACCTAAGTCATCACTTACTGTTCTCATGGGAGAAGTTTCTATTTTTTTACATCATCATCCCAGGAGAATACAAGTGGAACAGCACTTGTCTATTAGTTTGCTGTACTGAGCTAACTTGTAAGGTGCTGTGATACTGAAAGCTATGTTACCAGTATGTCAAATGCCACAAGGTTTACTCAAAGTGGACAGATTTTAGTAGATTTTTGAACTTAAAACAGAGTAGGAAGCAGGATTGGCCATCCACTTTTTAAATATCTGAATCTTCTCTTTAAGTTTGTCATGTTATCTGAATGCAAAAAACTACTATGAAGCTTTTTAAAAAACCAAAACAGTGTGAAGAAAAAAGCAACCACCTTAATTAATACAGTAACCATATTTTACCTTTCCAAGACTCAAATAGAATCTGCCAGAGCATAATAAATAACACCTGAAATTTTATATATTACTTAGTATTCACATATACCATTTAAAACTTTGATGGTTTAATGCTGAGATGAGGAACCTCCTGTTAACCTCACTGGTGGAGAACTTGCTACCTACTTGACAATGCTACTCTCACTGGTGTGGTAGCTGCTGCCTCGAAAATGGCTCACTGAAGAATAGACAGTAAGTGGTAGTTTTGTTTTTGCTTTTGTTTAAGAGATAGGAAAATTCTTTTCTGATTTTTCTTTGCTAGCAAAGGTAAGTATTAATATAGGTCTTTTCTAAAAACCATGGGCAAAGACTACTTCTGCTAGGTGGAGAACACAGTATTTCACTTTTTACAAGTACGGATACTTCATTAAATCATTGCTGTAGAGTTAGTTCTCAATCATATCTGATCCTCTATTAAGTCTCCAAGGCTTAAAATTTCACCAAATGTGACTGTCTATCTTTCCGCTATGGAGTGGATTATTCAAACCAACAGAAAAGCACCCTATGGACTAGTCAAGTAGAGCTCACTAAGGGTTGAAATGACTCCATCAAAACTAAAAGTACCTCTAAGTCTCTCTTTAATTATCTTATGACTAGGTACTTCTTTAGGTCAATATAGATTTATTAGTATCATTACTACATTGTAAAAAGGAGTGGAGAAGAAAAAAAAAATAACACATAGCAGGATCTAAATTCTTTTTCACCGTCTTTTATAAACTTGGGCAAACTGGCTAGCTGTCATGAGTTAAATATGTACCTCATCATGGTGTGGTGTGTAATATATAAGTTAACTACCCCAAAACTTGACAGTTTAAATCCACCAACTGCTCCTCCACATAAAGATGGACAGTCCTCTCTGGTAGAGATTTAAAATCTCAGGAACCCCATGGAGTATGATGGTGAATCAGAGAATCAATTCAACAGCTGTGAGTCTAGAGGTTTTTTGCTTTGTTTTTAATATACAAAATTTAAAATTAAAGGACTTTGAAATTGGAGAACAGTCAAATGAATCTACAGGATCTCTTCAGATATTAGAGTAGAGTAGATTTAATGAGTACCCTCTACTCATTGTCTTTAAGCAGCAACCAATTCACTGCTGGCCCTCTGGTAGACTGTAAGTCACGTGGGTGGAGATTACCCATCCTCCTCTCATGGTCGATGGTGAATTCAAACCACCAGAGGGGAAGACCTTTGAGTTAGCAGTTGGACTCCCTGTGGACTACACTATCAGAAGTCTCTGAGAATTGGTGGTGGTGTTAGATGCTGTAAAGTTGACCACAACTCATAGTAACTCTGTGAACAACAGACTGACACCTTGCTCTATCCTGAAGCATTCTCACCATCCCTGTCAAGCTCAAAATCACCGTAGCAGTCACTACATCAATCTGTCTCATTGAAGGTCTTCCTTTCTTCCACCAAGAGCAGACTAAAGTAGAATAGAGTAGAATATATAGGAAAGTAAATACATCAACTTTTTGTTTTTAAATTTTAATAAAATTTTAGAGTAGTTTCAAATAGGAAAAACATACATAATGTAAAGATAATTCCCGTATCCTCCCTCTCCCTCCTGCACACAGTTTCTCACTCTGTTAACTTCTTGTAATTGACATCTACAAAATTTCCCACTGCTAGAGCCAGTGGGAGTGACTTAATCACATCCTCGTGTAGGATGGGAACCTACATCAATCTTCTGTACCCATAATACTGAACACAGCAATTCTTTCTCCATTACCCCACCCAACCCACTAGTCCTTGGGACTCACACTCCAGAGCAGTAACACTAAGTCAAGTGAGTCCCCAGTCCCTAAAAATCTGAAAATTATCTCCTCCACCCAATTTTCCATTCAATGTCATTTCTCCATTTTATTTAATTTTCATTATAGGAGGTTATAAAACAAATTGGTTTCCACCTCCATACACACTTTGTGTTTTCAGTATATTTTTATTAATCTCCTCTTAAAAGTTTGCATTTTTTTACTTTTCTGATCTTTTTATATATTATTTTTCTTTTCATTACTTCCTGCCCCACTTCCTTTTGCTACCTGCTTCTTTCTTTCTTTCTTCACTATTATTTGATACATTAAAATTTTATCTATTTACATCCTTTCATTGTTTTTATGGTATGGAAAGAGAATTGATGCCTTTGGGCTGTGGTGTTGGAGTATTGAATATACTGTGGACTGTGAAGAGAACAAAATGATTCATCCGGGAGAAGGGTGAAACCAGGTTGTTCCATGGAATCAAGGATTCCATTAGACATACTTTAGTCAAGTTACAAGGAGGGATCAGTCCTTGGAGAGGGATATTGTGCTTGAGAGGATGGAGGGACAGTACAAAAGAGGAAGAAATGGATTGACTTAGTGACTGGAATAATGGAGATAGGCGTGTCAGAGACAGTGGGGTTGGCTCCGGATAGAGCAGGGTTCAGAGCTGTTGTACATAAGGGTTGCTATGAGTCACAGGCAACTCGACAGCACATAACAACAACAACAACAACTTTCAACTATTTTATTATGTATTCCTAACTTATTTCTTCTCTTCAATACGTTCTAATTTTCCCTTCTTTGAGACATTATAGTGAACTTGCCACAATAACTTAGATAAATTTAAATTGTCCTGTATAAATGGAGGGCTATATTATGTCACATATAAAAAGGATCAGTGAAGTTATAATAATATTTATTCCAAAGTTGATCTATAGAGTCAATGCAATTTCAATAAAAATTCCAGCATATTTTTCTAGAAATTAACAAAATGTTTTCAAAATTTGTATAAGAAGGCTAAGAAAGTGCAATAACTAAAATGATTAACTTGGAAGGGACTGGAGAGCATTATGCTGAGTGAACTAACTCAGTCCCATGAATGAACTATCTCAGTCCCATAAGGACAAATGCTGTACAAAATCATTATTGCAGAATTAGCGTGAGGATCCAAGGGGGGGAAGGTTGAAGCAGAGGGATGAGGTTGGGTGGGGTGAGGCAGAATAAGTTGTTAATCACAGAATGGCACAATTTGATGTGCTAGTGAGGTGAAGGAAATGGGAAAGATATTTTCTGAAAAACAATGTATTCAAACTTTATAAGTAAACCAATATAAAAAAATAAAGATTAAAAAAATAGATTAATTGAAAAGAACAGTCCATAAATAACCAAAGGTAAAATAAAACTCACTGTTGTCAAGTCCATTCTAACTCCTTGTGACCTAGAGTTACTAGTATTTTTGTAGTGTGGGTTTTGGTTCGTTGTTTTTTTTTCTTTTTATTTTAATGGAGGTTCTTCATTCATGCACATTTTTCTCCCTTTCCCTTCCCTGATTCCCTTTTTAATAATTGTCCTGTTTTAGGTTATTGATTATCATACACATAATTTCTAATCATCCATTCCTTTCAGATTGCTGTTCCTTTTTACTCATTCTCATCCGGTGTTTATTATCTATCCATTCTTTTCCCACTCCCCAGATCCATAGCAATCATATTTCACAATGTGGGTTTATCCAGTATTTGTCTCTTTGTGACTAAAGTATTTTGCTCAGCATAATGTCTTTCAGACTCATCCACATTATATAGTGTTTTACAAGTCCATTGTTTTTCAATACTACATAATATTCTGTTGTATTGTTTCTCTATACATTCAATTGTCTATGGGAACTTGGGAAGTAACCATCATGGGTGTGTATATACCTGTTTTTGTCACAGCTCTTATTTCTTGTGGGTATATTCCTAGTAGTGGGGTAGCTGGGTCAAATGGTATTTCCATTTTCAACATTTCGATAAAGTGGCAGGCTGCTTTCCATAACAATTGTACCATTTTGTGTTTCATCAGCAGTATGTGAAAGATCTTATTTCTCTACATCCTACCCAACATTTGTTATTTGCTGTCTTGTTGAACTTAGCTTTTTTTTTTTTAAAGTGGGGAAATAAAATATCTCATTGTATTTTAATTTCCATCTCTCAAATAGCTACAGGTTTTGAGCAAGTTTTTTAATTTTTCCCCCCTATCTGACTTTCTTTGGTGAAGTTCTGTTCATCTCTTCTGCTGTTTTTATTCATGTTTTGTTATTGTTTTGTTTGTCTTTTGCTTGTTGATGTACTGGAGTATTCTACAAATTTTAGTCACGAGTCCCTTATCAAATAAGCCACTGTCTATTATTCCAAAGTTTGTATACATTGTGTTTCACACTATTGATCATTCTCATTGTGTTTCATAAAATCATTCCCATTCATTGTGTTTTGCAAAACCAACCACCATTGAACTATGCCCACTATTACTCTGTCTTTCCAGATGCCCACCAGATCTTTCTCATTTTCTTTACCACTCCTCTCTTCACTCACCAAATTGTGGGACCTCTGGCTACTGTCAAATCTTTTTCCTCAGTCTGTGGACTTTGATTTTTTACTCTATAGAAGATGCTTTTTTAATATACTCAAACATTTCTAGATTTCTAGATGGCCCTATATTTCACCCTGTCCCATCTGTGAGTTTTTAGTTAAGCTATTCATGCCATAGAAAAAGGCTTTTAAATTTGTTCTTATTCTTTCTCGGATGAAGTTTCTATTTTTGTTTTTGTTATATCCCTAGACCCATGCAGTTTTTAAAGCTGCAAGTTTCAACTCAAGGAGATTTTCCATCTTTCTCCCACAGAGCAGCTGTTGGATTTAAACTGCTGATCCTTTTTGTTAACAACACAAAATTCTGTGTACTACAACATCAGAGTTATTGTTATATGGACAAGTATTATTTTTGCAAAATATAGAGATTTCTATTTAGTTAGTTATTGTTGAAAATATACAGAGAAAAACATATACCATTTCAACATACCCTAGTTTTACCATTTAAGGAACTGGTGGTACTGTGATCAAAGCATTCCACCCTACTAAACAGAAGAATGGTCGTGAGAACCTAGTAATCACTGTTTCGCCTGTGAAGCAGCTGAAGGGTTCTAATCACTTGCTTTTGGTTTTGGCAGCAAAACTCTTTATGACCAAGCCACCAGAGTCACCTGCAATACAATATAGGAGTCCAAAACAAAAGGAATACATGCCAAAGTAACAGAGATGACCAGAAGATTTCAAAACACAATTCGAGAAGACAAAGCAAAGTACTATAAAGAAACATAAAAATAATTGGAGTTAGGAAATAAAAAAAAAGAAGAATATGCTTGGTATTTCTCGAGGTTAAACGCACTGAAGAACCAATGCCAGCCTTGACTATAAGATTCTACTCGTAAATTAGTGAATGATGCAAAAAGCATGAAAAGAAAATGGAAGAAATGCATAGTTACTGTCCAAAAAAAGAAAATAATTAGTCAACACTGAATGATTTCAAGAAATAGAATATGATCAGGAACAAATAACAGAAGAATAAGTTCAAACTGCAGTAAAGGTACTGGCAAAAAATAAAAGTTCCAGAAATTGATGGAATAACAATCAACATTTTTCAACAAACACATCTTGGATGTGCTCACTAACCTGTGTCATAATAGACAGCCGCTTAGACAACTGTCGGGAAAAGAGTCATATTTGTTCCCATTTCCAATAAAAGAGAAGTCAACACAATGCGGAAATTATTAAACACTATTACTAATTTCACGTGCAAGTGAAATCTTGCTAAAGATTATTTTAAAAATGACTGGGACAGTATATAAACAGGGAACTGTTAGAAATTCAAGCTGAATTCAGAAGCAGCAAAAATCAATGGTAATTAATAATACAAAATATATTTGCATGATTGTATGAAACACAGTGTAAATGAAAGATTGCAAATAACACAGAGTGACATCCTTTCTCCATAAGTACTCAGTTTTTATATTGAGCAAATCATTCAAGAACCTAGTGTATAAGAAGAAGAATATGGCATCAGGATTGGGAGAAGACTCATCAACAATTCGTGTTATACATATGATGCAAACTTGCTTGCAAAATATAAGATTTGAAGCACTTCCTGAGGTTCAAAGATTACAATTCAATATGGATTTCATCTCAACACTACGAAAAAGTAAATACCACTGAAGCAATAGGCAGCATTACACTTGTTATGTGCTGTCAAGTCACCTGTGACTCATAGTGACCTTATGTACAACAGCCTTAAACTCTGTCCTGTCCTGTGTCAATCTCAATATCTCTGACACACCTACCACCATTACCCCACTCACGGAATCAATCCATCTCATTGAGGATCTTTTCTGTCCTTCCACCTTCCCAAGCATGACATCCTTCTCCAAAAACTGAGCCCTCCTTGCAACATGTCCAGAATATGTAAGATGAAGCTTCAGAATCCTTGCCTCTAAAGAGCAGCCTGGCTTCACCCACTCCAGGACAAACCTGTTCATTTTTTTAGCAATATATTCAATACTCTTCTCCAACACCACAGCTCAAAGGCATCAGTTCTCCTTCTATCATCCCTAGTCATTGTCCAGCTCTTTGATGTTGTTGTTGTTATGCGCCGTCGAGTCACTTGCGACTCATAGCGACCCTATGTACAGCAGCCCTAAACTCCGCTCTGTCCTGTGCCAATCGCACTGTCTCTGACACTCCCATCCCAATTATCCCAGTCACTGAATCAATCCACCTCATAGAGGGCCTTCCTCTCCTGCGCTGTCCCTCCACCTTCCCAAGCATGATATCCTTCTCCAAGGACCGGTCTCTCCTCACAACATGTCCAAAGTATGTTAGACGGAGCCTCAGAATCCTTGCCTCCAAGGAGCCACCCGGTTTGACCCTTTCCAGGACAAATCTGTTTGTTTTCCTAGCAGTCCATGGTATTCTCAACACTCTTCTCCAGCACCACAGCTCAAAGGCATCAATTCTCATTCTATCCTCCTTGGTCATTGTCCAACTCTCTGATGCATAACAAATAATTGCAAAGACCATGGCATGTATCTAGGCTCAATTTAGTCTCCAGACTGACATCGTTGCACTTCAGTGCTTTAGAAAGTTCTCTAACCACAGACTTTCCCTTTGCAATACGTCTTTTAATTTCCTGGCTACTGTTGCCAAGAGTGTTGACAATTACCATTGTCGGAGATAATATTAAAGTTGTCAACAATTTTATGTGACTTGAATTCAAAATCAACTCTCATAGTAGCAGCAGTCAAGAAATAAAAAATGTTTCTCAATAAGGTCAGTTTAAAAGGATATTGTTCTATCTGCTCCAAGTTATGGCATTTTCAATTGTTTCCTATGTCTCTGACATTTGGGTAATAAATAAGGAAGATCTGAAGAAGAACCAATGTCTTTGAATTTTGACAGTTCAAAGAGTACAGAATTCCCATGGACTACCAAACGAACAAACAAATCTGTTTTGAAGAAAATGTAACCAGAGTGTTCCTTACAGGCAAGAATTGTGAAACATCTCACATACATTGGACATGGTGTCAGGAGAGATAAGTCTTTGGAAAAAAGATATGCTGAGAAAGTTGGAGAGTAAGTACCAAAGGAGAGGAAGACTCTCAATGATATGGATTGACAGAATGACTTGTAATAACGAGTTTGATAATATCTGGGATTGTGAGAATAGCACAGAATTGGGCATGGTTCTGATCTGTTTTTCACAGGGTTTTTATGAGCTGTAGTCATCTCACAGTCACACAACAATTATATTATTGTTGGTTCATATAATAAGCCTCTTATAATTTGAGAGAAACTACCAGATGTCTTTCAAAATAAATGTGGTATTTTGCATTTCTGCCAGTAAACAAAAGTGCATGTTCTTCCATAATCTTGGCATGTTCTTCCATAATCTTGGCAAGGCTTGATGTTTATAGTGTTTGGCATTTTTGTAACTGTAATAGAGTAATAGAGATAGTGGTATCTTGTTTTATTCTGCAGTGCTTTCATGACATGACTACCACTCTTGTCAGTTTGTCTTATTATGCAGCTTTATGTGTTGCTTTGATACCGAATGCTAGCTATGCCAAAAAGTCTTCAAATACCAACAAGGTCACCCACACTGGACAGATTTCAGCAGAGCTTCCAGACTTAAATGTAGCACCTAGTTATTTATTTCTGTAACTTTTTTCTCATAATAACCTTGCTAAATAGAACCAGAACATCTTCTGATACAGCATCAAAAGATGATACCCTTTGTGGGAAGGTACAAAAAATATGACGGGAGAAAAGCTGTCAATGCAAAACAGAGTAATTGTTAATGAGGTAGGTAGAGTCAAGTTTGAAGTATATTTAGTTGTCAATGAAATATGACTCAGAATGAACAACTGAAAATGCCCATTAATAATCAAAATGTGGAAGAATGAAGTAAAAATGAAATACATAAAGAGTGATGTTTTTGACATTAATTAGTTAAAATGTACTGAACTGGCCATTTTAAATGGGACAAACACATGTTTACTGTGCTGTAAATGAAAAAAAGTATGGCATAATATTAATTATCATGAAGAACATTTCAAAATCTATCTTCAAGTATAGCATTGAACAACTACAAAGAAAACTAGTTATTAAAACTGTATTCAAATTTATGCATGAACCACTTACGGAAAGTATTATTACCAAAGATTATTATCAATATCTGCTCTCTGAACTTAATCACACATATACTCAAAGAGTATTAATAATTACAGGAGAGGATGATCCTTGATGAGATGGATTGATTCAGTCACTGGAGTAATGGGAATAGACATATTGGAGACAAAAAGATTGATAAGGAATAGAGCAGGGTTTAGGGCTGTTGTACATAGGGTCATTATGAGTCACAGGCAACTCAATGGCACAAAGCAACAACAACAAGTGTTCTGTTGCTCTATTCATACAACAGCCTCCTGTCTAGATGTAGATTTTACTCAAGCACAGTTAAATGATCTGGGAATCCCATTTTTCTCAATGTTAGCTATAGCTTATTAGATAATCTACACAAATTTTTTGCATAGTCAATAAAGTATAAACATTCTTCTGATATTCTTTACTTTTAGGCAGGATCCATCTGACATCTACAATGATATTCCTGGTGCCATGGCCTCATCTAAATTCTGCTTAAATTTCTGGCAGTTTCCTGTCTATGTCTTGTTCTACCTTTTGGAATGATCTTCATCAGTATTTTGTCTTCATGTGATAATAATACTATTGTTCAACAGCTTCCACATTCTTGGATCACCTTTCCTGGGAATGGCAACAAATGTGGACCTCTTCTAATCTATTGGCCAGACTGCTGTCCTCCAAATTTTCTAGACTGGTAAGTGCATCCAGGGGTGCAGCTATTAATTGAAATAAGTCAATTGTTATCCAATTGATTCCTGAGTCCTTATTTTTTTGCCAATGCCTTCAGTGCTGTTTCAACTTCCTTTTTCATCTCTATTGGTTCCTGCTCATATGTTACTTACAGAATTTTTTTTTAGTGTCAGTCAATGCTTTTTGGTACAATGCCTCTGTGTATTCCCTCCACTTTTTTTATGATTTCTGGGTCATTCAGCCAACACATTGCCCATAACATCTCTCAATATTGAGACTTGAGGCTTAAATTTGTTTCAGTTCTCTCAGTTTAAGAAATGCAGAGTAAATTCTTCCCTTTTTTATTCAACAAGTCCAGCTCTCTATAATACATTGTGTTATAGTACTTTTCTGTCTTCTCAAGCCACCCTTTACAATCTTCTGTTTTCTTTTACTTTTAAATGCTTTCCCTTTGTTTTGGTTTCCTAGTGCTCTAGTAAAGTTTTTAGAGTCTCTTCTGACATCCATTTGATTTTTCCTTTTGGTTTCTCTCTTCATAAGGGCATTTTACTCTCTTCATATATGATATTCTTCGTATCATCCCACAACTCATCTGGCCTTTGATCATTGATGCTCAATGCTTCAAACATATTCTTCAGATGATTTTGAAATTCAGTGGAATAGAAAAAAGACTATATTTTGGTTCTTGTGGACTTATTCTAATTTTCTTCAGCCTTAATTTAACCTTGCACATGAATAATTGATTATCTGATCTTCAGTCTGCCCTTGGCTTAGTTTTGACTGCTGATACTAAGCTTCTCCACTGATTCCTTCCACAGGTGTAGCCAATCTGACTTTTATGCAGTCCACCAGTTTAGGTCCATGTGTAAAGACACTATTCCTATTTTTTTAAAAATGTATTTGTAATGAATAAATCATTAAAAATACAAAATTGATGATTCTATTTCTAGCCTCATTTCTGTCACCAACTCCATAGTTTCTGACTACTATTCCTTCTTCATTGTTTCCAACTTTTATACTCCAGTTACCAATAATCATTAACATATCTTTATTGCATGTTTGATCAATTTAAGATGACAAGATTTGGTAAAATTTTCCAATTTTCTCCTATCGTCTTTAGTTATACGAGGGTATATTTAAATAATAATATCAACAGGTCTTCCTCGTATGTGTAAAGATAATATCCTATCACTCACAACATTATAATTCAGGATAGAACCTAAAATGAATGCAATATCATTATTCTTTTGTTTTCATTCCCAGAATGGTATACCACCTGATTATCTGATTCAAAGTGTCCAGATCTATTCTATCTCATCTCACTAATGTCTAGAATATCAATGATGATGCATTCCATTTCATTTTTCACAATTTCTAGTTTTCTAACATTCAAGCGCTATATGTCCCATGTTCCAATTATTAAAAGATGTTTGCCACTATTTTTCTCATTTTGAATGACCTTCAATCTGGGCTCTACCTCTGATACAGTAACTATCCATGTTCTTCTACTATTCAGAGGGTTTTCAGAGGCCTGATATTTAAAAAGTGCATGGCCAATCCTGCTTCCTACTCTCTCTTTAGCTGGAAGCTCTACTAAAACCTTTCCACTTTGAGTAACCCTTGCGGTATTTAACATACTAGTCACATAGCTTTCAGTATCACAGCACCTTAAAAGTTAGCTCAGTACAGTAAACTAATAGACAAGTGCTGTTCCACTTTTAATCTCATGGGATGATGATGTAAAAAATATAAGCTTCTATTTATTTCTACTATCTATTCAATATATTCTATTTCTATTTAAATAACTTTAATTAAAACTATTTAAAAATATATGTGAAAATATATGTGTGTATAATGATGCAGATGGCAAGAGAACTTGTAGGATTCTAAATAGTGATGAATTTTTTTATAAAAGTGTCTAAATATTTTCAAAAGATGTGAAAATTCTTGAGACAATAAACTATTATGGATCGATGCCAAACAAGCATACACTAATAATTCAATAGAGTCTGTTTTCCTCTAAAATCCACAAAAAGCAATATATAAAAACATGAGGCAATTCACATTTGATTTCTAATTGCCCATTTACCAGAAGAAACCTTGGCATTTGAATTCAGCATCTAAATTCCCCACTACTTAGCAGCAATCTGAATTCCCAAGTTGAATTAAAAAGGTCATTACCCTCTAGAACTGAAGGTGCTCTTTTAATTACAATATTGCTAATGAATTGAGAGAGAAGACAGTTTGACTTAGTTCAATTAGCACATTTAACTCAAAGCAAGCTCCACTGAATAGGAGGTGACTTTCCCAGTGACTTATTTTGTGTTTTGTTTTTTTTTTTTTTTTGTCTTTCTCTTTTATTTCTTTTTAATGGGAGAATTTGAGTACAACCTTGGCACTTTGCATTTTATCTTTTAATTTCTACTTGTGTAGCTAATAGTTCAGTGATTAATCTATCTTGGTTTATTTGTTTTGCAAAATTCTTAACATTCATGTGGAACAGTTTGATGGCTAGCTTTCTGAGGCAGGGTAAACAGTTTAGCTTTCTGAGATACAGCAAAATAGAAACCATCCTTTCTCTAGCTATTAAAATTATCTAATTGCTTTATCATGATACATTACACACACTGTCCTATGGTTAAAAAAATGGGAACCATATTTGGGATTTTACTACCAACAGTGGATTTTACAAGGTTAATGTATATTAAGAATAAGGCATTTCGTGACAGCATTACACACTATAGAATACATTTCTGTCAATAGCTCCAAGCTCTCCTATTCATTTAGGCTTCAGACGAGTTTTAAATGTAATAGTTTCCAGGTTAATAAGAGGTAAATTGAAGTTTTCTCTTTAGAGCAACTTACACAGCTCAGAAAATCAACTCCTACGTTCAAGCTAATAATAACAAAAAACTCGGCTACAAGAGTAAATTTAAGTAAAGTTTAGAACAGCTGCTTATAACATCTGGAATGTAACTTTAGGGGAAATAGTGGATTCTAATTTGCCCAGGTTATTCTCTCAGCAATGGCAATAGGGGGTTTGCAGCAGTTCTAAAATAGTGCAGATTTGAGTCAGCTAAACTAGCCTCATTTTCTCTATAGAAGCACTAAACAGCCTAATGTGAGCTTAGAGCCTGGAAAGTTACACAGAGAAAAAGTTAGGGCCTCATCTCCATATGGTGGGGTCCCTGGCTGGCGCAAAGAGTTAATTAGTTAAATTTCTAATCCCAGGATTGTATGTTTTCGAGGCCACCTGAAGAAAATGCCTAGAGATGTACTTCTGAAAATTGTTAGGTAACGTTGAGTCTGAACCGACTCATGGCTTACCCTCCAGTTGGTTTCCATAGGCATTAAATCTGACGGCTTAGTGGCAAGAAATTGCATTGGTAATCCAAAGGTACATGGTTCAAAATGACCAGCTGATCTGCTGAAAAATATGGACAATCTCCCTTGAGATTAATTGTCTCTGAAATCCTGCTGGGGGGTCAGCTATGAGCCAGTTTAGATGCGATGGTACACAGCAACAACACAGATGAGATAGAAATAGATTCACCTCCTTTCTTTCATGTAACAGCTGTTTGATTAGAACTATGTGCCTTTAGGTTGACAGATCAACTCCTAATCACCAAGCTACACATGGAGCACAGTTCTCCTCTGACACGCAGGGATCATGAGTCAGAATAGATCTGAGTGCAACTGGTTTTCTCTTTCTACTAATTGTCACTGAAATCAGGTCTTAAGAAGAAAGATTTTCCCTTCCAATTAAGCATTGCAGTCACAGACAGGTGTTTTGAGTATGCTCTGGTAAGACATTCATTTGCCTTTTTTACATTTAGCAGATTCATCTATTTTTACTTTTCATTTGATTGTCTATTTCCATCATTACATCCAAGTGAGATAAGCATGTCATGGAAAATTTGGAAAATAAAAAAGACAGACACCTTGTCCTTTTCCAAACATAAGTACTTTGGACATGTCTTTTAATTCCCTTTTCAATTTTATCTCCATTGAATACAGTAACAATATTTTCATTACATCTACAAATTCAGCTTATTATTGAGATGAGCTGAATTGTATAAATATAAATATAGCTGAAAGTTTTTAAAAAGTTGTAACTATACTGTTTTTGTTCATTTGCCCTCAATGTTATCACAAACCTCACAAAATATTTAATAAAAGTCTATTTGGTGTTGTTGTTAGAGGCCTCCTAGCCCATTCCGATTCAAAAAATTCCTTATTATGCACCATTCTCACTATTGCTTATTATTTAATAGCATAACCTATTGTTGCAATCATGTGCTGGCATTATCTTTTCAAAGAACTTCTGTTTAATTAATCCTCTTCTTTGTCATGCATGATGTCCTTCTCCAAGGACTGGCCCATGTTTGAAGAATGTAGGAAACCTCTCATCATGCTCACTCTAATTAGCATTCCAGTTATACTCTTCTAATACGGATTTATTTGTTCTTTTGTCAATATTCAATGTTCTTCACTCAAACCACAACTCAAAGGCATCAGTTTTCTTAGTATTTCATTTCCCTGCCATTCAGTCAATTCCAACTCATAGCATTCCTCTATTGGATTTCCAGGGCTGTAAATCTTAGTGGTAGAAGACTGCTCATATATCTCCTGTGGAGCAGCTGTTAGAGTCAAGTCACTAGAGAAGTGCATCATTTTACTTGGCATTACAATATATTACAGGCTACATCATCATAATTCTCTATTATTGCCTTCATTACTGGAAATATGTTACCCTCTTTATTGTGATTATACATTCATATATAATTTGTGTACATCACTTTCCTATTTAAAAAATGTGCTAAATCAAGAAGAAATATGGTATAAAATTGCTTCATATATTTGTATACAAAGAAAATTGCTTCAGATTTTAAACAAATCACATAAATGAAAGAAGCCGACTGCTTTCCTAATTCATCTATCTGTATATTTAAAACTTGAGTGTAGGTATAATTTTCCAATGAAATAGGAAAATGACTTCATGTCATGTAATAATCTTACAGTGCTTTGTGAAAAACTTCAAATCCATTTCCCATGTCACATCAGGGGTTTGGTGACTTCGTTTTTGGTCCTCTCAGTGTCTTCTTATAGATGAAACAAGGAATGAGAAAACAATTAGATAATTTAAGAATGAAATATATATTAGAAATAAGATATATAACAATGGAATAGAACAGAAAATCCAGAAACCAGCCCATCTACCTATGGTCAAATGATTTTTGACAAAGAGATGAAATCAGTTAAGTGGAGAAATGACAACCTTTTTGACAAATGGTGCTCGCAAAAGTACAATATTGTCAGTGACAGGACAATATCTATACGCATACAAGGAAGTCCAGTGAATACCACTATCATTCAAATATATGCACCAACAACCGGAGCCAAGGAAGAGGAGGTAGAAGATTTTTACCAACTTTTACAATCGGAGATTGATCGAACATGCAACCAAGATGCATTGATAATAATGAGTGACTGGAATGCAAAAGTCGGGAACAAAGAGGAAGATTCAGTAGTTGGAAAACATGGACTCGGTGACAGAAATGGAGCTGGAGAG
>NW_006399824.1:7668728-7682191 GCF_000299155.1 Elephantulus edwardii | reverse complement strand
AGAGACAGTGCGATTGGCACAGGACAGAGCAGAGTTTAGGGCTGTTGTACATAGGGTCGCTATGAGTCGCAGGCGACTCGACGGCACATAACAACGACAACAACAACCTGTAGAAAACTCAAGCAAGATCCACACCTCACTCCATACACAAAAAACAACTCAAAATGGATCATGCACCTAGGACTAAAACCAAAGACTATACATTTCATTAAAGAAAAGCTTGGAAGAACTCCAGAAGTCCTAATTCACAAAACAGACTTCCAAGCATCCCGAAAAATCTACAACCAGGAGAGGATAAAATAGATGAATGGAAGCTTCTAAGAATCAAATCCCTATGCACATCCAAAAACTTCTCCAGCAGAGTAAAAAGGAAAACCACAGATTGGGAAAAAATATTTGGTAATGACATGTCTGATAAGGGACTTATATCTAGAATTTATGAAATACTCGAGCACCACAACAAGATAAAGGTAAATAACCCAATTGAAAAATGAGCACAGGATATCAATAGACAAGTCACCAAAGAAGACATTCAGATGGCCAACAAATTCATGAAGAAATGTTCAAAATCCCAAGCTCTTAGAGAGATGCAAATCAAAACAACTATGAGATATTATCTCACCTCAGTAAGAATAGCAGATTTTAACAGAGCAGCAAACAACAAATGCTGGCGAGGTTGCAGAGAAATTGGAATCATTATTCACTGTTTGTGGTAGTGTAAAAGGGTACAACCACTATGGAAGGCTGCATGGCACTTTCTCAAAAAGATGAAAATAGAAATACCATTTGATCCAGCAATTCCTCTACTGGGATTATACCCTAAAGAAACCATAATTGCATCCAGGAAGATATATGCATGTCCATGTTTATTGTGGCTTTGTTCACAATAGCAAAGAGTTGGAAACAACCTAAATGCCCATCAACAAACGAATAGATAGAAAAGCTGTGGTATATTCACACAATGGAATACTACACGGCATTGAAAAAACAAGGAACTCATGCAATATTATTCAAAATGGGTGATCCTCGAGGACATTATGCTGAGTGAAATATCTCAGTAACAAAAAGACTAATACTTCATAGCGCCACTTTTGTAGAACGGGACTGACATCAGGGCTGGGGTGAGACTGAGAAAAATTGGATAAATTATGTATACTGCATTGAAACAGATGAGGGAGAGAACAGCTTAAAAGTGATATATGATTATTATGGTTATGACGAGTCCAGATTGAAGGTTGCACAGTGGACTGTACTCAAGTGGAAGGGAGATTGTACAACAATGAAAGAATTTTTCTTTTACTTTTCAAAGAGAGGAGCAAACTGAGGAGAGGGAGGGGTGGGCAGGGAGAAAAGTGCAATAATGAATGAATGAAAAATCAAACTCTTTGTAAACATTCATTTAAATTAATAAGAAAATAAATAAAAAAGAAGTAAGACCACATGAATTGTCATGCTGATTGCAAAATTGTCCTTTGATTATGACAGAATTATCATTCTGTGTGTATTTTCTGTTTAAAAACTTAGAATATATCTTATATCTCAAAATGTAAAATTTAATTTCTTCCTATTAATGTTCTTAAATTTTTATAAAGCTCTATATTATTCATCACATAATTCTACACATGTATCATTCCTAAGGAAAATTTTTAACACTAAACCTCCCCACCCCCCACACAAAACCCCACAAAAAATCTTCTTGATAGTTTACTGAATTTTATCATTGAAATTGACAATTTTTGGTTAATTTTCTAATATTAATCTTTATTTAGTACTAAACAAGAAAGGACTGTCAGGTCCTACACTCTCTCCATATCTATTCAGTCTGTATGCTGAACATATTTTTCAGGGACCTGGACACCATAAAAAAATTGTGGCATCAGGATCAGAGGAAAGTTTATGTTATGTTATCTGTGTTATGCGGATGACACAACCTTACTGGCTAAAAGCAAGGAAGTTTTGAAATGTTTGTTGTAGAAGATCAAAGACTACAGTGTTCAATATGTATTTAATCTCAACATAAAGAAAACAAAATCTTCACCACTAGGCAAAGAGGCAACATCATGATAGATTGGGGTGGGGTGGGGGTGGGAAGAAAAAAAAAAACATTCTCAACCAGTTCCTCTTACTTGGATCTATAAACAATAATCTTGGTATCAGCAGTCAAAAAAATCCAAAGGTGTGTTGCTTTAGGAATCCTACTATTAAGGACTTCATCAAAGTTGTAAGAAGCAAGGATGTAAGCTCTAAAAACTAAGGTGTACCTGATTCAAGCCTTGGTCTTAACAATTACTTGATATACATCTGAAAATTGGAGAGTAACTAAGGATGCCCGAAAAAGAATTGATGTATTTGAGTTGTGGTTTTGGAAAAGAGTACTAAATATCCCATGGATTGCCAAAAATGCAAACAACTATATATTAGGGAAAGTGTAATCAGAGTACTCCTTAGAGGCAAGGATGGTGAAACTTCATCTCACATACTTTGGGCATGTTGAAGGTTGTTATCAGAAGAAAGCAGGACCCTCAGCAAGAGAGAGTGACACAGTAACCGCAACGATAGACTCAAGTATATCAGAGATAGTGAGTATGGCACAGGATAGAGCAAGTGTCATATCATTGTTCATTGGGTTTCCATTAGTCATAGTTGACCGCAGGATACCTAATAACAACAACTACTTCAATCTAAAGAAGCCCTGGTGGTACAGTGCCTAGTATAGCATGCCACCAGCCAAAAGACCAGCAGCTCAGATCCCCCAGCCACTCCAAAGGAAAAGGGGGAAGGATAGGAAGACTTTCAAGAAAGACTTACTCAGAAACCCATTGGAAAGTCCCAGTGAGTCATGAATGACTGAAGGGCATTGGATTTACTTTATATATCTATCTAAGCATATAATTTAAAGAATTTTAGTCTTTTCTTCCCTAGTAATAACATTTATTTTTTTCTGTTTTAAATAAGCCTAAATTTCCAAGACAATGGAAAATTATAATAAAAATATGGGAAAATTGTATTGTTCCCTGTCACTATAAGATTGATCCTTATTAGCATGTTAAGGAAATGTCCTTTTCTTACTGTATTTCTCAAGTACATTTTGTTGTTTAAATTGATGAAGATTTTTTTAAACTTAAGGTCAATAATAAATATTCTATTTTCTCAACATTTTCTGATGTTTACCAAAATGACAAAAATAGTTCTATTTTCCTTTGTTTCTAATTAATACAAGGTAATGTAGGTATTTTCCTGACACTACTTAACTGCATTTTCTGATGTTCACCAAAATGATAAAAATAGTTCTATTTTCCTTTGTCTCTAATTAATACAAGGTAACGTAGGTATTTGCCTGACATTACTTAACTGTTTTATATAACTGTCAAGACAAAGGTAGAAATTTCCTGAATATTTTGATGACTACTTTTTTCCAGTGTTTTATATTGGGGGTCATCGCTATTATTATAAAAACATTTTTCTTTAAGTTTCACTTTTATGCTATAGTCATGCACTGCTGTCAGAAGTAAGTTATGTAACTAAATGAATTTCCAATTTTTATATGCTCTGTAACAAATACTAATCTAGAATATGCATTTATTTAAAGTTCTAGAAACTTTCCATTCAAAAATCTGATTTTTAGGAAAGTATTTGATACTGTTTTAATGTTTTTCATAAATAATGGCACAGCCATGATTTTTTCCCCTAGCTCATAATTCTGCTTGTGAGAGCTTTAAATGTGGTAAGCTTAGTCATATATAGCATTGTCTTTCCCCAAAAATCATTCTATTAGCATTTCCAATTTTAATTTATATTTTTCCCTCTTAACTTGGTGTTGCCAAAAAGAAGTATTAAGTTTTGCTTTAAACAAGAAAAGAAGATTTATACAATAACTCTTCTATCTTTTATAATAAATTTTACTTTTAAAAAATATTCATCTTCTTTTTCTTCAGTTTTTGGGTTTGTTCTTTTATTTGTTTGCTTCTCAACTAATGAAGAGGTTAAAGGGAAACTATGTTGTTTCTTCAGAATTATTTCTTTGCTCTTGCTCAGGATAAAGTCCTAGTCTCACTGCATTAGCCTTTACTATCTGACTTACTTTCAGTAATAGCATGTGGGAAGGAGAAATCTACCGCATTCAAACAGCGATTTTAAGGAACATTCACATGTCTTTCTCCCCTCATGTCCTCTGCCTTGGAAACAAATAAGCCACAGAGATTCGTCCTTAGTCTGCATTTCAGAAATAGAAGAAATACAGAGAGAAAGGCCCTCGATAAGATAGACTGATTCAGTGTCTGAGGTGACGGGGGTAGGTATGTCAGAGACAAAATGTTGGCTCAAGATAGAGCAGGGTTTTGTGCTATTGTACATAGGGTTGCTATGAGTTGCAAGCAACTTGACAGCACATAGCAACAATAACAATTACTTCATAGCTTACATGTTTGTATATGCATGTTTGCTCAAAATTTGCTGTCATTAGTACAACACTTGTCTGTCAGATTGCTGTTCTAGGTAACTTGTGGAATGTTGTGATCCTGGAGGCTACACCCCAGTGTTTCAAATGTCAGACTCACCGATGGTGGAAAGGTTTTACCCTATTAAGACAGCATTATAAGTAGGATTGGCCATCCAGTTCTGAAATAAGAAGACTCTAAAGACCTTATGACCAATAGGCAAAAGCATGATGGAAAGAGAAGAGATTCAGTTATCAATTATTTCATTTTACTTGAATCCACAATCAACGCCTATGGTAGCAGCAGTCAAGAAATAAAAAAAAATCTCATCTTGCACTTGGCAAATCTAGTAACCACGTGTACTTTAAAGTGCTAAACAGCAAAGGTGTAAGGACAAAGATGTGCCGGACACAAACCAAAGTATTTTCCATTTTCCATATGTGTATGAAACCTGGACAATGAATATGGAAGACTGAAGAAGAATTGATGTCTTTGGACTGTGTTCGTGAAGAGTATTGAACATAATATGGACTGCCAAAGAAACAAACAAATCTATATTGAAAGAAGTGCTTGTAGGGAAACAAGGATGATGAAACTTTATAATTTTTTTGTGATTTGTATATTTTATATACATCAGAAGGGAGCAGTCCTTGGAAAATGACATCATGCTTAGAAAAACAGAGGGTCAATTAAAGAGAGGAAGGTCCTCAACAAAATGGACTGCAACAACGGGCTGGAGAGCCACAGACAATGTGATGATGGCACAGGATACGGTAAAGTTCTCATCAGTTGTTAAAACGGTCTCCAAGTGTTTTGAAAAGGTGGAGGATCAGTAAAAGTAAAAAAGACCCTCAATGAGATGGATTGACACAATAACTATAGCAATGGGCTCAATGGTGATGAACATGACACAGGATAAAATGGGTTCAGATGGTTCAGGTCTGTTATTCATAGGGTTTCTATGGCTCATACTTGACTGAATGGCATTTAAGAACAAGAACAACAATGAGGTGTAGATAGCTAAATGACACAATAACAATAACCAAATTTTGATAATTCATGTTTCTAACAAGTCTCACTTAACAGCTGCAGCAGCTGCTGGTGCTGCTGTTACTCAGGGGCAACACTAAAAAAACAAAACAAAACAAAACAAAAACCTAATTTAGAGCTTTTCTTCCAAGGGAGTAGAAAATAATTGATTCCATTTTTTCTCAGCTTTGCATGCATTTTTGTAGATATTTCCTTGGGCTGGTAAAAACAGCTGAGTTAAGAATTACCAGCTAGTGATTTCATTATAATGTATCACAAAGAGGCCAGTTAGAAATAAAATGTTGTATTTCATTGTCTAATAGAGCCATCAAAGTTATTTTGCTCAGCTGTTGAATTTGCAAATCTACTTCTAAACCAGAATTTTCTAGATGAAACTGGTTTGTAAAAGAAAGCCTAAAGCAAAAGTTTCTGAATAAGGAGATTGAGGTTGACAACTGCATTTGTGTGTTTATTTTATACTAGATATGTATTTATCAAGATAGCTATCGTTACAAGTATAAATATATTCACATATAATGTTTTTCATATATATATACACACACACACCCCTTAAGGAAATAGTCAAAGGTTGTACAAAACTTTATATCTGGCTGTACTAAAACTTAAAGAACGGAGTCTTTCTGTGACAATAGGTAGATTCTTCAAAGAATAGAAAAGGTCCTGATCCTTTGGAAATTCATGTCTTACTAAGAGAATTATGGGCCATTGTGTCATTATTTATGTTGTTTCTTCTATGTTAGTGAAAAGAATTAGTACTTTATGGGGAAAAAAAGTACCCCCTCCCAGTATTGTCCATGGCTTCCTTCCCAATAATGTCCATGTCTCTAATACAGCTGGATAAAATTAAACCTTGTTCAGTAAACTAAAATGTATCTATGTACCAAAATAACTATATATACTAAGATCTTGTGAGAACAGTCTCTGTGTGTTAATGACAAAGTTAAATGCAGCAGTGCCACCTTGATAGAGCACCTGTGAGGCTCAAGGGTGTCTTCTCCCTACGTTTGGAAGAGTCTATAGTTCAACTCCAAAGGGAGATAATGTCAGACTATCTTTAATTTTTATACCATAATAGCACCTTAGAGTTTAAATTCTGAAGCAAATGACTTGTACAAGGTTATATTGTATTTAGGAGTCTGAATTCCAACATACTTCTTGATAGGGGTTCAAAGTCTTTGAATTTCTTTTTAACCATCCACCATTCATGTGTCTTTGAACTCAGGAAAAGTGCAGTCTGAAATCAAAACCTCCTGTTGTTATTATTCCTCACCATTGAGTCAGAATCAACCCATAACTGACCCTGTAGCAGGTTTTCAGAGATTTTCCTCCTCATGGGAGGAGATTGTTCATCCTCCTGTGAAGCAGCTGGCAGATTTGAACTGCAGGCCGTCGGGGTTGCAGTGCAGATTATTACCAGTAGGCCACTAGAGCGCCCTAGTGGGAGCTTCCCAAGTAAATAACTACTACTTACCAGGTCAACCTAGTGAGTGGTAATTACTTACTTGGGAAACTACTACACAGCACGCAGGAGCAATGATTTTTTAAATTATTACCTAATTTGGGAGGGACTGGAGAACGTTATGCTGAGAGAACTAACTCAGTCCTACAAGGACAAATATTGTATAAAACCATTATTGTAGAATGAGCATGAGGATCCAAGGGGTGAGGGAAAGCAGAGGGATGAGGATGTGCAGGGGAAGGGGCGATTAATCATGGAGTCGGACAATGTGATGGGGGGCTGAAGGAAATAAGAAGAATCAGTTCCGGAAAACAATGCATTTAAATTCTGTAGATAAACTAGTATAATTAAAAAAAAAGGAAAAAAAATCTTATGTGTTATAGACTAACCAACATATAGCCAGGCAGCGTACCCCTCAGTACAAATCACAGGAACCTGTAAATTGGAATGGTTTAAATACCTCCATTATGGCCCTTTGTCCAACAACGTGACCCCACAGACAACAGTGTTCAGAATCATGTAAATGAAAGTGATGCTCATAATGCTGGAACTACCATAGACACAATTGCTGATATTTTTACCTTGTTCTAGAGTGACATATTTGTCTAACTTTGTCCTATTAATTTATTAATAAAAGAATCTCTGCAGAAGACATTTTCTAAAACACGGCAGTCCATTAGAAATGGATTTAGAATGAACTCTCTTAGTTTCTTTTTGCCATCTAGAGTTTGTTTTTCTTTTTGTTAAAAGAACAATTATTTAAGCTGTATTATTTTGATAAATACAAACAGAAATTTCCTTGGGGGGAAAAATAGTCTCTTGCCTTTACAAGATAATCACCAGACAAATTTTAAATCAGAGTGATCAAAATCTACTTGACATTCTATGGCTATTTTTTCATAAAATGTTTCCTAGACAAGGAACTTTGGGGATTGGCTAGATGAAAACAAATCTTGCTCTGGTCTTTGAGGAAATCACAATCGAGAGGGATAGAACCAAAGGTCCTATCATCCTCAAAGTGTGTTCTATGAGCAGCACAGACTTTACCTTTAAGGTCATGAGAAATGTCAATTTATAGACTTCAAAATTTCACATCTGAATTTTTCTCATAGCACCATATGTCATGTCCAAAATCAGGTATCTTGCCCAACATGTTAAATGTCAAGTCTGAGACAATCAACCAACACTGGATCCTCAGATTCAGTGGTCAACTGGAGAAAAATTTAAAGAGCAAAAGAGTTGTAGGAAGTTCATACATCCTTTATTCTGGTTCTCAGACTGTACAGAGGAAGCAAGCTGTGACCCCCTTGGGAGTGTACACGCAAGTGAGCATCAGAGCCTCCCCACACTAACAGAAAGGCCATCAGCCTTACCAAGAGCCCGACTATGAGCACTCGGAAACCTTCCCTCCAAGTTCTTCTCAGAACACAGGTGACTCTGCCATATTAAGCACACGGACCAAGCAGCAGTTGAATTCAGAACAATAACCATGGACTGCTGCTCTTATCACTCTATGAACCTGCTCAGTGACACTTAAGACAGTGATTTAGCACAGTACCACTATATAAAAAATGACATGGCTAAAACAGTTTACTATATTGAAGGCAAATGATTTTCTGCGGCACAAATCTGCCTGTCAGGTATATACAACAAATTGCAGTCCCTGACACAGAATCTTTGGAGATAGAGCCAATAAAAATGTTTTAACAAACCTCCTTTTGATCCTGTTGCTATTGTTAGGTGCCTTCAAGTAGTGTCCCACTCAAAGTAACCCTATGGACAACAGATCTGAACCCTGTCCTATCCTGAACAATCTTTATCATCCCCAACACACCTGAGCCTATTTTTCCAGTCACTATATCAATCTACCTTAGTAAGGGTCTTCATCTCTTTGGCTGACCCTTCATCTTTCTGAATATGATCTCTTTTGCTAAGGAATAGTCTTTCCTCACAATGTGCCCAAAGCATGTGAAACAAAAAATCATCATTCTTATCACCAAGGAGCACATTGATTGTGCTTTCTCCAATATATGTATGTTTGTTCTTTTGGAAGTTCATGAGATGCTTAACATTCTTCTCCAACACAATGATTCAAAGGTGTAAATTTTTCTTCTATCATTATTATTCACTGCAGCTCTCAGATGCATAGCAAGTGGCTGGAAAAATTATGTATTTGAATCACCTGATGGGCTTCACAGAAAAAAATGGAATGTATTCATAAAAATATTTTTGTAGAAGCTCAATATCAGCAGTCAAAATTAGGGCAGACCATCAATTACTTAAGTGCAAATTCAATTCAAAGCTGAAGAAAATGAAAAGTCTACAACAACAAAAATATGGTGTTAAGTCTATACATACATTTAAAAATCATCTCAAAAAAAGGTTTGAGGCAGTGAAAACTCATGATTGAAGAGTTGTGGGATAACATCAAAGATACCGGTTGTGAAGAGAGCAAAAGGTAGTTACAGAGAAAGAGGAGGAAGAATAAACCAAAATGGATATCAGAAGAATCTCTGGCAATCACACTAGAGCAACTTGTTATTGTTGTTATGTGTTATTGAGTCGCCTGTGACTCATAGTGATCCTCTGTTCAATAGCCCTAAACCCTGCTCTATCCTGTGCCAATCTCACTGTCTCCAAAAAACCTATCCCCATGACCCCAGTCACTGAATCAATCTATCTTATTGAGGGCCTTCCTCTCCTGTGCTGTCCCTTCATCCTCCCAAGTATGCTGTCCTTCTCCAAAAACGGGTCCCTCCTTGCAACATGTCCAAAGTATGTTAGACAAAGCTTCAGAATCTTTGCCTCCAAGGACCAGCCCAGTTTCACCCTCTCCAAGATGAACTTGTTTGTTTTCCTAGCAGTCCATGGTATATTCAATATTCTTCTCCAACACCACATCCCAAAGGCACCAATTCTCCTTCTAACATCCCTAGTCATTGTCCAGCTCTCTGATGCATAGCAAGTGATTGCAAAGATCATGATCTGTATCAGGTGCACCTTAGTCTCCAGAGCGACACCATTGCTCTTCAGTACTTTGGAAAGGTCTCTAACAGCAGGATTTTCTAGAAGTCAAAATAAAGAGAAGAGATGTCAGAGTGAAAGAGCTAAAGGGAATAGTTCAAATGGCAGTTCGAGAAGACAAAGCAATGAATCAAAAGTATATTGCTTGATCCTTAATCACATTGTACATCATTTTTGTCAAAAAGATAATATATCCAAATTTAAAAAAATAATACCTTAGTAAAGCATAAAAATAAAAGCAATGTTCTCTGATGCAGACCAAGAAGGGCTCTGGAACTTAAGGTTCTGGCACACCAACAACAGACCTCCTGTGAACTGAAGTGTAAGCAGAACTTTTATAGGAAATGTTGGAGAACAGAAAGAGCTGTATAAGCAAATCATCAAGTTCAAATAAATGGAATCTGCAAATAAAACCAATAAAGTAATTAGATTTTATTTTTACTTATATGTTTGTTTATAAGGCAGTCTGCTTGTACTTAGTTTACATATATGCAGAATTAACCTCACATGATTAGAATTTGCAAATGTCTCCTGAGAAAATGAGACATTTTATGGTAAAAATCAAAGAAAATTTGGAGAGACTAAAGTGTGTTTGTAAAAAGACATTCCTTCACTATTTATATTATAAGAAAAACAAATTATAATATACTCAAATGGATTGTAAAATATCTATGTATGACTTTCCTGAAAAGAGAAATTGCATAGGAAAAATGCATTTGGTGAGTGGAAATTAGAGAGTACTAAAGCAGAGTAGTGGAGAAATTAGAGGAAAGGCAGGAAGAGAAAAATGAGAGAAAGTAAATTATTATGAACAGGCAGTATCTAGAAAAACACAGCCTTCATTATGGATGACACTTTTTAATATAAAAAATAATACTTCTTATTTTGGGACCAAGATTCAACAGTAAGCTAGATGGAGAAAAGACTGAAGTTGTCAATTCTTTAATTCTACTTATATGCACCAGTCAAGAAATCAAAAGACATGTTTCCTTGGGGAAATCTGCTTTACAAATCTGCTTTATCAAAGACCTTTACAATGTGCTAAAAAGCAAAGATGTCAGCTTGGAGACTAAGGTGTCAAGTCACGGTATTTTCAATGACTTCATATGAATCTGAAAGTTGGACAGTAAATAAGGATGTTCAAGGAAGAAACAATGCCTTTAAATTGTGATATTGAAGAAGAGCATTGAATACCCACAGACCGTCAAAAGAACAAACAATTCTGTACTGGAGAGAGTGCAACAATTATTCTTTTTAGAGGCAAGGATGGTGAAATTTTGACCCAAATGTTTTGGACATGTTGTCAGAAGCAGGTATTGTCATTGTTTAAAGACATAAAGCTGTAATAGATGAAGGGTCATAGGAAGACAGAGAGACCTTCAACAGGATGGGTTGATATAGTGACTGTAACAGTGGACTTGGACATAGCAGAGATGGTTATGATGGTTTTGGATAGGGCAAGGTTCTGACCTGATGTTATTCAGGCTACCATGAATCAAATCACAAAGTCAAATTATTCCCTAAGATCTAGTGTCTTCTAAAAGAATGTGAATCAATGCTGAAAAAGGGAAATGTTGAATCATTTAGCTGGTTTTCACAAATAAACTAAGTATATCAAGAATATATTAAGCCTAAGACATTTAGATACTGTAAGTTTGTTATGAAGTGTTGGGTGCTTGAAATGGTTTAGAATTTAGCTCCTAACTGAAAAATTAAGAGTTCATGTCTCCCCAGACATCACTCAGAAGAAAAGCTTGGTGACCTGCTTCTGATGTGTAGTACAATTTTATTCTGACCTCACGAAGCCAGAATCAACTCTGTGGAAATGAGCCTGATTTCTTTTTCACGTTCTTTTGGAATGTTTCTTTATTCACTTAGCTTTCCTTTGTACAGGTTTCCATTTCTATTAATTGGTCAAAAATGCTATTTCTTTGAAAATGTATGACATCCCTTAGGATGGAGAGCATGGAATCATGCCATCAGCATAGGACATTCTTCTTCAGATTGTGAAATTCAGTTTACTTTTAGAGCTAAAAGAGCCTTACAGATGAGCCTTACATTGCAACATGTTTAATAAATGAAGCGACTCCACGTGACCCTTTCCTACATGTTATCTAATGGTTATTGCCCATTGCCCACTCGGAGGTTTGTAAAGAAATTTGCTTTACTTTTTATATTCTAAATATTTGGCTTCATTTTAGGATAATAATATTATTATTATGTTGTTATATGCCATCATGTAACTCATAAGAGCTCTGAACCCTGTTCTAGCCTGTGCCAACCTCATTTTCTCTGACACATCTACCCCAATTATCTCAGTTACTGAGTCAACCTATCTCACCCAGGGTCTTCCTTTCTTTTCCTGCCTTTCCGCCCTCTCAAGCATGATGTCCCTCTCCAAGGACTGGTCCCTCCTTGCAGAATGCCCTAATTATATCAGACTGAGCTTCAAAATCCTTCCCTCCACCCTTATTCACTGTTGGTGGGAGTGTAAAATGGTGCAACCACTGTGGAAGGCAGTGTGGTGGTTTCCCAAAAAGTTGCAAATAGATACACCACTTGACCCAGCAATTCCACTACTGGAAATATACTCCAAAGAGACCATAACTGCCATCCAAGCAGATATATGCACACCCATGTTTATTACGGCTTTGTTTACAATGCCAAGGAGTTGGAAATAACCTAGGTGTCCATCAACAAATGAATGGATAGATAAGCTGTGGTATATTCACACAATGGAATACTATGCTGCACTGAAAAACAAGGAACTCATGCAATATTAATCAAAATGGGTGACCCTTGAGGACATTATGCTGAGTGAAATAACCCAGTCACAAAAGGACAAACACTGCATAGTGCCATTGCTGTAGAATGGGACTGATGTCAGGGTTGAGATATGAGAAAAACTGGATAGGATCGCTATGAGTCGCAGGCGACTCGACGGCACATAACAACAACACAACAACAGCATTGAAACGGATGACAGAGAAAACAATTTAAAAGCAATATATTATAGGGCATTATGATTATCATAAGAGTCTGGAATGAAGGGTGCAGAGTGGAGTATACTCAGGGTGGGAATGGGGGGCGTGCGGGGGGATAGTATAGCAGTGAAGGAATTTTTCTTTTACTTTACAAAGAGAACAGTGAATGGGAGGGTGGGGAGAAAAGTGCAACAATGAATGAATGGAAATCCAAAATCTCTGTAAATGTTCATTGAAATGAATAATTAATAATTGTTGTTGCTTGTTATGTGCCATCGAGTCATTTGAGACTCATAATGACCCTATGTACAACAGCCCTAAACCCTGCTATATCCTGTGGCAATCTCATTGCCTCTGACACACCCATCCCGATTACTCCAGTCACTGAATCAATCCACCTCATAGAGGGTCTTCCACCCAGCATGATGTCCCTCTCTAAAGACCTGTCTCTCCTTACAACATGTCCAAAGTATGTCAGGCGAAGCCCCAGAATCCTTGCATCCAAGGAGC
>NW_006399824.1:7654845-7663723 GCF_000299155.1 Elephantulus edwardii | reverse complement strand
ACACAGTCAAACGCCTTTGCATAATCAATGACACACAGATATACATTCCTCTGGTATTCCCTGGTTTCAGAAAGGGTTAACATCAGCTACATTATCCCTAGTACCACAACCCCTTCTAAACCCAGTCTGAACACTGGCAGTTCTCTGCTGATGTGCTGTTCCAATTGTTCTTAGATAATCTTCAGTAGAATCTTGCTTGCGTGTGAAATCAATGATATATATTAGATGGGGGAAATGCAGTACTCAGTTAGAGATTGATTCAAAGTATAAAAGTAAAAAGCTTAAAGTTTGCCTTTTGTCCCCCTAGAAACATTAATGTAATTTTGCAAGAATGTCAGAGGGATTTAGATAAATCCTTACAGCAAGAAGAAACTACCCAGCTCTCTTTCAAAAAGAGGCTGGTGGATTAGAACAGCTGACCCTTAGGTCAGCCATCTCTATATGTTAGGAACTACCTAAATCAATATCAAAATATTTTATATCATATTGTGTCTTGCCTTCTAGTTCTATTGGACAACTTTACTGTAGAGTCATTTAAAAAATGAGTTCTCTTTTCTCTCTTTAACGTGTAATAGATTTGGGTTAGATGCAGTTCTTTTGAAATGCTATACAATATTAATGAACTTTGAATCATTCTTTGGGCTTTATATATTATTATATTCATATGTAAAATAATCCATATGTAGAGCATCTTAAATACAGTTTCCTTTAGAATCATTCCTCTCTACCTCCTCCCCACTCCATTCTCATAACCTCTGGTTAGAAACTAAATCAATTATCCAAGTTCATTAATACATCAAATTCTATAGGATTACGTCTAAATTCTACATCCTTGATAATCAAATATCCAAGGTTATTCATCAACTGACTCCCTTCTACTTCCGGTCACTTCCAATTAAGTTATCTAGAAGTGGTTTCTATTGTTAAGGAGTTGCACTGCCAAAAACAACAAAAAAATAGTTTAAATCTACCAGCTGCTCTTCAGGAAAAAGATGAATAATCTCCTTTCTTGAAATTTACTGCCTCTGAAATCCTGCTCGTGGGTCAGTTATCAGTTGGTTCCAACTTGAAGACACTTAACAATAGATTTTATTGTATGGTATTCCTGGAATATAGGAATGAACAATATGTTTTACTTAATGTTGTTATCTACAGTTGAAGACTTATTTTTTTTAAGACTCAAAATATTCCTAGTCTTGATTTCCAGGCTCTGTTCTGAATTCCAAAGCATTGATGGGTTATTGATAAGGAATTGCGCTGCCAACCCAAAGTTACAAAGTTTGAATCTACCAGCTGCTCCACAACGGAAAGATGGGCAAGCAGTCTCCCCCCCATGCAATATACTGCCTCTGAAATGAAAACCTGCTGGAGGGTCAGCAGTGGATCGATTCCGA
The DNA here is from genome assembly GCF_000299155.1 of Elephantulus edwardii. Classification (NCBI taxonomy): domain Eukaryota; kingdom Metazoa; phylum Chordata; class Mammalia; order Macroscelidea; family Macroscelididae; genus Elephantulus; species Elephantulus edwardii. Next base: position 7,662,329 of record NW_006399824.1, on the reverse strand, counting down.
CTTGATGACACACAACAATAATAACATGCCATTTCAAAATTTTTAGACATAGTTATGGAAATAAATTCTCTAAATCCTTTGTAACAGAATTATCACTTTTTCTTTTGTTCTAAAATTTTTTTAAAAACACACAAAAAAAGAGGGGGAAAGAAAATGTACAAACAAACTTCTAAAATATGGCAAGAAATAGACTATATTCAAGTTCAGCTTTTATAGGTCTTGCTCAGCCTTGTCCTTGAGTTGCAAATGGCTTAAGATGCATGGTAGATTATAAACCAGAGAGTAGGCAGGCCCACCTGTGTACTCTTCTACAGAAGCAAAATTATGCCTGACTTTCCCACCCAAAGAGGAGTGTTGCCAAGTTATTCACAGAGAACAGTTGTAGGCTGTGTTACACGTATGGATTTGTTCTTTTATTTGCTTTACATATTTATGGTAAGAAGGGGAAAAAATGAAAAGCAACTAATAGCTTTGTTTATTTCTAAGAGAGCATAGCCTCATTTAGTGGCAGACGATCATTTAGAGCAATGTGTGACACTCAAACAGCATTTCTCCCAAAGCAAAGATAATCGTAGAGCTGATAACAATGAAGACTTCTTTCAGTCTACAAAGTCCCCTGTGAAGCGTTCCCACTTGGCACCAGGACTTTACTAAATCTGGCTTGCCATTTTGTGAGTGGGAACAATCAGCTTTGTAGGATGGAGGGAAATATTATAATTAAATGTCCACCCACTTTTTCCTTTTTGATGAAAGGCTCTCATGAAACTTGCTAAAATAAGGTGCATCAAGACAGATGAATTTTTGATGAGTAAGTCAAAGCAAGCACTGACAAAACTGGCTTCTTACACAGAGAAATTTCTCCAATTTGTAACTTTTCTTCCAGATCATTGATATTATAATATAAAAAGAAAATTCTTTTGGTTAAATGTATCGGATAAAGGGGACATTTCACTGGTTTAATATGGTAGCTATTGTGGTATTCAGCTGATTTTCTGAGAACAAACTCTTAAAAAATAATAGTAACAGAGGTTTTAAAAATTAATGTTGAAGATTATGAAAAAAATCAAGTCTTTAGGAAAAATAGATGATTTATTGCATTCATTGTCAGTCTTAGATAATTAAAAAAAGTTTAAGAGGTATATCGGGTATCTCAGAGATAGCCAAAGTATTCTAAAGATTATATTGCAAAGGAAAAAAACCCTTTCTGAGGGAGATTTGAAACTAGGTTTAGAGGGTCTGCTATGGGTATTTAAGGCAATGGCATTTAACATCTTGAAGTACCTAGGTAAAGTGAAGGAGGGAGAAAGTCTGCAAGAGATGGGCTCAAGCATTTATCTCAAGTCCAGGTTTTGGAATCCAAAAAGTGATTTAGAGATAGAGAGAAATGAGCTAGTATTGTGAATGTGTTTTCATTCAAAACTAATCTTTTTTTTTTTTCTTTTTGAGTCTTAAATGTACTGTCTTTAATAGTTTAAGAAGGACAAAGTAATCAAGGATTAAAATCTATTCTCTCCAAAGTGATTGAATATTTTAAGATTTAAGGTATAATTTAACTTTTACTCAGTGCACTATGTCACCATCAAATCAAAGTAATTTTCAGACAGGAGGGTCCAATGAGTATATTATTCATTAATTATAAATCACTGTCCTAGAATGATTTTAAAATAACAATTCCTTTATTCCCACCAATATTTAGTGGCTCCAAAACTACAGAATAACTTGAATACTTAGAGTCAGAGAAGCTTAATAGCAACTTCTAAAAAATCTCAAAAACTCATTGCTGTCTAGTTTATTCAAACTCAGTGACCTCACACTCCTTAGGTCTCTGGGTTTATAAAAATGAGAATAAAATGTCCACCTTTCTCCCAATTAGCAGCCAGTAGACCCCAACCTCTGATCGTTTCGGTTCTCAGTCTGCCATATTATGTAGTATGCTACCATAGGTCCCAAACAGCAACTTAATTTAGCATAATATAAGTAAAAGTACATGTGATAATCTACTTTTTTTAAGATCTTCATACTACCAGATCATCATTTGACTCATAATCATTTTATGTCAAATATATTACAATTTAGAAGGATACCTCAGACATGTCTTTGCCAGAGAATGAATGGGAGTATTCAGAAATAAGTTATTGCCTAGCTTGCTCCTTTCACCATGTCTTTGATACAACTCTTCTATTCCTTGGGTTTCCTAGCTATTATGCATAGAAATTTCTTAACACCTGGTTTTTGACTTGTATTTATTTCTACCATTTATGGGTCTTTTAAAAGTTACAAGTATATCATCTTTTAAGTGATTCCTTTAACAGAATCCAGTTTTTCTTCAAAGATCTGGTAGGATTTCTTTAAAAGGAGAAGTGGTTTTTTTTTCAAGTCTATTCTTTTAAGAGGGTTTTTATATGTAAATATAATTTTTATTTTATACTGGTTTACTTGCAAAGTTCATATGCATTGTTTTTCACACTGGATCCTTCATATTTTCTTTACCCACCCCGCCCTTCGCCCATCAAATTGTGTGATCCTTATGATTAATACACACACACCCCCATCCCATAGGCTCACCCCTTCCCTCCCTTGGATCCTTGTACACGTTCAACAACAATGGTCTTATACAGTAATTGTCCTTAAGGGACTGAATTAGTTCACTTAGCATAATACTCTCCAGTCCCTCCCAAGTTAGGTAGCTATTTACAAAATCATTGTTTCTGCATACTGTGTAGCATTCCATCCTGTGAATGTACCATAATTGCTCAATCCATTAGATTGTGGTTGAATATTTGGGGTGTTTCCATGTTTTGCCATGGTGAATAATGCTGCTATGAACATTAATTTACAAATCTCCATTTTTGCCTCAGTTCTCATTTTCTCAGAGTATATTCCAAACAGAGGAATAATTTGGTCATATGGAATTTCCATGTTCAGCTTTTGGAGGAAACACTAACCTGCCTTCCAGAGTGGTTGTTCCATTTACAATGCCACCAACAATGTGTAAGAGTTCTTATCTCACCACATCCTTTCCAATATTTATCATTTAAGTCTTCAACAATTTCACTGATTTTTAGATTTCTCTGACAAACATAGTTCAAGCATCAAAACTTAGTTGTGTGGAAAATAAATTTTCCTTAAAGTCCTTTAGAATCTAAGATTTTCTGACCTAATCTGTCAAATTACTCAGCTTGAAAATAAGTCTATGTGCACAACTGTGGATGTAACAGGGTTAGGTGTGTCGGAGACAGTAAGACTGGTTCAGGATAGAGGAGAGTTCAGAGCTATTGTACGCACGATCACTATGAGTCACAGGTGACTCAATGGCACAAAACATAACAACAACAATGTGCATATCTCTTTATGTTTTGAAAAGTGAGACTGATAATCTTCAGAGAGGGAACTCACAATGTCCTCTGAGGATTTGTTTCAGATATATTTCCCAAGACTGTGTCGTGTTTGTAGGTTATTCTGTTTCTTTGCTTGAGCAGCTCTTTAAAAAAAATCCTGGGAGATAGATAGAGGTAGTGCTAATTTTCTCCTCTAGAGTAGTAATTATTCCCCTCAACATACATACATACATACATGCATACGTTGTCATGTGCTGTTGAGTCAAATCAAACAGCTGACTCTCCAGTGGGTTTTCAGAGGCAGTAAACCACATGGAGGAGATTGTCCATCCCTCTCCTATTGAGCAGTTTGTGAACTTGAACCACATGCCTTTGGGATAGTAGTGCAGCTTCCACCAGAGTATATGTGTGTGTGTGTGTTTATGTGTATCTTCTTTCCCATCAAGGTTTTATCGATAGATAGAGATAGAGATAGAGATGATATGGATAGATACAGATAGATATAGATAGATAGAGAGGGATATAGAGATAGAGAGAGAGAGAGATGATTAGAGATAGAGATAGAGATAGAGATAGAGATAGAGATAGATAGAGATGATAGAGATAGAGATAGAGATAGAGATAGATGATGATATCTAGATAGATATAGATGATAGAGATAGAGATAGAGATGATAGAGAGAGAGATAGAGATAGAGATAGATAGAGATGATAGATATAGATATAGATATTGATATAGATATAGATGATATAGATATAGATATAGATATATAGACATAGATGATATAGATGATACAGATGATATAGATATAGATAGAGATGATAGAGATAGAGATAGATAGAGATAGATATATATATGTATGTATATATCTATTATCTATCTATCTATCTCTCATCTCTCTATCTGTCATCCATTAAAACTATTTTCATTTTCTCAACTGGAAAAGTATTTATTGGATGTGAGAGAATTTTAGAAATTTATAGTGTCCCAAAATATTACCTTGTTATAAATCAGGTGAATGAATCCTTGAAAAGAGAAAAATAGTAGATTAAATATGAAGGCAAATACTATATTACTCTTTCCACTGTGAAGTCTACCTCCTACCCACATCCTCATATCTGGGTACATTCTTATTGATTGCATTGATCAAAGAAATATGTTGTATTAGAGCTCTGCCAATTTCTGGGCTAGGGACTTAAGAGAATGTTAGTTTCTATGTCCTGTGTCATGTTTACCTCCCAGGGATATTCTATTTCACAATCTAGCAACTAAATTATGCATACACATAACTATAGATAAACCTCAAGTTAACATCCAACAGCCAACACAAACTTCCAGGCATGTGAATGAATGAACTAGGATAATCTTTGGAGAGCTTCGATTTTAGCCAGTATCTGACATCAATAAAAAGTAATTCAAGTAAGAATTGCCTATTTCTTCTCAGACAGTTTTAAATACAATGAGAAAGTTTTAAATACAATGAGAAAGAATAATGAATGATTACTTTAAAACATTAAGCTTGATGATGTCTTACACAGCAAACCCAGTTGGAATAGAAAGTTTCTTGGACGGAAGTTTCAAATCAATAACAGAACCAGAACTCACTCAGGCTATCAGTCACCAAGACTACTGTTGTTATGTAATGTTGAAATGACCATGACTCACAGCGACCTAATGAACAATAGCTCTGAACCATGCCAAATCCTGAGCCCATCTCACCTACTCTAATACACCTACCCCCACCCATTACCACAGTCACTATGTCAATTAATCTCATTCAGGATCTTCCCTTCCAAGACCAGCCCTCTACCTGTCAAGCATGATATCCTTCTCCAAGGACTGTTTCCTCCTGGCAAAAGACTCAATGTGAGATAGAGTTTCAAAATCCTTGCCTCCAAGGTGAAACTTGGTTTCAACCTCTCCAGGTCATATGGTTCTTGACCTTCTACAGGAAATGCTTCAAGTCATCCTCAAGCAAAGCTGTGACATCTATATAACACAGGTTGCTAATGAGTCTTCCTCCAATGTTGATGTCACATTATTTATGTTTCATAAAGTCCAGCCTCCCAAATGATCTGTTCCACAAGTAGATTGAAAAGGTATGAAGAAAGGACACATTCCTGATACACTCATTTCTTTTTATCTTCTTCTTTTTTTAAACACTAGCTTATTTACAAAATCTGAATACATTCATTTCAAAAGCAGATTCTTCCAATTTCCCTCACACCTCTACCCACCAAATTGTACCACCCATGATTAATCCCCTCCCCCTACACATCCTCTTCCCTCTACTTCCACCCTCCCTCCCCTTGGATCCTTATACTCCTTCTACAATAGTGGTCATATACAATATTTATCCTTGTGGGACTGAGTTAGTTCACTCAGCATAATGCTCTCCAGTCCCTCCCAAGTTAGGTAATAATTTCCAAAATCATTGCTCCTTTCTTTATTTTGAACTATGCAGTGATCTCTTGCTTTGTGCAGGCAAGTTTTGTGGTCTTGGTATAGGTTTTGAATAAGGATGATCAAGTGTTCTGATATTCCCATTCTTCTCAATGTTAGCCACAATTTATTGTGATCTAAACAGTCAAATGCCTTTGTATAGTCAATAAAATACAAATCGACAACTTGCTGGTACTCTTTGCTTTTAGTCAAGATCCATCTGACATTAACAATGATGTTTCTAGTGTCATGGCCTCTTTTAAACTCAGCTTCTATTTTTGGGTTCTCTATCAATGTATTGTTCTAGGTTGGGTTTTTTTTCTAATTTTCAGCAAGATTTTGCTTGCCTGTGATACTAGTGATAGGTTTTGTGTTTTTTTTTTTATAATTTCCATACTCTTTTGTTTCACTTTTTTTTTTTTTTTTTTTGGAATGGGAATAAAATGGATCTCTTCCTGTCAGTTGCAAGTAACTGTTCTCCAAATTTCCTTATTATAATGTTTTAAGGCAATGCTGTGTTGTTTTCTATCACTGAGTCAGAACTGACCAAGAGCTGACTTTCCAGCAGCTTTTTATAGGTAGTCGATGTTATGGGAGGAGATTATCCATTTCCCCTGCAGAATAGTTGGTGGATTCAATTCATGCACCTTTGTGTGAGCTCTGGTGGCCTAGTGGTAAGAAACTGTGCTTAATCCCAAAGGCAAGCACTTTGAATCCACTAGCTGCTCCATGGGAGAAGAATGGGAAATCTCCTTCAATATTATTAACCACCTCTGAAAACTTGCTGAAAGATCAACTATGGGTCTGTTCTGACTTGAGAGTACACTATAAGCAACAAAAAAACAAAGCCACCAAAGCTGCCAGTTTTAAGGTAATATGTACAGTTAAATAAACACTGTTTTAAGATTATTTTCTGCTTATGGTGATCCTCCATTGGATGTCCAAAGCTGAAATTTGTGTTTTGGGGTTTTTATCCAGTTGTAATTTGAGAGAAAGTTTACAAAGCAGACTGGGTTCCATTCAACCATGTATATAAATTTGTTGTTGCTGTTGTTATGTACAGTCAAGTAGGAAGTGACCCATAGCTGACCCTCTGGCAGGTTTTCAGAGGCTATTTTAATCACAGGGAAGGAGATTGTCCATTTGTTTCCCAAAGCAAATGGTGGATTTGAAACACATACCTTCATTATTGCAGTGCAGTTTCTTACCACTATGTCATCAGAGTTCCTTTTATGCATGTATAACTTTAATTATAAAAGCCACAGTGTAATAATTGAGGTTAGTGGGTTCACACTACTGATCTTTGAGTCACCAAGACAACACTTAACGTGTAATACCTCCAGAGACCCTCTGTGATATAGTAAGTACCATTTTCTGTCTTCTAGAGTCTCACAGCATTTCAAAGTACCTTTAGCAGGATGCAGTACCTGCTCCCAAAATCTCAGAGCAGAGCATTCCCTTGTCTCTAGATTCAAATGAAGAAAGATTTATGAGTGTTCTTATTCCTACTAGGACAAGAGCCAACAGACTTTTTTTGGGGTGTGTGTGTGTGTGTGTCTGTCTGTCTAGTTGTTGCTGACCTGAAGAAGATCCAAGATTGAAGTCTTCAATATATATTACATCTCAACATCATGCAAAACAATCTTCACAACTGGGCGAGTAGGCAAAATCAGATGAAGACTGAGTTTTTAGATTATGTTTTAT
>NW_006399824.1:7651132-7654745 GCF_000299155.1 Elephantulus edwardii | reverse complement strand
ATAATAAATCCTTCCCTGCAAGGAGCAGCCTGGTTCCACTCTCTCCAGGATGAACCTGTTTGAGCACCACAACTCAAAGGCATCAATTCTTCCATCATCTATAGTATTGTCCAGCTTTCTGATGCATAGCAAGTAACTGCAAAGACTATGGCCTGGGTCAGGTGAATCTTAATTGGCACACTAACATCATTGTTCTTTTGTACTCTAAAGAGGTCTCAGACAGCAGATTTTTCCCACTGCATCTTTAGATTTCCTGGATGCTGGTACCAAGAGTGTTGATTGTGGAGCCAAGCAAACCGAAGCTGTTACCATTTTTTCCAGCAAGAAAAAATTAAAACTAAAATTCCAGAAAACATGTTCATCTGCTGATATTAATTCTATTTTTAGGACACACATTGTCAACATAGAATATTTAAAGAACAGAATTCTTTCAAAGCTCAGAAGCTTTTAAAAGGCAAGCTTACTTCTAGAAAATGTATTACAAATATTCCTCTATTCATTATTCAACTCTCAATTATAGAATGGCCCCTACGTAGGCCATATGTGGAGGATTCAGAGGTATGTAATGTACAAAGATTTCACTTCATATGCTGATGATCAAGCTGGAAAGGAAAAAAGAAACCAACCACAAAAATGAATGCAAAATTGCTCTATGATAAAGCATGAGATAATGTCATATTTGACATATATAGTTGAACATTCTAGTAATCACCCTTTTCCAGTTACTTCTGTGCCCTTAGGCATGTTTATTAATTTTCTCATCTGGAAAAAAAAATAAAAAATTGAACATAATGGTCACTAAAACTTATCCATTCTCTGGATTTTGCCTATTAATTAAGATATAATAAAGCAGGCTATCACTTCTGTAGCTATCCAATGGAAAAATAGATTTCAAGGCAGCCAAAACCATCAATCAAGGCCAAGGAGGATATTCTATAAAAGGTATAATAGAAAAATCTAGGCACAGATACAAGCTCTGTCATCTTCTATCTTTTGATACTGGTAAGCTATTCTGAACAGTGTGCTTTTATCAAGTAAGGCAAATTATATCTAAATGAGATAATGTATATAGTATTGTCTGCACACAAAAGCACTTACAAAAGATAGCTATTACCATAACCAGTGTCTGCATGGTAATTGTTCTTTTTTTCCTTTTCTAAGACCTCTTATGATAACCATGTAATTTTATCTTCACAGTTACTTTATATTATACTACTATTCCCTTTCTGTATGTGAAGAAAATGAATCAGGATATCAGAAGTATGTTCAGTAACTGTCACCGGGAATATTGGGAAATAACTTCAATATTACTCCACACAAAAATAGAGAAAAAAAAGAGTCTAAAGGAAGAGTTGCCTAGATTCCTCAAAGTAGTCAAGTTTAACATAACTAATTTCATCCCAATGTACTTTAAAATCTGCCGCTACAAATTCTTACACAAATACAGTATGGTGTCTGTGTATTTATTTTTATATATAGAAGTGTGCTGGAAAGAAGCATTCACCTACCATGACACTGTGTCTAGTAGAAGGTATAATTAATGACATATTTTTGCACATTTTGGTAAAGAATCTCAATGAGTTATCCAAGAAAGAAAAATACTCTATTTATAATGTGAGGGAATGGATAGTAAGTCAAACAGAAATAAAATACAAGAGAGATGGAGCCTACACAAAAGCATAATATCCAAAGTTTAGCGGCAAAAACAAAAATAAAAGCTACGTAAGATATTTTAACTAAATCTCTTCAATATTTCCCACAAATTTTATAAAATGTTTATCTCCTCAGTTCATGTGTGTCCATGAATGTATGTGTATCTGGGTCTACCTCAGCATATGTTCATTTTCCTACGTGGCCCATGTTGTTGTTGCTGTTGTTGTACTGTTGAGTTGGAATCAACCCATAGCTGATCCTACAGTGGGTTTCAAAGGCAGTAAATTTCACGAGAAGAGATGATTCATCTTTCTCCCACAGAGATTGCAACTCATTCCTTGGCTTGCTAGAATAATTTCTTATCACTAAACCACTAGAGCTCCAGGGATAAAAGAAAGTGTTCAATTTCTTACCCAAAAAGTCAAAGAAATTTTGGGGAAAATAATAAAGGAATGGGAAATTCCTTAGCCTAAATTCCTTAGCCTAAATTACAAAGAGGTGCTAGAAATTGAAAAGCATGCAACATAAAACGTATGCATTTGGACATTAAAAGCTTTAAAGTCCTCAAAAGAAGAATGCCAAGTCCATGTATAGGTCTTCAAGCTTGTAAAGCACTTGAAAGACCATTTATCTCCATAGTATCAAGGTCACTTATTTCCCTTTTATTTTCTTTTTAATGAAAGTATTATTTCAATATTTGCCCTCTGCTTCTTTCAATGTTGCTAAAAACAAGAAGATTTTTTTAAACAGATAAATCTGTTGGTTGACTGCAACTGGTTCACTTGTGATTGCATTCCCAGGTGTATTAGATATCTGACATGTGTTAATTGGCAGATGCATCACAACTTGTACCTAACTAACGTCTTGACAATTCCAGCTATATTGCTGATTCAAAACATTGAAATAATAAAATTAACTCCTGATCTCAGAGAAATGAAAATATTTTAAAATAAGACTTACTGTCCCAGAAATATTTTTATACCACCAAGATTTTAGTTTCACCTGGAATTTTACTTAGACTAATATCTATGACAAGCTCATTACATTGCCAGACATTGTGCCAAACACTTGAACTACCTCGTTGAGTTATTATAAAAGGGAGAGGTATCCTGCTATTTCCTCAATACTCTTCTCCAGCACCACAGCTCAAAGGCATAAATTACCCTTCTATCCTCCTTAGTCATTGTCCAACTCTCTGATGCATAACAAGCGATTGCAAAGACTATGGCCTGTATCAGATGCACCTTAGTCTCCAGAGAGACACCATTGCTCTTCAGTACTTTAGAGAGGTCCCTAACAGCAAATTTTCCCATCGCAATACATTTTTTTTTTTATTTCCTGGCTACTGGTGCCAAGAGTGTTGACGGTGAAGCCAAGCAAAGTAAAGCTGTGAACAATCTCAATCTCTTCGCCATCCATCTTGATGCTGCCAATTGGCCCAGTGGTGAGAATCTTTGTCTTCTTGACATTGAGCCTCAGTCCATATTGGAGGCTGCAATCCTTGACCCTCTGCAGCAAGTGCTTCAGGTCCTCCTCAGTTTCAGCAAGCAGGGTTGTGTCATCTGCGTAACACAGATTGTTGATAGATCTTCCACCAATCTTGACCCCACGTTTCTCCTCATAGAGTCCAGCCACCCGGATAATCTGTTCTACATGCAGGTTGAAAAGGTATGGAGACAGGACACATGCCTGGCGTATGCCCTTCTCAATTTGAAACCATGCAGTGTTAACCTGCTTTGTTTTGACGACAGCTTCTTAGTCCGAGTATAGGTTTCGCATTGTTGTTGTTGTTGTTGTGTGCCGTCGAGTCGTTTATGACTCATAGCGACCCTATGCACAACAGCCCTAAACCCTGCTCTCCTCCGCCAACCACACTGCCTCTGACACACCCATCCTGATTACCCCAGTCACCGAATCAATCCATCTCATAGAGGGTCTTCCCCTCCTGCGCCGTCCCTCC
>NW_006399824.1:7611868-7640355 GCF_000299155.1 Elephantulus edwardii | reverse complement strand
ACATAATATTACATTATAAAGATTGAATTTGTAAATTATTTAATTTACTTGCACTCTCAATTAATGTCATGGTTGTTACCACACTACTCCTACTTAATTATTGATGGTTCTCTGCATTCTTTTATGTCTTTCAGTTATTTTCCAGTTATGAATTAAGTTGAACATTACTTGAAAAGATGAAAGAATAATACAACCATGAAAATACAATGGGAAACAGTAAAATGCTATGAAATACAGTAGTTTCTATTTTTTAATAAGTTAAAAAAGTTTTAGGGATAAAGCCAAAGATACCTTAATCTAATCACTTCTTTTGTTTATCTCAAAAAGTATGTATTTGTGCAACAATGAATGTTTATGTTTTTAAAAAATGAATTGGAGGAGTGGGGAGAAAAGGAGAGGGGGTAAAAATGTATAACAATGAATGAATAAAAATCCAACTTTTCTGTAAACTTTTCTATTAATATCGCAAAATAAAGAATTTGATTTATAATTGTGGATTTAAGAAAATAAAACTGAATACAATTTCATAGCTCATTAAAGTAAATTTCTTCTTCTCCAAGTCCACAGTTTATAACATTTTCAGAAATATCTTCATATACATCTTCAACCAACACTGATTCATTTGTAATTATTCCCCCAAAGTTTTACTTAAGTTCAATTCTTCTGTAAACAAAGAATTTGAATCTCTTTCTTTTAGGTATAAAGTTCTGGGCCACTCACCTCTACAAGTCTGCTGGTGTGTTCACGAAATATTGCAGCATATTCTTTTATCTCCTTTTCCCGGCCATTCTTGGCAGCTTCAATGAGAACCAAAAGTGGGACTGTCGTATCCAAGAAAGAATCTGACACATGGTCTATAATGGCCTTACGGAGCTAAAAAGAAATACAGACTTTAAGTGTGTATTGGTTTCACAGAAATAACTCATGTTATTGCCCATGATTATCATCTCAGTGGTTACAAAATTCATGTTTTACTGTTTTATACAATCCCTAAAATGACAATACTTAAAACTGCATATAAATGTCCCTTACAAAATTAAGATGCATAAAATTCCAAAGGAAAAAAAATTAGCTATACAGCAATAGTTCTCTTGTTTTACAAGTCACTAATACTTTTTAAAAAAAATTTTCACTTACCCCAGAGAGTCAATAAGTAATAATACTGTTGTGTTTCTTAAAGAAATCGTATTACTATAATGTTTATGCATGTGTACAAATAAGAGTGTACATCATGTATTTTCATAATTACAAAATTATAAAATGTTTTCTACCTTGTTTGAGGAACTGATGATAAATTCTGATTAACTAAATTGTAGACTTCACGGTAATTAAACCAAGTTAGATCACCGATTATGCCAATTGATAACAGATTAATAGAGCAAGGAGAATAATAAATGAGTCTGACGTCCAATTTTCTCCATTTGCATTAATTGTTCTTGCCCTCACACCTTAAATTATTAAACAAGTATAACATTCTGTTACAATTAGTTCTTTCAAATTAGATTACATGTAAGCTTATAAATGACAATCAGGCAATTACTCAGCTCTACAGATAGTTTCTGAGACTTAAAGCTTCACTGCAAAATTAAATCATTTTGTCTAAAAAATATTGAGTCTTTAAGGGTAATAATATCCTGAAATATTTTATTAGTTATGATAATAACTGTACATGGTAAAGTTGGTAGGTCAACTCATTAATTCAATAAACCCTACAAAATAAAACAAAGAAATATGAGCTATCAGACAGGAAAGCTTTAATTTGCCTTCTGTGATATTTTAGAGTATCTTAAAACCAGTATTAGACAGGTATTTGGTCTAGTTTTGAATTATCTGATATTTAGCCATATAATATCAAAAGGGTGAATGAGATGCTGAATGAGAGGGGGGAAAGTTCCATCTTTCTACTATTATGTTGTCGTTGTTGTTATTGTTGTGTGTCATTGATACATAACCCACTCAGGACCCTCCAGCAGGTTTTCCAAGGCTCTAAACCTCATAAGAAGAGTTTGAGCAGATGGTGGATTAAAACTAAATACCTCTGAGTTGGCAAATCAGCTCTTTAACACTGGGATGTGAAACATTTAATTATTATAAATTTCTAGGAGAAAAATACTTCTACCCAAGATGGTAGAAAGTGTTCAGAAAACTTAGAATGTATCACCTACCAATAATTTCACTTAGAAGGAGAAATATTTCTCCAGTGAAGGACTCAACTTACCATAGAAAGGAAGATTACTGATGTGACTAATTAATACTTGTTGGGTTGTTGATTGCCTTCAAGTCAAGCACGACTCATCGCCATCCAATGAACAAAAGGCCTGAAGCCCCTCTATAACTATTGACATTTATAAAAAATTCATAGAGTTTCCGGATGCATGTTGTTTCGGAAGTGGGTGCTATTCTTGCTTCCAAGCCTGTCATAGTATGTTGTTGTTGTCATGTGCCTTATAGTGACCCTATGTAGAGCAGCTCTGAACCTTTCCCTATCCTGAGCCAGTCTTACTAATTCTGACACACCAAACCCCACTGCCATAGTCACTGTATCAATCCATCTCATCCAGAATCTTCCTCTCCTGTGCTGTACCTCCATCCTTCCGAGAATGTCCTTTTCCAAGGATGTCAATCTCTCCTGGCCATGTGTCCAAAGTAAGTGAGGTGAAGCTTCAAAATCCTAGTCTCCATTTATGAATAAAATATGAAAGACCTTGAATGTCATGTAAGGCAATTTCCTTCATATATTCAGACAATCAATCATGATTGCATCTACCATTTGAATAGCCTCCATTACTTAAAGGTTCTCTGGTGACCTCATGGTGCAGAGTTGTACTGTCAATTCAAGGCCAGGTGATTTGAAAACACCAGCTGCTCCATGAGAGAAAGATTGTCAATCTCTTCCTGCGGAATTTACAGTTTCTGAAACCGCCCTGCAGGATGAGTCAGTTACAACTCAACTGCACATAACAATTGCTATCTCACTCACAATCGTATTACTTTTCCTGTCTGAGAGTACAACTCATTCCCTTTACTTGGATCATATACCAGAAAAGTTTCTAGGAGACTCCACTGTGCCACTGTAGAAATAAGACAACCGTTGAAGCCCCAGAATGAACACCTGAAGTCAGTGGGAGACCAATAGAGTTAGAGGTATGCATTTTCAATAAATACCTGTCTGTTGCCAGGCATGAAAAATGTCAGGCACAATATAAAACAGAGGGGCTTTCCATCTTTTCTCACTATGGTTTAATAAAAGGTTTTGAGACATCAATTTTTCTATTTCCCTCTCGTGTAAGTGGTTTGGGATCTCAAATACAATAATGTATTTCTGTACAACTGAAGCTCAAAAGTGAAAGTTCTGTGTGAAAATTGTAACAAGGAGCTTCCTCGACAAGAAAATAAGGGGGTGGAGGAGAGAAAGAATGAAATTGTGAGGGAAAGAGGGACAGAAAGAAGAGAACGTGTTTTCCAAAAGAATTCTCTCTGAAAACTAGAAAAATATGATTTTCTACATTAGAGACACATTCATTTAAAATCAAATTGTAAAATGGAATTTTTACCTATCCTCCTTCCTGGACCATTTGTTTGTCTTTATTCATCAATAGATGTAAGTCACACAAACAAAAAAAATTAGCATGCATCTGATGCCTTAAATAAACAGGACTTAAAACTTTTATGTACTCTTATTTCTATCAGGTTAGAACCAATTGACAGCTATTGTTTCAGAGTCTATGCACGCCATGGGAGGAGATTGCCCATATTTCTCCCATGGAATCACCGGTGGATTTAAGCCGTCACAGAGGCGCCACCTCTGGGTTAGGCAGCACAACTTCCTACGAACTAGGGCACTAAAATTCCTTAATGGAGACTAAACTAAAATAATGCCAAAGACTGTTCCATCTTTGTTCTTCAGTAACACAGAAAAGATTTAAAATGCAGGGAAGTTGAAACAAATCTGAACTCATTTGCTAGAACATTCTATCTTGAATCTCTAAAATGTGTAGTTTCCTTCTCACCATACATTTATAGGCCATCCATTTTATTATATATGGAAGAAATCTAAGTTATTTTATGAACAGAATGAGAAGATTTCTGTGTTGATGATGGAAAACCACAATTAAGAAAGTGCTAGTTGAACTTAACTTGCTCTTCACTTAAATATAGAACTGAAAAACAGAACTATATAAACATTAAATATTCCAAAGATAAATATTTTAAGGGAAGTATTTTCTCCTTGTGTAAAAGAGCCAATGGAAAATGCCAAAAACTTTTAAGCTGTTAGATAAAATCTGCAAAGAATAGGAGGAGGTGGAGATGACTCGGGTTGCTGTTTTAACTAGATTTTTATTACTGCAAAGAGTGTAAACATCAGGATAGAAAATTAAGTCCTGGCTGGGCTAGTGATAATAATGAGATTGAAGAATCACATCAACTACCATGGATGACTCCAAACCTGACTCCTTACAATTTTAACCTTCCCTTCTTTACGTAACACTTCTACCACGAGAGGGAGAATTCCTACCCTTTCCAACTGAATTTAAACTGGTCTTGCAAACAATATAACAGTCTTGATTTACAGAATGTAGGGGGAAATATTATCTTTAACTTTGGAAATCTGGTCCTAACAAGGCCTAACACCTTCTATTTCTCCTTTCTTAAGAACTATCATGTAAGTAATTTAGCCTATACTGTGTGAGAGAGGCATCACATGCAGGAGTCCTAGAATATTAACAACCAAAAGGACAGTGAGAAACATTAAGACTCCAAAGGCTTAACCTTGAACAAATACCAATCTCCATCGGACAGCCAGTGCCCTAAAGACAAGTGAAAACAGTACATAAACAGATCCGTGAAACTTCTCCCACTCTCAAGTATACTCCTGTTAACTGATAGAATTGTAAGGCATAATAATATGTTGGTTGTTATTTTCTCTGGTTTGTTAAGCAGTAACAGTCACACAAAACAGATATAAAGTCCTAAAAAAACATGAAGTTTTCATACTTCCTATAAACAAATTTCTAAACCAAAAAGGCCTTATTATACTGTTGTTGTTGTAGTATTGAGTCAGAACCAACTCATAAGTGACCCATCAGTGGTTTTCTGAGGCAGTTTAATAACATGGTCAGTTATTGGCCATCTTTCTCCAGCAGAGCAGTGGGTGGATTTGAACCGTGTTCCTTTGAAATTGCAGTGCAGCTCCTTGTCACTGACAGGTGTTGAAAGTTCTCCCCTGATGTTTCTGTATCTCAGTGATAGAAGTGAGATAGAAATACACAAATAGGATTGCCAGTTGGGATATAGGATCCTAATTAAATTTCAATTTCAAGTTAATATCAATCATTGAATGGTGCTCTAGTGCGTAGTGAGTAGTGCTGTTAATCCAAAGGAAGGTGGTGTCTCTCTGAGGGTTTAAATGCACCAGTGGCTCCACAGGAGAAAGAGGAATAATCTCCTTCTATGTTATTTACAGCCTCTGAAAACCTGATGGCGGCCCAGCTATGAGTTGATTCTAACTCAGTGGAATTTAGAGAGAAAGAAGAATTATACTTTTATATATATACTTTTTTTATTGTCTAATCTGGAAACTATGTACAGGAGATTTCTTTTCTTTGACATTTTATTTTTTTAGAAACAATGATGCCAAACTTTTGAACATGTAAATTTAGATTATATTTTTATATGCAGCTTTGTTGAAGGAAATACATTGTGATGATAAAGGAATAAAAGACACACTTGCTGGTAGCTAAAAAAAAATCTTTTCTAAGTTCTGAGAGGACCTGATATGGTAGAAATCCTGAATATCAAAGAATAGAAGTCATACAATGAATGATTATATTAATTCTGATGATAACTGTACCTGCCAGGAAATTAAAAGATGGGAAAGTCTGCTGTAAGGGACCTCTCTAAAGTACTGAAGAGCAATGGTGTCTCTCTGGAGACTAAGGTGAATCTGATACAGGTCATGGTCTTTGCAAGCACTTGTTATGCGTCAGAGAGATGGACTATGACTAGGGAGGATAGAAGGAGAATTGATGCCTTTGAGCTGTGGTGCTGGAGAAGAATATTGAGGGTACCATTGATTTCTAAGGAAACAAACGGATTCATCCTGGAAAGGGTTAAACTGGGCTGCTCCTTGGAGACAAGGATTCTGAGGCTTTGTATGACAACTTTGGACATGTTGTAAGGAGGGAACGGTCCTTGGAGAGGGACATCTTGCTTTGGAGGGTGGAGGGACAGCGCAGGAGGGGAAGGCCCTCTCTGAGATGGATTGATTCAGTGACTGGGGTAATCGGGATGAGTGTATCAGAGACAGTGTGATTGGCACAGAACAGAACAGAGTTTAGGGCTGTTTAGGGTCGCTATGAGTCGCAAGTGACTCGATGGCACATAACAACAACAACAAGTGTACCTGAGTCCTAATGTGGGTTCCATCTCCTAAATAGGTTTCTTCACCACTTTAGACTGTCTCAATTGAACTGTAAGGCAAGTTGTTGTAAATCACTCCTAACTCGTATGTTCCATGATCGTTAAGTCCAAATAACTCCTGACAGCAGAAATAAAATTCACATTAAATCCATAAATTTGATAAATTTGGATTTTCCCATCCTCGAAAACCAAGTTTTTACACAGCCAATTAATTGGCTACAGATCCTTATTTATTTCAATTCCAAAACTACTTCTGAATTAAAATATTTCTCAGCCCATTTTACTAAATCTTCCCATAAAACTACAACTACACATTGCACTAAAAACTTATAGTTGAAAAGCCTTCTGTCTTTTTTTTAATGGTTAAAAATGATCATGTTAAAGTTTCACATTGGAAAACATGCTGTTTATGAATGAAATTCAAAATGCAAGCTCTTGGAAAATTGTCTCAAAATTTATGGGGAAAAATATTGTGGCAGAAGGAATTAGGAAAATCTTTTATAATCTTATGGTCCTAATAATAGATCTAAGCTGAAAACATATCCCAAATCATTGCCACTGAGTCAATTCAGACTCATAATGACCCTCTCTTGGCTTCCCACGTCTGTAAGTCTTTATGGGTCTTTACAGTATAAGACCTACCATCTTTAGCCCTCAGAGAGACTGGTGGACTTAAACCAGTGACGTTTATGTTAACAGCTCCATACATTGCTTGGCTACACATTTTAGAGGATAAATTCAGTTTTGTTTGGTTTTGCTTTTGTAAAAATAAATATAACACATTTGTCAACTCAACAATTTGAATTTACAA
The DNA here is from genome assembly GCF_000299155.1 of Elephantulus edwardii. Lineage (NCBI taxonomy): Eukaryota > Metazoa > Chordata > Mammalia > Macroscelidea > Macroscelididae > Elephantulus > Elephantulus edwardii. The sequence goes on along the minus strand of NW_006399824.1, from coordinate 7,633,124 downwards.
AATTCAATTACAGCAATTATATCAACTATAGATAAAATCAATTTTTAATTTAATAAAATTAACCTATCAATAGTCCATAGGCATTTCATTTAATCTCTTCGGACCCACTATACATAACAAATCTGGCAATTTAGTCCCTAGAATGCTGCTCTGCTAAGATAAAAGAACTCTTGGTTCTGTTTGTTTGGAACCACCAACAGTTCCATGAAAGAAAGATTAGCACAGTCTTCCTCTAAAGATTCACAGCCTCAGAAACCCAATGGAGTGTTGCTATGAATCAGAATCAATTAGATGACAGTGAGTTTAATTCCAAATGATACGTTAAAATAGGCTTACAAGAGTAGAAGTTCATACCCATGATGACAGAATTGATGAAAAATAGAGCAAGATTTGAGCTTACTTCTACATGACATCAAGGGCTATTCTCTTTCAACTTCGGTTGCAAAATACTTTAAATATGTAAATTTGGGAATGATAAAAGCTTACTTTTCATTTATCAAAGTGTTTAGATTACAAAGATCACATAAATGACATCATTATTTGAAAACAGAAGATGATAATATCTTCTTTCTAGGCAACAAAACAGAGAATACATACATCATGTCATAACTATCAAGTTGCATCATTATATAGCTGCTATATATCATTACATAGCTGCCAATATATCATTGCAGAACTGCCAAAGTGCTGAGAATCATGGCCCAATCAATTTGAAACAGAACCTTAAACACAACAGCCAGTCATCATTCTGTTGGCATTCATTAATGTCAGATGTTCTAATGTGCAAAATAGTCAGTAGATTTGGGTTTTATTTTTATTTTCTTCCTATTGCAGTAAATGATAAATGATAAGAGCATATTTGTTTCTTTTTATGTTATGATACAAATTAACTGAAAATTGTCATAAACAAGAAATAAGTATTCCAGAAGCCAAGAAAAGGCACATATTTTTAAGTCGTTTTCTATTTTTAAGTCCTTCTTCATTTACCTGTCTGCGGAGGTCTCTTGTCTTCTTGCACATGTTTTCTATGGCGATATTCAGGGTATTACTTCTTTCCTTTTTACCAGCCTGCAAGGAAGGGAAAAATAAATGACATAAGCAATGGCATCAAATTACTCTTTATCACTTAGCAATTTGCTTTATAAATTTCTTGAAAATAACAGCTTGAAAATTCAAAAACAGGTTTCAAAACGGCTATGATATTACACATGATTCATGAGCACTTCAGTTAAAACTAAGTAGAATGGTAAATAAAGCTCACATTATTTTCATATTTAAGCCTTCTGTAATATTTTTGATACAGAGTTGGGTTGTATTTAGTATGGCAGTAGGCAGAACATTATCTCTATGAAACTCTAAGCTTCATTCTTAACAAGTCAACTCTTTACCTACTAAGCGTGCAATTAGCTTAAAAGCATTAGATGCCCAATTTGTCAACTTCTGTGGGAGTTTCTGGAGTCATTTTCACAGTGTATTGTGTAAGTTATGCAGAGCCATACTGGAATTTTGCTAAACACTAAATAAAATATGCAGTGCAAATTCATACAATTTGCAAAAATTGACCACAATTTCAGCTGACAATATTCCAAGAACATACTGTTTCACTTGACATGGTTTTGGCTTCTTAAGGTAATTTGTAAAACACCTTTTTCATTCTTTGAGCTGAACAGCTCTCTCTGTTTTATCCTTAACCTATTAAGCCCCAGAGAAAGTCACCTTGGTTGGTATATTATACACATTATTTCTTTGTGGGACACAACTGAATTGAATCTAATCATACACTTTCTTTCAGTGACATCTAATAGAGAAAAGATTGAAAAAAATCATTATGTGATTCACCTCTAGGAAAACTGCAACTGTTTAAATTAGTATGGTGAAAGGGGACTCTTGAGAGGAGACCTTCAAAACCAGAAAGGTAGATTTAAACTTTAAACAGGAGAGTTTATAACATGGAATCCAAAAGAAAAAGAAAGACTTGAGGCAAAATAGAAAACATTAGTGAGCACTGTCAGACACTACTCTAAGGACTTAATGTATACATAACCCCTTATCTTCAAATGACATCTTAACAGTAAGTTCTGGATCATCTTGTTGTCACTGTTGTTACGTGCTATTGATAAGCCTGCAACTCATAGCAACCCTATAAACAATAGCTATGAACTCTGTCCGATCCTGGGCAAATCTCACTGTCTTGACACACCCGACCCTATTGTCCCAGTCACTGTGTCAATCTATCTCATGCAGGGTCTTACTCTTCTTCATTGTCCCTCCACTTTTCCAAACATGGTATCCTTCTCAAAGACTGGTCCCTCATGACCACATGCCCAAAGTATATGAGACAAAGCTTCAAAATCCTTGCCTCCAGAAAGCAACTTGGTTTCACCCTTTCCAGGATAGACCTGTTTATTCTCTTGGCAGTCCACGGTATGTTCAACACTCTTCTCCAGCACCAGAACTCGAAGGCATCAATTATTCTGCCATGCTTATTGATTGTCCAGCTCTCTGATGCATAACAAGCAATTGCAAGGACAATGACCAGTTTTAGGCACACCTTAGAATCTACACTGGAATCTTCGTACCTCTGGAGAGGTCCTTGACAGCAGACTTTCCCAACCCCGTTCATCAATTGCTTTCTTAGTTGTTGGCTTGAAAAGTGTTAAATATGGACCCAAACAAGCTAAAATTGTTGGCAATTTCAATCTCTTCTCCATCTATCATGATGCTTCTTATTGCCCCAGTTGTGAGTGTCTGTTTTCTTGATGTTGGTTAAGCTTCAATCCATACTGAAGATAGTAGTAATTGGCTAACTGCAGCTGATTCAGATCCTCCTCGGTTTCAGTGAGCAAGATTGTGACATCCACATAAAACAAGTTGCTGATGAGTCTTCCTCCAATTCTGATGCCACATTATTCCTTATAAAGTCCAGCCTCCTGAATTATCTATTCCACATGTAGATCGAAGTGGTATAAAGAGAGGACACGTGCCTGACACACTTCTTTCCTCATTTTGAACCATGAAGTGTCCCCTTGCTCTGTTCTGATGACTCCCTCCTGGTCCAAGTATAGGTTTTGCATGAGCAAAGTCAGGAGTTTTGAGATTCTCATTCTTTTCAAGGTTAGCCATAGTTTGTTGTGGTCCACACAGTCAAATATTTTTTTTTCTGGTACACAGATATTTTTTTTCTGGTACTCTCTGCTTACAGCCAGGATCTATCTGATATTGGCAATGGTGTTACTAGTGCCACGGTCTCTTCTCAACCCAGTCTTTACTTCTGTTAGTTCTCTGTTAATGTATTGTCTACTCATTTTTGCATAATCTTCAGCAAGATTTTGTTTGCATGTGATATTAGTGATATTGTTCTATAAAAGTTTCACACTCTGTCAGAAAACCCTTTTCTGGAATGCAAATAAATGTGGATCTCTTCTAGTCAGTTGGCCAGGTAACTATCCTTCAGATTTCCTGGAACAACTTGGAAAGCATGTCCAGGGCAGCATCTGTTTGCTGAGTTATGTCAACTGGTATTCCATCAATTCCAGGGCCTTGCTTTTTGCGATTTCCTTTATAGTAGCTTGAACTTCCTCCTTCATTCACAATTGTCTCTATGGCACTGAAGGCTGAGGCCTCCTATTGGGAAATTCAAAGGAGGAGGAACAGTTGCAAGCAGACACCAATCATTGGAACGTGGAATGTAAAAAGTGTGAATGTAGGAAAATTAGATGTTGTTAAGGAACAAATGAAGCACATAAATTTTGATATACTGGACAGTGCCAAACTGAGATGGACTGACTTGAGATATTTTGAAAAAGACAATCATATGATCTACTACTCTGAAGATGAAATGGTGATGAGGAATTGCATTCATCGTAAAGAAGATCATTCACTGCAAATACCTTTTATAAGAAACACAATGGACGGCTATATATGTGGTATTCACCTGATGCTCTACACAGGAATCAGGTTGAGTACATCTGTAGAAAGAATCATTGGAGAAGTTGAATATCTGCAGTGAAAACTAGGCCAGGTGTTGACTGTAGAATAGACCACCAACTACTCATATAAAAGTTCACAAACTGAAGCTAAAAAAAATTAAGTCAAATCTACACAAGAACCAACATTTGACCTTAAGTCTATCCCACTTGAATTTATAAACCATCTCAAGAACAGGTTAGAGGCCTTTCACACTAATAAAAGAAGACCAGATGAACTGTGGAAGGATATAAAGAATATCATCCATGATGAATGCAAAACTTTATTACAAAGACAGGAGAAAGAAAAGACCAAGAAGAATGTCAAAAGAGACTCACTATTACATTAGAGCACCAAGAAACCAAAGCAAAAGAAATAAGCCAAGAAGGAGCTGAACAGATTTCAAAAGGCAACTTGGGAAGACATAGAAAAATGTTATCATGAAATTGGCAGAGTTGGAAAAAGAGAAAAAAAAAAGGGCCGAACTTACTCAGTATGTCTTAAGCTAAAGGAACTGAAGAACAAATTCAAACCTCAAATTGCATTACTTTAAGATGCTGTGGGCAGAATATTGAATGATTCTGGTTGCATCAAAAGAAGATGGAAGGCATATACAGTGTCACTGTACCAAAAATAATTGGCTGAAACGGAAGTTCATGAAACAGCATATGACCAAGAGCTGAACCACCATATTCTGTCCTAATCTACCATATTAATTTTACCTTCTGCCATATATTCCAAAATATGGAAAGGGACATGATGCTGGGAAGGATGGAAAGTTGGTTAAGGAGAGGAAGACCCTCAACTAGATGGATTGACTCAGTGACTGCTGCAATGGCCTTTTTTATGTCAGAAAGTGTGAGGATGATGCAGAATAGAGCAGGGTTCAGATCTTCTGTTCATAGGGTCGCTATGAGTTATACTAGACTCGACAACACCTAAAAACAGCAACAACTCAAAGAATCACAAGAACATCTGAAAAGATAGGCTCATATGATTAAGGTAGATCTCATATGTATGGCCTGCCCAATTTTTATATTTGGGCTCTCTGGAAAAGCTAGAGATGTCAGGTGGCTTTGCTTCTTTTTCACCAACCCTCTATCTTTTCTAGAGACAAAGAGAAGAAGACCCTCAACAAGCTAGACATAGTATCTACCACAACAGGTTTGAGCATTACAGAGTTTGTTAGGATGATGCAGGATAAGGCCAGTGTTGGATCGCTTGTTCCTAGGGTCCTTATAAGTTGTAGTCAACTTGACAACACCTAAAAAACGACATGGGAACATGTGAGCTCTGGTGGCCTGCTATACTTACTGATTTTGGACTAGTCAGTCTCAATGTGACTCCCAAACAAGTATTTTGATATGTTAGCTTCTGATGCTGGTAGCCATGGAAGTCATCAACCTGAGACCCTATCTGGCTGATGACAACATGGATTTTACCTCTCCAGACATCTCTATATTGAGGTGTCTGACTTTCAGACCTGAGGCTTGCCTCTACAAAAACATGAGCTATTTCCATGGAACAAATTTTGTTATGTATCACTGAGCAGAAACAACTCATAGCTGACCCTCCAGTAGATTTTCAAAGGCAGTAAATTACAAGCGAGATTTTCCATCTTTCTCCCACAGAGCGGCTTGTAGATTTGAACTGCAAACTTATGGTTGCCAGTATAACTCCTTATCACTAAGCCACCAGAGCTCTGTGTACATACATTTTCATTCACTCACAGAGTAGCTAGTGGAGTTGAACCATGTGACTTAAGATTGCCAGTAAAACTTCTTACCATCAGCTTTCTTTTTTAGAAGGCGTTTGCCAGGGTTGTATGTCTTAGGTTGAGTTCTCTATAAAACCAAAACCAAGAAAGTAGGAGAAATTTATCCAGATATATATCCACTCTCTCATTGGTTAGCATTTATGGAGAACCAAGTCTAAGGCAGATAACGCTGGTAGAGGTCATCTAAAAGCACCTATCAACCCCTTCCCACAGAAAGCATAGGAAAATAACATCAAGAAAAGTGAAAGCTAAAGTAAGCAATTAACACAAAGACTAATGGTCCACATGAACTACACAGCCTCCTCTATTCTGAAACAAGAAGAATTAAATGGTGTTTGGTCACTAATAATGTCAACCATTCTGACCAAGACCATAATAGAAGGTCCAACTTAAAAATCATTAAAAAAATATCTACAATAAATGTCAAAGGGACAAAAAAAAGTTATGAAGACTCTAGAGGAATCCTATAGACTATAGTAAACTAAGAAAACATTCACCCTTGAAAATGAAGCCACTTTCAGAAGCCACTTTCCAGCCAAGTAATGTTGTTATTAGGTGCTGTTGACATCTGGCTCTTAATGACCCTAACTATGTACACCAGAAAGACATTGTCTAATCTTTAGCTAGCCTCACAATTTCTGCTGTATATAAGCCCATTGTTGCAGTCACCATGTCAATTCATCTCATCGAAGGTCTTCTATTTCACTGATGCTTCACCCTTCCAAACATGATGTCCTTTTCCAATCATTGACTTCTCCCAACAACATGTCCAAATTAAGTGAGAAGAATCTCACCTTCCTCTTGAGAGTATGCAAGCTTCATCTCTTCCAAGACAGATTTGTTTGGTTAGTTGTTATGGTCTATTCAATTTTTTTCCACTAACATCACCATTCAAAAGTTTCACTTCTAATGAATGACTGAGAACCCAAAATCTCTGTAAATGTTCATTAAAACTAATAAAATTTAATAATAATTTTAAAAAAGTTTCACTTCTTCCTTATTCACTCTCCAAATCTCATATGTATATGAATCACCTGAACATATTTGACCTGGGTCAGGAGCACCTAAGGTTTTAAATGTACATCTTTGTTCTTTAGCACTTTACAAATGTCTTTGAAACAGATTTGTCCAATGCACTTAGCCATTTGATTTTCCCCCCATTTTTAAAAATTTTATTATTTTTTCACTAATATATTTACAAAATTCTAATACAAATTCAAACAAATTCTTTCAATTTCCCTCACTTCCCCCAACCAAATGATTAATCCCCACTTCCTCCTTTACATACATCCCTCTGCTTTCAGCCTCTCCCTCACCTCCTGGATCCTTCTACTCATTCTATAATAATGGTCTTATACAATATTTATCCTTGTGGACTGAATTAGTTGACTCAGTGTAATGCTTTCCAGTCCCTCCCAAGTTAGGTAGTAATTTACAAAGTTATTGCTCCTGCTCTGTGCACATCAAAAATTTTTCCAACAGGGTGAAAAGAAAACCTATAGACTGGGAACAAATATTTGGTAATACCGTCTCAGAGAAGAGTCTTATAACAAAAGTTTACAAAATCTCCACAAGGAAAAGACTGGTAACCTGATTACAAAACGGGTAAAAGACATGGAAAAAATTTTCACAGAGGAAGATATTAGAATGTCAAACAGACAATGAAGAAATGCTCCAAATCACCGGCAATAAGATAGATGCAAATCAATACCACAATGAGGTACCATCTCACTCCAGTAAGAGTGGCAAAGTTTAACAGGGCAGCAAGTAATAGATGTTGGAGAGGATGTGGTGAGAAAGGAAGTCTTATACATTGTTGGTGGGAATGTAAAATGGTATACAACCCTTCTGGAATGAAGTTTGACACTTCCTCAAAAAGCTGAACATAGAAATTCCGTATGACCCAGCTACTCCACTACGTGGAATATACCCTGAGAATATGAGAACTGAGGCACAAACTGAGATTTTTACACCAATGTTCATAGAAGCATTATTTACAATCACAAGAACATGGAAACAGCCCAAATGTCCAACCACAAATGAATGGATTGAGAAATTGCGGTATATTCACACAATAGAATGCTATTGAGCACACAGGAGCCATTTGATTTCTTGACTGTTGCTATCCTGTGTGCTAATTATAGATCCAATAAAATGGAAATCTTTGAGAATATATATAATTTCTCCATTTTTTGTGAAACTGCTTATTATTAAGGATTTTTGTTTTCTTCATTTTTGTAGGTCTACTAATATTTTAAATTGTGATCTTTAATCTTCAGTAAGTGCTTCAAGTCCTCCTCACTTTCAGTAAGCTAGGTTATGTGAGCTGCATATCTCATCTGCTCATGAATCTTCTTAGAATCCTCATAACTCAGTCGTTATCATTTAATCCAGCTTCTTGGTTATTTCTTCAGTATACACATAGAATAAGCATACTGAAGGAAAACAATCCTGATAATACTTTTTTAATTTTAATTCACAAAATACCCCCCTTTTTTTCTGTTTGAATAACTGCTTCTTGGTTTGTGTATTGGTTCATAAGTACACAGAACAATTAAATATGCTGAAATTCCCATTCTCAACATAATGCGTTATCTATCATTATCTTCATATTCAAGCACTTTGTAAGGTCTATATCACTTTCTAAAGGTTGTATAGGTTTTTGTTTAATATTTAAGCCCAGAAAACTCAATTGTGCTCATGTGAAACCTATACTTGGACCAGGAGGCTATCTTCAGAACAAAGAAAGAAAACATTGCATGAGTCAAAATTAGGAAAGAAGTGCATCAGGGATGTGTCCTGTTCCATACCTTTTCAATCCGTATGCAGAGCATATAGCTTGAGAGGCTGCACTTTATGAGGAGAAGTGTGGTGTCAGAACTGGAGGATGATTCATCAACAAGTTGTGTTATGCAGATGATACAATTTTCCTTGCCAAAATTAAGGGGGACCCAAAGCATTTGCTACAGAAGGTCAAGAACTACAGTCTTCAATATGGAATGAAGCTTAACATCAAGAAGGAAAAGATTCTCACCACTGAGCCAATTGGCAGCACCATAATGGACGGAGAAGAGATTGACATTGTTAATAATCTCAACTTACTGGGCTCCACAATCAACACTCTTGGCACCAGTAGTCAAAAAATCATAAGATAAATTGCCTTGGGGAAGACTGCTGTCAGGGACCTCTCCAGAATACTGAGGATCAATGATGCCATTTTAGAGACTAAGGTGTGCCTGAGTCAGGTCATGGTTATCACAATTACATGTGATGCATCAGAAAGCTGGACAGTGACTGAAGATGACAGAAGAAGAATTGTTGCCTTTGATTTATAGAGCTAGAAAAGAGTACTAAGCATACCATGGATCACCAAGAGAATAAATATGATGAAATCAAGTTTCTCCTTAAAGGCTAGGATGTTAAAGCTCTGTCTCACATACTTTGGGCACATGGCCCGGAGGGACCAGTTCTTGGAGAAGGACATCATTCTTGGAAATATACAGGAACAGTGCAAGAGAGTAGACCCTGGATGAGATGAATTGACATGATAACTGTGGCAATGGGATTAGGTGTGTTGGAATCAACGAAACTGGCTCAGGAGAGAGAAGGCTTCAGAGCTGTTGTACTACATATCGTATTCATGTTGCTATGAGTCACAGGTGACACAACTGCACATAACAACAACAATGAACTTTTTAAAGTAAATGATCAAGACTTTCCTTCTAAATGATTTTTTTTTTAGTTAACAAATTTAGTCGGCTTGGTTCCACGATCAGCACTCTTGGCATCAGTAGCCAGGAAATAAAAAAATGTATTGCGATGGGAAAATCTGCTGTTAGGGACCTCTCCAATGTACTGAAGAGCAATGGTGTCACTCTGGAGACTAAGGTATATCTGATACAGGCTATGGTCTTTGCAATCACTTGTTATGCATCAGAGAGGTGGACAATGACTAGGGAGGATAGAAGGAGAATTGATGCCTTTGAGCTGTGGTGTTTGAGAAGAGTATTAAGGGTACCATGGGCTGCCAAGAAAACAAACAGATTCATCCTGGAGAGGATTAAACCAAGCAACTCCTTGAAGGCAAGGATTCTGGGGCTTCGTCTGACATACCTTGGACATGTTGTAAGGAGGGAGAGGTCCTTGGAGAGGGACATCATGCTTAGGAGGGTGGTGGGACCGCGCAGGAGGGGAAGACCCTCTATGAGGTGGATTGATTCAGTGACTGGGGTAATTGGGATGAGAGTGTCAGAGGCAGTGCGATTGGCACAGAATGGAGCAGGGTTTAATGCTATTGTATGTAGGGTCGCTATGAGTCACAAGTGGCTTGACGACACATAACAACAATAATCCAGATTCTTAACCATTTATACCACTCAGCAGCTTGAATTACCCTTATTAGACAGAGAATTGTAAAAAGTGAATTAAGGAGTATGTAAGGTGATTGTCTTAGTAGCTACAGCATGGATATAAGACAATTTCTTATTTTACCTGAAGAACAAACATAACTGTTATTCTTAAGTATGATTCAGCGTCATCATTTGCTTCTCCCAGGAAATCAAAATAGTCAAAAGGGAGCATGAATGAGACAGAACGACAACTCATATACACACTGACACATAAACTCAGAAATATAAGGGAAACTCCTGCTTTGTTGGGTGTTAAAGGCTAACTATCTTTTGGTGCCTAATTAGGAACAACTGAAAGATGTCTACCTCAGAGCTCACAACAATGGCATATAAAACTTTAATAAAAGATGACAAGAGGTAAAGAGACTCAATAAGCACTATACACATGATTTCCTAATTTATATGCATAATTTAGCATTAGTTTAAAATGTTTCATTGAGTCGAAGACTTTTTGTCCTCTACTTAATGATAAACAACCCCTATCATTAGTGGAAAGATAAAGTTCTCTCTACTCTCATCTTTTTCCCCATCTCCCGCCTTCCTTCACCTCTCTCTTTTTATTGTGTCCTTGCTCTATTTATCCAGATTTATTTTGCCTCAGTCAAGCCATTTTCTACCTCTTTATTCCTTTTGCATGGCATAAAAATAAATAAGCCAAGGAGAAATAGCTCTGTCCTGCTTAAAAGCCCACATTCCTTCTTTTTTCAAAGCTTTAACAAATCACCAAGCAATGAGCTAGGGCTAAAGGTGAATTCTGTGAGATGAGGGAATGGACGAGAAGAGCAGGATATCAAAACACAGCCACAGACAACAGCCAGAACCTGCCTACTTCCCAATTGCTCTGGAGAGAGGATCTCTCTTTTTTTTTCCTTTTTTTGAGAGAGGATCTCTTAAACCAAGCCTTGAAAAAGGCATCTTTAAATCTGGGCAGAAAGGGGACCACTTCCCACAGATTATAGGGAGCAATACGGTAGAGATTATCATTATACTGGAAACCATACCAAAACAAAACAATTCATATTCTTCATCAGTAAGCAAATTAACAGGAACGAGTCTATTGACAAGAACAATTCTGAGCATGAATTCTATTCGAGGTAATTTTATTAAAATAATAATACTTTATTTTTAATATTGCCCCAATGTGATCCAGGTGTATGTCTGTATGTTTGGATTCTCAGAACTTTCCATGAAATCTGTCCTACCATTTCTCCTGAGTAACTCATCACAGTTAATTGCACTCTCTCCCGTGGATCCATTAAATCTGCCCACACACTTGGAAGACATCTCCTTGTAAATAAACTCTCCAGTGCGTTACTCTAACTGGAGTGTTCCATATGTTTCCTCTTAGGGTTCTGCTGGGGAGAATTTCCAGCACTGTGTTGTCCAAATAGTCACCACTAGTCACACATGGCTATTTTAATTTACATTAATTAAAAGTAAATGACACTTAAAATGAGATTTTGAGCTGTTCCTCCAGTTCCTTAGCTCCTCAGTTTTAGGTATTCACTAGCTGCTTTTGCCTATGGGTGATATAACAGATAGCATAGAAAGAAAATTTCTATCAGCACAGAAGGTTCCAATAAAAGACACTTTTCTGAAGCAAGGACACCCTGGTTTCTTAGTCACCAGAGAGTTGCAGTGTTAGCTCAAAGGCAGAACTTCTCTGAAGTTCAAAACACCAGTGGCTCCCCAGGAGAAAGATGAGGGGCTCCTCCTGCGCCATTTACAGCCTCTAAAAACCACTGGAAGGTCAGCTATGAATAGATTCCAATGGGACAATAATGAACGAGTTGGGATTCTAAAGCGTACATTTATTTATTCAAATGTGAAATAGGTGCCCGGACCCTGGTGGTAGGTACAGTGCATTACGTGTTGCACTACTAACCAAAAGGTCATGGTTAGGACCCGCCTGACAATCCACAGTAGAGCAGTGAAGCAGTTGTTTAATCAACTCATTACCATCAATGCAGAAGTGATTCATAGCTAACCTTACACTGAGTTTTTAGAGGTGGTAAATTTCAGGTAAAGAGATAATCAATCTTTCTCCAAGGGAGCAGCTGATAGATTCGAACAACCACAAAAGCAGAGCCTTTGTTTTAGCATCAAAACCTAGTATGTCATTACACTTCCTTATGTAAATACTTTTTATTATAAGTTAATTTGCAGACAGATAAAATAAAATATGGAGCAAGAAACTAAAATCAATGGTTCAAATTGCTTTCTCTCTCGCTCTTGCTCTCTCTCCCCCATCCATTTTTCTCCTCTCTCTCTCTCTCTCTCTCTCTCTCTCTCTCTCTCTCTCTCAAATTACTGACCCTCCAGCAGGTTTCTGAGGCTGTAAATCACACTAGAGGAGATTGCCCATCTTTCTCTCAGCAAAGCCTCTGGTGGTGGATTTGATCCATGAAAAAGGCACTGCTTTTGGATTAGCCGCACAACTCTCTGGATGGTGTCACCAAAGCTCACTAGTGTCTAGTAGAGAATAAATATTTAGTAACTAAATAAACGTGGGCAGCAACTAGACCTTAGATATCTTTGCCACCCTATGAAAGTGTGATTTTATGTTGTTCGTTGTTGTTACATGCCATCGAGTCACTTGTGACTCATAATGACCCTATGCATAACAGCTCTGAACCCTGCTCCATCCTAAGCCAACCTTGCTGTCTCTGACACACCCACCCACATTACCCTAGTTGTTGAGTCAATCCATCTCATCCAGGGTCTTCCTTTTTTGTGCTGTCCCTCTACCTTTCCAAGCCATGATGTCCCTCTCCAAGGACTGGTCCCTCCTTGCAACATGCCTAAAGTATGTCAGACCTAACTTCAAAATATAGGCACTTGGAGTCACTGAAGTTAAGCAGGTTAGTGATACAAACCTACCAGTATTTTAAATACATCAAAACTGTTGAATGTACTGGAATCAATTTGTGAATGTTCAGAAAAAGACATGTAGAAGAATGATATTAGCACATCAATCAATTATGAGAGTGAGAAGTGTTGAAACTATCAAAAGGGTAAAAGTTAAAATGAAGCAAAACATACAGATTTAAAGACTATCCAATAGGCTAAGCAGTGTGATAATTGGTGAGCCTTGAGGAGTGACAGAAAAAAAAACAAAAACAAACCACTAAGCTTTGTTCCAGTTTTCAGCAGCAATTTACTGCCTCAATAGTGCTGCTTTGTCTGAAATGGTCATTTCAGGTGGAGAATCCAGTCAAAATGGGATGATGACTTCTGTTTTGGAATTGGTAAAGAATTTGTAAGAAGTTCTTGTAGCACAGTCTATAGGAAGGTGGGCTGTTTAAGATGTCAGATTCCAATCCACCCATGACTCTGGGAGATGGACAGTTTCCTCCCCCATGAATTACAACTTGAGGAAATATTCCAGGAGTTCAGCTATGAATAGGTTCCCATTTAATGGCAATGACAGTGTCATTAGTGTTTGAACTACAGTTTCTTACCAAATGTGTCAAGTTTATATATGACTAAACTAAAAGACTAATTTGAGAGGCTGTATATCTTCTTACATGTTTATTGTCCTTCACATCTATCACAGCACAATGCACATGGTCCTTCAAAAGGAATTTGTTGAATCAACAGAGAGAAGGAAGCCTAGACAACGGTAATCCTGCAAAATATCCATAGTCCTTTTACTTTGCATTTTTACATCATTCCAAAACAAAGATTTGTCCCAAACTGCTCCTGAATTCCTTTCTAGCTTCAAAATTCTGTGAACCATGTTCTTTAAAATAAAATACTACAAAATAATGTTAACTTTTATTGTATAAATTCTTGCATAAACCAGGTTAAACCTCTTACCACCTAATTGGCACTGAAAATGTGTCGAAACAGGCATGTGTAATGTAAACCTACTACACTATTACAAAAGGGAGACATTTAAACTAATCAAATGAATGACCAAGATGTTGAGCCCTCAAAAAAACTATTAAATCCCAAAGACTAAGGGACAAGGTTTAAAATAAATAAACATGTATATGACCCATAATCAAACAGAAAAAAGTCACCAGTAAAAAGAGAAGGCCCGTGTAGAATTGCAGAAATAAAATGTGTCTGTGGTCGCTTTGATATGTTTTGCCTTTGTTTCTATATGGTTTGATTGTTGGAGCTTTTTTGGGTTTGTTTGTTTTAATGTAAGCCACTTTCAACCGCCTTTTTTTATGAGGAATTAGGTAAACAAGTTTATTTAATATAGATAAATTGGATTTTTATAATGAAATCTATAACCAAAATAAAATATTAAAATATCATATTTCTCATTTTGTGGGAAATCTTTATTTCGTTGTAGAGATGAAAGATGATGTCCCTAAACCTAGTTCTTCTCTGTAGAAATATCTTTAAAGATACTTAATACTTAACCAATAGCAGAACGCATTTTCTACTCCACTTTTTTTTCAGACATTTAAAGACATACAAACAGAAGAGTAGGGAGAAAACATGAAATCTCTACACTCAAGAAAGTCACTGCACTGAATGTACTGAATATTAGGTCAGCCTTGATAGAGGATGATTCTAGATCTTCCCAAGTCATATCCTATGATATAAAATGAAAACAAAAAATAACTGGGAGATTTGAAATGGAGCTTTAAAATATAACTTTCTAAGAATAGAATAACTTGGCTACGACACAAAGAAAAGTAATCAGCAGAAGGTTGAAGACTACGGCTGTTAAGATCTACTTTATATTGTTTGGAAAATTAAGCTGTTGTTTGAGGCGGCACATTTAGTTGGAGGAAGGAATCAGCATTTGTGCCTGTTCCAAGACAGGGTACTTTCAAATACTTTCTTTGCATCTGCAAGTTGAAAAATAAATACGGAAGATTGAAAAAGAAACTTTGCCTTTATATTGTTTTGGAGGAAAGAATTTTGAACATTCCTTGGACTTCCAAAAGAACAAACAAATATGTTCTACAGAAAGAACAATAAGAGTGCTTCTTAGAGGCACAGATGGTGACACTTCATCTCATATTACCTTGGACATGACTGAAGAGACCAGTTTTCGAAAAAAGGATAGAATACTGGAAAAGCTGAAGGGTCAGAGAAAGAGAGGATACCCTCACCAAGACGGACTTCACAGTGACTGTAACAAATGGTTGCATGTCGGAGATCCTGAGAATGGCACAGATTAAGGCAAGGTGTCAATCTGTCACTTACACAGTAGCTGTAGTTAGTATTTAACTGGATGGCACATATCAGCAAGAGCAACTGCGTGCTGGGGGAACTTTGGTGGTGTAGTCTATAGGAAGCTATACTGATAACCTCAAAGCCATACCTCTCGGATGATTCAAATACAACATCAGCTCTTTTGAAGAAAAATGAGCACTCTTCTCACTTAAAATTTACAGCCTGTAAATGAGGGGTCAGCTATGAAGTACTTTCAATTTAGAAGTAATGAAGTGAGGGACCAGGTGCTAAGTATTTGGATAGGTACTTTACATGTATTATCTCATGTGATCTTACACTCATAATGCTTCACCATTTTTAATTCAAAGACATTGGAATGCAGTCATTTTAATTATCTTCTCCCAGGAGGACATATATTAACTGGTAGAGAGTGAAGTCCAGCTGAGACTTGTCACAAGCTTAATGTATAATGTTGTAAAACAATTACCGTAACAAGCCAAAGTTCATATTTATATTGTAAAAAATATATAAATTTATTTTCAATTTTATAATGAGGACAACCACACAGAAGAATCTAGAATCAAATAAAACTTTTAATTTGGTTTCCATCACTTGAAGGTTGTGGATCCTTAGATGGGTTGGTTCATCTCCTAAGGTTTTCTTCTTCATATACATATATATATATATATATACAGATATATATGTATATATATATATATATATAGAGAGAGAGAGAGAGAGAGACAATATTACAGAGTTACTGCTTGGGAGAGAAGAGTAAGTGTACACAAAACTCATCATCACTGAGTCAGCCCTGACTCCTAGCTGACCAGCCAGTAGGCTTTCAGAGAATGTAAATCACCCAGGAAAATATTACCCATCTTCTTGTGGAGCAGCTAGTGGATTCAAACCACATGCATGGGGGTTGCCAGTGCAACTCCTTAACACTAGGCCACCAGAAACTCCTAAAGAATACAGGAGGCATGGTAAATTCCAAGTAGTCAAGAGACATTAGCATTTATCATTATACTTATCATTCCCTCATACTCACTAATTCCATCAGGTTGAAATTGACTCAGATCCTCCATTAGGTGTCTAAAGTGCAAGTCACAGAGGAGATGATTTGTTTTTCCCTCTCAGAGTCACTGGTGAATATGAGCCACCAGAGAGGTAAAGCCTATGTGTTAACAGTGTAATTGCCTATGATCAATATGCGAGCAGAGGCTCGCTGTAGTTTTCATTAGTGTCCCCATTGTGAGTAATATTGCACTTCCAAACCACATCAGTTGTTTGATGTTTCCCTGCTTTTCCAAACTCTTATGTCTTAGCCTTGAATGCCCTCGCTCATTTCCTTCAACAGGAAAATTCTTAACTCCTGATGAGGACTCTTTTCAAGTACTTTGCTCTGCTCAACCCTACGTCAAAAATACCAAAACAAACAAGAAAGCAAGCAAACACTGTGCATTCACCAAAACGAAGAAGAAAGCAAATACTGTACGTCCATTTGTTTCTACTAATCATTACATATTTCAGCCCCAAAGCCTCTGCACTGACACTAGGCTTTGTTTTTTAAATTGTCAATTCTCAATTGTATAATCTTGTTTCTACTATAGTACCTGGCACTCAATTGGTGGCTGTGGATGTGGATAAAAATAAGAAATGAAGAAATGATTAACCATATGTTCAATCTGTCTTTACCAATAAAATCATCACATATGTGATTGGTAAGGAGCTCTGATGCCCTACTCACAAGAAGCTGTGCTGCAATCCTGAAGACACGCAGTTCGAGTCCACCAGTAGCTCTTCAGGAGAAGGCAGGTCAATCTCCTCCCATACGATTAACTGCCTCTGAAAACCTGCCTGAAAAATGCTCCAGAGGGTCAGCTATAGGTCGGTTCTGACTGTTCATCTTGTTAGTTTTCAGATGTTTCATTTGATCAGCATTTACTTAAAGTTGTATGTCATTCTCTACAACATGAAATACCATAAACTTCATATAGAAGAAGGTGATTTAAATCCCTGAGTAACTCCACGTAAGTCCATTACTTGTTTTATCCCTAGGCTTTGAATTTATAGGTCTTGGTGCAGTGTGTAATGTATCAAGCTGATGATCTGAAAATCAGAGGTTCAAGTCCACCAACTGTTCCATGGAAGAAAGGAGGATAACCTCATCCCCAAAAGATTCACACCCGTGGAAAACAAGAAAGGGTCACTATGAGTTGGAATCAATTCAATGACATTGGACAGGTGGTGTTGTACCGAACATAATCATTAGACTTCCTCCTTGTTCTAATAGAGCACTAGTGGGCTAGTGGCAAGATGCAGTGCTGCAATCTCAAAGGCACACTGCTTAACATTGTGTAGTGCTAGATAGAGTTCTGTGTTGGTAAAGCAACAAAAGTTTTGAATCTAGCACATGCAAAGACATTCTAGCCTGTTGCCAATATTCTCAAATGAAAGCTGCTTAAAGTGTAGGGTTTTTAACTGATAAGGACCAATAGGGAATAAATATGTGTGGGTGACAAATAAATTTACTTAGCTGGTGATGTCACTCCCCTGCTTTAAATCCCAGAGTGGGATATGAACCACAGTCTTCCCTTTGTACGAAGTTGCCAAGGAGAATTGGCGATACATGCATGCAAGTGCAGATGGACAGATGTATTCTAGTGCATGACCAGCAAGGAACTGAAAGTCTAGAGGAATCAGGAGTAACCAGACATTTTGTTTCCTGAAACCACTACCTACATCATACTATTAAAATTGTATAATCTACCTCAATTCTTGTATCCTATTTTTCCTTCTCATTTGCTAGTTATTTTCTCTCTGTTCAAGGCAAGCAAACTCTAGAACTGAAACAATTCTTAATAAGGAGAAACATTTAAAAGGTGGCTTTATTTCAGTGATTGAACTAAATTTGCTGAGATCCTGCTCTAACAGGGAGCTCTGGTGGCTTAGTGGTAAGAAGTTGTACTGCCAAGCCAAAGGTACACAGTTGGAATCCACCAGCAGCTAAGTTAGAGAAAGAGGAACCATCTCTTTCTCTGTGATTTAAATACTCTGAACACGCACTGGAGAATCAGCTATGAGACAGTTTTGATTCATCTATGCACAACAATGGCAAGTTTGAATGGGGTTAGGTCTTGCCACTTACCAACAATGACTGTTCCATGCTACAGTGACTACTCAGTGAAGGAATATGCTCAAAACGGAAATCATTTTTTTAGGTCTAGAACATGATCCGATTGTCGACACTGTGCACATTAATGTGTATTAATTATTGGTCTCAAGATTTCTACAATAGAGTGCAAAATTATGGATGACAGTGTATGATTAAACCCTAAGGACTGCCTTTTAATATGAGAATATTTCCATTCTTCCATGCTAGAGAAGCTTTTGTCCTTTCTTTTGTACATAATTTTCTTAGTGTGTCTTTTTATTATGTTTTAATTTACCACAATAGGATTTCTTCCATCAGTTGTACAGTCTATAAGTCTTTAGGTAGATGTTAGCTTTAACTATTTGAATAAATATATAACTACAGAGAACAGTGATTTATAGTCATGAAAAATATTTGCAATAATTTTGCAACTAAATATGGCAGATCCAGTTGTAATATTTGTGTCAAACAGAACTCAAAGTTATTTTGTGTACTTTTAAAATTGCATTTCTCTTCTTCATTGCTCTGGCTTTCTCACATCCATTTAATTGCATTGTTGACATTTGTGTTAAATTCTTTGAAAAGTTGGTATAAAAGTGGTATTTAATAGATGTGCTTCAAATCTTTATTTCAAGGATTGCTAACATAGTGACCACATCCAAGTTATTTAAACTAAATTTCTGCCTCCTCATATTTAGGAAATAGAAATCAATATCTGCTTTATAGAATTACTATGAACATTAGATGGAATGAAGTATATAAACATGTAGAACAGTAGCTGACAGTTATTAACTAGCATTTAATAAGTTATATTTAGCACTAGCAATAAAAGAACTATAAGATACTTCAGTAAACAAAAATGTAAATATGTTGTTCACTGCTTTAATACTTATAAGAGCCTGGACATAATAGATATTCAGAATTTATTTATTTGAATGATCATTTTTTTCTAAAATAAAAAAGATAGAAATTGATTGACTAACTAATAAATTGTCACATGGAAGATGATACACATCTATTTGATGAAGATTTCCTATAGCTATAAAAATTACTTATGTTTTTACACAGGACATTGGGCCTTTAAATAGAATGCCATTTTCAAGACTGTAACTGTGGACAAAATGAAAATTTCTGAGCTAAAATTCACAAGTCCTCTAATAGCAATTAATGATTAAATTTCACACTTCAACTCCCAAAATCTCTTTAGAGACTCAGTTCTTGTCACAGTTCCGAGGGAGATCCAGCCCATTCTAGACACCCTTTTTTGGCTTTAGTGATACGTGACTCCGAAGCCATCCCTATGGAGTTGCTTATCCCAGGAAAAACAACAATGACAAAATGGTGCTCACAAACAAAAGAGCTTGCTGAAGAACATCGAGAAACAGAATATTTTAGGTGATCAATAATGTTGTTAATTACTATGTCAATGGCTTGTTCTGTAATATTAAAAACTATTATCAGTATCAAATCACTGTATGTGACATTAAAGATATAAAACAAAGAACCAATTTTACACTTTTTAAATAAAACTATATTTCACTGACAAATGAAGATTATATGATCTCGCTTGCTGAAAGTGAAGAAGACTTAAAACACTTGCTGCAGAAGATTATAGGCTACATCCTTCAATACGCATTACATTTCAACATCAAGAAAACAAAAATTCTCGCCGTTGGACCAATAGTTAACATGAAAGATGGAGAAAACATTGTAATTGCCAAAAATATTGACAATAAAATAACTTCATTTTACTTGGATTCACAATCAATATCCATGTAACTTTGTTGTTGTTATAGCCATCAAGTCCACTATGACTCACAGTCTCCTATCAACAAAAGATATCCTGCACAATGCTCACAATCTCCCACATGTTCAAGCACATTGTTATGACTGCTGTATTAATCATCCTGTTGGGAGTCTTCCTCTCCTTCTCTGACCCCTACCTTTCCCAACGTAATGTTAATGTCCAAGGATTAGTTCTTCCTGACAGTGTGGCAAGATACACAAGATGAAGACTCACTCTTCTTGCCTTTGGGGATCACCCTGGTTTCTCTTTCTCCAAGACAAACTTGCTTGTTCTTTAAGCAGACCATGGGATATACTGTAAGCTTCTCCAACAACACAGCTCAAAGGCTTCAATTTTCTGTCATCCCTGTCCACCTTTTTTATGTATGGAAAATAATTTAAAAGATCATGACTTAGATCAGGTACACCTTAATCTTTAAACTAGTATCTTTGCTCTTTAGTACTTTAAAGATATCCTTAATAATGACAGTCAAGAAATAAAAATATGTATTGCATTGGGAAAATCTACTGGCCAGGACATCTCCAATGTGCAACAAGAATATTACATTTAATGACTCAAATGTGTCTGATCCAAGTCATGGTCTTTTTCCTATGCATCTGAAAGTTGGACAATGACTAAAATTCCAGGAAAATTATCAATGCCTTTAAGTTATGGTGTTGGAGAAGAGTACTGACTATCCCATGAACTTTCAAAAGAACAAACAAGTGTGTCTTGAAGAAAGTGCAAATGTGGCATTCCCTTGAAGCAAGGATATTCAATTTTCATCTCATGTACTTTTGGCATGTTTTCAGGAGAATCTTTTCCTTCGAAATGGACATCCTGCTAGGTAAGATGGAAGGTTAGAAAAGAGAGGAGAAAGACCCTGGATTTGGTTGAGATCTGTTATTCATAGAATCACTATGCATCATAATCTGTTGAATGGCACCTAACAACAACTACATAATGTTAGTGACATAGAGAACTGAAGCACATTGTCTTTTTAATATTTTTTTTTCTAT
>NW_006399824.1:7592005-7610338 GCF_000299155.1 Elephantulus edwardii | reverse complement strand
CAAGGAACTCATGCAATATTATTCAAAATGGTTGACTCTGGAGAACATTATGCTGAGTGAAATATCCCAGTCACAAAAGGACAAATATTACATGACGTCTTTTTAATATTTTTATCTTCCCACCTTCTTTCAGTTTTAGCTCAGCCTCTACTCTTTTTGGCCTGTTTGTTTCTTAAGCTATGTATTCTTAATTAACTAATTATTATTAAATAGTATGTCAAACTTTAGCCAAAAGTGGACTGAATAGAGTTTGACTGATTGACTATCTAGCGAAATATTTTCCTAGCTTATGCATATGTAGTTCAGAACAGAGTTCTGCGATTCTGCTTAATGACTCTATTTTGCCATCATCTGTAATCTATGTCTTGCAGACATGTTTATTTTTAACAGTAAAGTCAGTGTAAATGGATTTATTCTTTACTGATTAAAATACTTTCTACCATTTAGTACTTTCAAGGTTCATAATTCAAAGAGTTTCAGATCCTGTAGCATAGAAGAAAGTAAAGTAAAGATAGGCTTCACATTAAAGAAACTTTGGCATATGAATTTTTTTTTCTTCAAGATAAATTAGTGGGTAATAATTTTTTATAATATGCATAAATATATTCTCTTTATACCAAGTCCTACTAGCCTATTGAAAATATTCTTTATAATAAATCTTGATTTGTGCTTATTTAAAAGAAAAAAATTGTCATAAACAGGATTTAACTTATGAGCGTTCAAAATAAATTCTGAGTTCTGCAGTGTAACATAATAAGCACCAGTTTCTCCAAATGGAAAATGTTCCTTCTTCTTTCTTCACTCTTTCTCCCTATCCAATACTTGCAGTCTCTTAAATCTTAAATCTCTTTAGTTTATTCTATTATTTTTAATTTCATTAAAGCATCATTAAATGTATAATAGGGCATTTTGCTCAGACCATAGGATGAGTTTCAAAAGAAATAAGCAAATCCCAGTTACATGGCTCTGAATCTTCACATCTATAATAAGGTACAGAGGTCCAAGTGTGTAGAGACTGAGGATAAGTTTTTGGAGAGGATTTCTTTGGAGAAAGATTATTTATAATTCACATTCAACTCACCATTGCAAGACTGGTGGTTAAAAGAGATTTCAACTGGATAATTTAGAGAGCATGATATGTGTCCCTGGCAGCTGAGTCTCAATGAACAAGTGTAAAATCGCTCCTGAGATATCTAATGGGTGAGAAGTGGCTGGCAAGTTGCTGATGAAAAAGCAGAAGGAAAGATGACTGAATTCTAATATTTGAGCATATTTTCATTAGCCAGATATGAGCACCATAGCCTCATGTAAGAAAAGAGCTGGCATGAATTCATCTTGGTTTTCTTCCAAGATTATTGCCTGAAGCAATAAAATATAACTAAACTGAGAAGCATTATAGAAACTACTGTTTTTCTGGAATAAGCAGTGATCTGTGAGAAAAGGTATTGCTCATACAAAATGAAGGGAATTGAGGGGGATGTGGTGACTTCTAAGGAATCCTTGAACTCACTGGTGCCATACTGGCCCCTCTGGATCCACCTACCCTGCTATTTGTCTCCATAAACAGTGACCTCCTTTTCCACACATTCTATGTCCTCCCCCCTGATTCTCCTTCTTCTGCATTTGTAGGTGAATTGGGACCAATTTTTGCACCTTTCATGGTCATACCCCAAGGATGCAGCAAACCAAGAGGTAGAACAGAATATTCTTAGGCCAATTAACTGAGTCATTTGACCCATAAATTGTCTTCAATTGAAGCCTTTTAAGCCAGTCACTCATTGAGTTGTGTTAGTTATCATTTCCATGGGAGAGGTAAAGGACAAATGACAGACCACAACAAAAACCTAAGTGGAGGCAGGGAAAAAAAATTCTCACCTTCACATCTGTCAATCATTTTTAAATGAAATATAATTTGTGGCACTACCTGTGTAACAGATGCACATGTCACCGTCCTTCTTTCCAAAATGGAGATAGAATGAGTCTTCTACAGACAATCAATGTGCTAAGATTTCTAAAGTCCCTAGTAAACTTTAATTAATGCTACCATTCAGAGTCTGGAGAACATCCAGGTATCTGAGAGAGGAAAAAATATTAAAATCACCCCCAAAAAAACAAACAAATAAAACTCCTAAACACTATTTACTCAAATGAGAAACTATAAAATAACCATTTGAAATGTGCTGATAAATTCAAGACAGATACTTCCTCTATATTAACTGTCCCATCAAGGAATTCAACTTAGCTGTGTGAAGGAGGGAAAACCTATGCTGTATGATTATTTAGCACTGAACAAAAAACAGTAAACTTCACTTCAGTGATACCATCTAGGTGATTTAAATGGTTTGAAAGTCTCAAATGAGAGGCTTTTAAAATTTTTTTAATGATGTTTCCTCTCTCCCAAGAGTCAACTTTCTCCCTTATCAGAATAGTGCAAACTGACCTACCCACCAGAAGATATGGACATCTGGGGAGTCATAAACCAAGCCTTGGGAGCTGGATGATTTGCACAGGGGGCTGTATATCAGTCCCTGCAGTCAGGGAAGACTGATAAAAGCATGCAAAACCACTGATGAAGCACAGTCAAGTTGCAAGAGATTGCTGTGATGATAATCGTCAGAAGAAACCGTAAATTCTGGACTCAGAATTAGGCATGGCCTGTAAACATCAAATAATGGGTGTCTAAATTGAAAATGAAACTATCAGTTGGCTGTAATATTTCTTGTGGTGTGGCTCAGAAAGCCAGGACCATTAGACAAGCATGATCCTTTTCAGTGTCTGTTGTTAGGAAGCTGAGGATATTAACTCCTCCTTCTATCAGTGTCTGGAAAGAGAATGAAATGAACTAGCTAGAAAGCCTGAAGTGTAAAATATGGATTTAACATCACCATGCAGTGAAAAACCTCATATGTAAAGCGAGAGACAAGATAGAGATAGAGAAACAGAGTTTGGAGAGAAATACTGCATTTTTCAAATCACTAGCACTCTGGTGGCCTAGTGGTAAAAATCAGCACTGCAATCTGGAAGGCAAGTGGTTCGAATCTAGCAGATGCTCCAAGGAAGAAGAATGAACAATCTCCTCCTGTGCAATTATCTGCCTCTGAAATCCTACTGGAGGGTCACCTATGGATCTGGTCCCATTCTATGATACACAAAACAATAACACTCACTAAGGAATAAGAAAACAAGATTCTCACCTCTGGGCCAATTGGCAGCATCAGGATGGATGGTGAAGAGATTGAGAATGATCACAGTTTTAGTTTGCTTGGCTCCACAGTCAACACTCTTAGCACCAGCAGCCAGGAAATGAAAAGATGTATTGTGATGGGAAAGTCTGTGGCTAGAGACCTCTCTAAAGTGCTAAAGAACAACGATGTCAATCTTGAGACTAAGGTATGCCTGATACAGGCCATGGTCTTTGCAATCATTTATTATGTATCAGAGAGCTGCACAATGACTAGGGATAATAGGAGAATTTATGCCTTTGAACTGTAGTGTTGGGGAAGCGAATTGAACATACCACAGACTGCTAAGAAGACAAACAGGTTTGTCCTGGAGAGGGTGAAGCTGGGCTGCTCCTTGGAGGCAAGGATTCTGAAGCTTTGTCTGATATACTTTGGACATGTTGCAAGGAGGCAACTGTCCTTGAAGAGGGACGTTATGTTTGGGAAGGTATTGGTATTTGCATGAGTACAACTAGGTGTTCTGTGATTCTCTTTTTTTTTTTTTTCACGTGAGCCATAAACCATTAAAATCCACATGGATTCATATTGAAAACTACACCTTCAATATGGAATAAATCTTAATATTGGAGGGCACCCGTGCCTTAGTAGTAAGGAGTTGTTCCGTCAATGTAAAGGTATGCTGGTCGAAAAAGGGGAAAGGTGGGAAATCTCCTCCCATGCTATTTACTGCCTCTGAAAACCTGCTGGGGGTCAGCTATGGGTGTTCTGATGCAGAACATCTCACAGAAGGAGATTATCCATCTTCTCTTGTGGAACAGCTGGTGGGTTAAAACAACAAAAATGCTCACCACTGGGGAAGGAAGAGAAATCTCTGGGCAGACAGAGTATCGAGGGAGTAACAAGGGGGTGGAGGAACGAGGGAAAACCCAATGGCAACCTGAAACTATAAGGTAATGGTAGGCCTAGAGCAATGGTGATTGGCTTTCTAAAACACAATGTATATGAATGAGCATTTAAAACATAGTGTGAATGAAGGAATACGTGAAACAGAATATGAATGAAACAGTGAATATTAATTTTGTATGCAAACTAATATAAAAGAAACAAAACGGGTTGCTACTTTCATGGTGTTCCACAGCTACAAATCTGTTAAGAGATTTTTTTAATATTCAAAGTTTATATTTGTAATTATAGTTGAATATTATATGTATATTTTAATGTGCAAAATTAAAATCTTCACTAAAAAATATTACTTTGGGAAAAACAGATAAAAAAAATGTTTACCCCTGGATCAGTAAGAGCCATCATAATAGATGGAAAAAGATGAAAGTTGTCAACTGTTTAATTTTACTTAAATCTATAGTCAAGATCCATGGCAGCAGCAGTTAAGAAATCAAAAGATGTGTTGTATTTGGAAAGTCTGCTGTCAAAGACCTCTCCAAAATACTAAGGAGCAAGGTTGTCAGTTTAAAAGCTAAGATGTGCTGGATCCAAACCACAGTATTTTTTCAGTTACTTCTATGTTAGACAACAAATAAAGATGATAAAAGACAAAATTATGCCTTAAGTTGCTGCTCTAACAGAGAATATTAAATATCCCATGAAGAACCAAAATAAAAACACATCTGACTCGGTTAATGTGCAACCAGGGTTCTCCTCAGAAGCAAACATGGTGAAACCATGTCTCACTTACTCTGGGCATGTTGGGACGAAGGGCGAGTCCTTGGAAAGAAAGACATCATGCTGGGAAAAGTGGAGGGTCTGAGGAAAAGAGGAAGAGTCTCAAGGACATAAATTGACACAATGACTGTAACAATGGGCTAGCATGTATCAGACAGTGAGGCTATAGGGCATGGTTCAGATCTGTTGTTCAAAGGGTTGCTGTGAGTCATAGTTGACTCCTTTGCATCCAACAGCACAACAGCAGAGAATTTAAATAAAAATATAATAGAGTCTGCTGAAGCAAAACACATAAATATCAGTCATCATGGCATTACTCAAGTGACAGCATCACTCTATGTGTTCAGAACTCCCTGCACAATCCTAAGGACCCCACTGTACTTATATGCTTATTAAACATCTGTTCTTTGAAAAGATAATAAAGTCAAGAATCATAGGTGATTGCCATCTTACCTCATGTTAGTGTGTGGAGTATTCCTGACAAATTGAGGTAGCTGTATACTGCATTTATCCAAGATCTTGATTTTTATAGTTGTGGAAAGATGGAGGATACTGACCTTTCTTGGTTTATCATTTTGTAGCTAAGTGTAATACTTTTGTGTTAATATAGCCTACTACTGCACAGAAAGCAGTGAAATAGTACTTCAGGATGGAAAGTAGAGTGATATTCAAAATATTTAATAAGCTGGAGGGCACTGACATCAATGCTCTACAATGGGCAGGTGTTACTCAGGGACAAGGCACAGTAAGCCAGCAATTATTTATCTATCATTTCAAAGAGAACTATAATAATATTCATACAAACACTAGATGCTGAAAATCATCTCTTTGGTTCTCCATCAATTTCTGCTGAAGAAATATTAAAATTGATCCATAGCATCAGAAGCAGAGAATAGTACACCAGCGAAAGTTTATTAAACATTACAAGTAAATTAAAGAGCTGGCTCTACCGACAAGCCTTATCTTTACCACCTCATCAATGACTATAGACTGAAAACTTCAAGTTCAAAAGGGAAAGCACTAACAGAAATATTGTCTCCAAGTTAACAAGTAAAGCCATGGCCAATGCTTTACTTCATATCTGGGGAAAACAAATTAATCTCACTAAACATGTAAAGAATTTACTCAATTTGATAAACATGGGAACTAATGCAGAAAGCTTCTCAAAATTTACCTGCAAATGAGAACAATGATAAGAGTTAGATTTAGCAATTTCTCAATGTCAGACGCTAACCGTGATCCTGTGGTATAGGTTATTATTATGGCCCTGACTACCTATTTGAAATTAGATAGTACAGGGATTTTTAGTTTAAGTATATCAAAATAATAGTTAAATAATATTCAAGTATCTGCTATACACCAAGAACAAATAACACTATGCCTTTGACATCATTTAAATTTAAGCTGTTACTTAGATATCTATTAAATCAACACATCTGCTCTGTATGTGTTAGGATAGCAATATTTTTGCAATGACATAAAGAACACTTCTATTTATTCCCTTTATTGGGCTCACATTCTTGACCTTTTCCTCTATGGGAGTTAAATCAAGCTTGGTTTCTGTCATGAGATATTAGTCACAAATGCAGTAATACAGTAGCAAATTTGGGATTTTGAGTCACTGAAGATCAAACTATCCCACTCACCTTCTGCTGAGATTGCCATTTAAATGTGGGTTAGTGCTTTTTAATACTAAGCATTTAGGATCAAATTACCTGGCCAGATAAAAAAGGCTTTGGAAGACCTAGTTAACAGAATTAATCGGGTTTTAGAATAGCAAGGATGTAACACAGTTGGAGCAACAAAAACCTAGTTAAAGTAGTACTTACAAACTTGAGAGAAGAGCCCACAAAACCCCCAAGCAAATGTTTGCATTTTTCGTCCTTGGATAACCAACAGTAATCTTTTGCTTGAACAACTGGGAGAAATGTCACAGATCAAAATCAAAATGTCTTTGTAAGCCTAAAAATAGTCATCTACAAGATTACTATTTACAAATAATTATTAACTTACTTAAAAAATAATTATCAAGCAACTCTTAGCCACAAACCAAACCCACTGCGGTCAAGATGGTTTCTACCCCAGTGTTCCTCCCCTAGATTTCACAATCTGTCAATCTTTACAGAGGAGAATCTCCACCTTTCTCTAGTGGAATGGCGTGTAAATTCAAACTGCCAACCTTTGGCTCACAGCTTGATAAATTATGCACTCTTTTACTAGAGCTGCGTGAGACCAAAAGCACAAAAACTTTTGACAGTTATTTAATAGTGGGGAAAAGTGAGTCCCTGGTCTTGCATTCTTTCTCAAGCACAGTGCCCATGCTACATCTCAGGCCATCCATTTACAGAGCTTTATAAGCTTTTTTTGAATATATTTTCTCTTACTTTTCCTCATTTTTTTTCCCTTTGACACTTACAGTCTTAGAAAACTATGAGTAACAACTGTTGTGTGGGTGTCATCTGTTGGCACAATTCCAAGAAGAGAACACCTGGGTGAGTGAAGACTTATGTGTTATCTCCTACTGAGTAAAAACAGCTAGCAAGTCAATTTGTTGACCACCAGCAGGTCTCCGGTGACTATATTTTCTTCTCTTATCCTGTTTTATTTTTACTCCCCATTCCTCTGACTGGGCATATTTCTTTAGCTGGAAAATAATTGAAATCTATCACACCAATAGCTGGATAGTCACAAAATGCCTTCAGTTAGAAGATATCTATAGGGTGGTAAAATTATGGTTCTCAAGACAGAAATTCTGCATTTCCACCATACAAGCAGTCCCACAAAGATACAGTTCACTAGCCCAATGGAGTCAGTAATAAAAAAGAACACATTTAAATACTAAAACTATTGTGCATGAATAAATGGCAAAGTAAAGGAAACCCTCTAAGTGTTTTCCAGCAATTTAACCCAGAACCATTCAATTTCCCTTTATTTGTCGCTCCTTAATAACTTCTCCTCTAGATAAAGCTGGGAGAGCAGAGTTCCATTGTGACCTTGAATTTGGTTTAAAGCCAGTAACACAGATTGACACTGTCAATATCTGTGTTTAATTTTGCTATTCTTAAAGAGAAAATGTTATTTTTTTAAAAAAGAAAGAAAATTGAACCTAGGTTAGGGCTTGCTTTTTCTAAAGTTTCCATGATCGACCTTCCCCTGGGTCTCAGGTTATATATTTCAGTTCAATTTGAGGACATGGGAGCAGGTCTGGCCTTGGGTTAATTTATTTTCTTCAGTCTACAAATTGAGTTTTGCTGAAGGTTAATTTAACAGCTATTTGTTCATGTAAAATTTCCAAGTGATTTGATATTTATCACTTTGTTAAATACTCCTCTCAATTGTACAGTGCCAACAAAGTAGTCATAGTCTGTATCCAGGGAGAACTGAAGACCTGGTAGTAAGGAGGTTTACTGCCAACTCAAGGCACACTGTTCGAATCCACCAGCTGTTCGGTGGGAGAAGTTTGGGTAATAAATTCCTGTGCAATTTACTGCCTCTGAAAACCCACTGGAGGGTCAACCAGCTGTGAGTCAGTTCTAACTTGACAGCACCTGACAAGAAGCCTATAGTGAGGCAGGGTGCTAACTCATAGGCAGAATCTCTATGGCAGTTCAAATCCACTAGTGACTTCAAGGAAGAAAAATGAGAAGTCTCCTCCCACATGATTTACAGCCTCGGAAACCTATTGGAAAATCAGCTACGATTCAGCTCCAACTCAACAGCAGTGAGAAAGAGAGGACAGGGGGAAATCCTTGAAAATTATTATACTTATTCATTATGTACCTAGACTACTTTTGATATCTATCTCAAAAATGGATGTTACCACTTTGGAGTTTACCTGTCCTGTTTTGTTATTAATGCCACAGAAATAATGATTCACTTATAGGTAGAAGCTTTCAAAAATTGCTTTTATCTCTATTGTCAATGCAGAACTAAAGTTTGGAAGTATTATATATCATTTATCTAGCATGAATGACTCAGTCTCCCTAAATGAGAAGACATGAAAAGGAGGTGGAAAGGACACAACATCATTAACTCAGTTACGGAACAGATTATCATTTAAACACGTAGCAGATTGGATAAAACTTAGAAGACTGACCACCTCGAATGTAAACGAGGACATGACATGACCTGCAACTCTCTTACATTGCTGGTGGGATATAAAATGGTGTGAAGGATTTTGAAAAAAAGATTTGATGATTTCTTGCAAGATTAAATACCTATGACTGAACAGTTCTATTATTTTCTGAAATTACAATATATATGCACAATAATAACTGTAGAAAAATGCTCTTATTATTTTATGAGTACAAAGCTGAAAACAACTTAAATGGCCAACAACATGTTACTGCTGTTAGGTGCCGTCCAGTCGAATAACAGCTGTAGCCACCCTACAAACAAACATTCTGAATAATGTCCTATCCTTTGCCATTCCTACAATCTCCAACATACTCCAGCTCATTGCTGCAGTGACTGTCAATCTGCCTTCTTGAGGGTCACCTTTCCAAACATGTTGTCCCTCTCCTAGCAACATGCCCAAAGTATGTGAAGGTGGAGCATCATCATTTTTGCCTCCAAGGAACATTCTGGTTGCACCTTCTCCAAGTCATCTCAGTTATTTTCTTTTGGCAGTCCATAGAATCTTCAGCACTCTTCTCCAATATCCCAGTTCAAAGGCATAAATGCTTCTGGTGTAATACTCCATCAATACAAGAAGTGGTAAATTTATGGTATATTGATTCAAAGTAATTCACACACTGTTCATTGCTGTAAGGTAATAGCTGATTCAAATGACACGCCAGTGGATTTCTGAGGCTATAAACCACACAAGAGGAGCTTGCAACAGCATTCTACAACAGAGCATTGGTGCATTTGAACCATGAGAGAGGTGCAACCTTTGGGTTAGCAGCGCAACTTCCTGAGAACTATGCCCCTGCTTTTGTTGTTGTTATTATTAGATGACATTAAGTTGAATATAACTCATAGTAAGACTATGAACAACAGACCTGAACACTGTCCTATCCTGGGCCATCCTCATCAGCTTTATCACCTTGAGCTCATATCTGCAGTCACTATGTCAATTCATCTTATTGGAGGTCTTCCTCTACTGTGTTGATTCACCGTTTTTCCAAGCATGACATCCCTTTCCAAAGAATGGTTTTTCCCAGCACCATGTTCAAAGTATAGTGCTCCCTATTTAAAGGAAGGTTAGTCAATAATTGCAAGGTTCAGCTATTGATATCAACAGCAATATGGAGAATTGCTAAAAATATTTTGCTAGGGCAAAGAAGTCTTTCATTTTTTTATGCTTTTAAAGGAGTAAAAAAGCTATGACAGAAGAAATGTGAGCAGCAGTTGCCTGAGAAATGGTTGTCTGTAATGTTTGACTGCAAGGGGCCAAGGAAGTTTCTGGTGTGTTGTAAATATCCTATACCTTGATAGGAATGTGAGCTACATGAGAGTACGTGCCTTTCAAATCTATCCAACTATATATAATAACTTGCTATCTCTTCAACATGTAGTAGATCTCATTTTAAAAATGCACACTTGCCTCATTCATTTGTATATTATTACAGTTTCTATTTCACTGTTTTTAGTCTGAGAGGTCAATTAATTAATGCCTTTTGGTTTTGTTCTGGTTTTTTATTTGTATTTCTTTTCCTACCTCTAACTCTCATAGTTTACAATCCACTGAAATGAAGTAGTTCTAATTCCCCAGCCACACATTTAAACATGCACTCTGTCTGTGTAGAATGTCCTTTCCCTCCCTCACCATCTACAGAATTCTCATTTACCATCTTTAGGACTTTGCAGTGACTGTACTTACTCTCCAAAGCTTTCCCTAATCTCCCAGGCAAAGTTAATATCTTCCACCTCTATTCAATTCTGCACCTACACCAACATTTATCAGTCACATTGGGCATTTGGATAATTTACTTGTATCTCTCTCTTTTTATGGTCTTTGAGAGTAGAGATTGTAGCTGTACATATCATCTAAAAAAACAACAGCAACAATAGAACCACTTAGTCAATAGATATTAGGTACCAGACACTTAGCCAAGACTATAACATAAATACCTTATTTAATTTTCAGCATACTCCACATTTTACTGATAATCAAACTCAGGCATAGAGAAGTTAAGAAGCTTTCCTTCCCAATGAATGGTCATAAAGCTAATGTACTGAATGAAGATGAACTTTAACTTGAGTGACTCTGATATGAAAATCTATACTCTTAATACTAACTAGGATTCTTGTTGGTGGTGGTGTTACTCTTAGGCACAGTCAAGTCAAATACAATTCTTAGCTCTATGAGCAACACATGTGAATCCTGTCCTATTCTGAGCCATCCTCACCATCTCTGACACACTTGAGCTAGGATTAACTGCTCCCAAAATTCCCTATGAGGAAATAATAGGCATTCAATAAATTATAAACATTTGCTGTCAAGTCCATTTTTATGTGAGTTGAC
Organism: Elephantulus edwardii; assembly: GCF_000299155.1. Classification (NCBI taxonomy): domain Eukaryota; kingdom Metazoa; phylum Chordata; class Mammalia; order Macroscelidea; family Macroscelididae; genus Elephantulus; species Elephantulus edwardii. Next base: position 7,599,007 of record NW_006399824.1, on the reverse strand, counting down.
CCTTGAGTTTCAGAGCACAACTGCACTCTATACGGCTTCAAATGACTGTGATCTTTCATAGGAAAATCATCAGCGTTTTCTTCTAAGATCTCTACCTCTGAGTCAATTAGAAGCCTCCTCTTTTCCAGAGACTTAGATTTAGGTTCTAGCCAATGCATTTCCACCACCACTGCTGATCATCTATCAATGGGGGATTAAGTTATATCTATGATATTGAACAAGTGACCTTGGAACTACCATACTAAGAAAGATTAGAAGAGCCTGGCTATTCTAAAAATCAGGCAAAGAAAACATTAAAAATCATAATGACCCCATATCAGTATATGATATTGGCTTTGAGCCAAGGGCCAACTCAACAGCACTTAAAAACAATTTAATCCTGATTACACAAAACTTGTCATCCACCTACACTTTATGGCATTTTCCAACAAATTATAATCAAGATGAAAGAAAATAAGTGTATGTTTATATTGTTTTTCTTCCTCATTTGCTATTACTTGCATTTCTGAAGATTTTCAGGCATAGATGTCTTGTTTAACCCCAATAGGCTTGTCATGCTTATTTGGGTTTTGCTTCTTTGATTTTGTCTACCATAATCAGGAAAGAGTCCTGGTAGCATAATGTGTTCTGTGTAAGGGTGTTAACCCAAGACTTGCCAGTTCAAATCCACCAGCTATGCAGTGAGAGAGATCTGGTTTATCTCCTGTAAATATTTACAACCTCAGAAATGACTGGAAAGCCGCTATGATCCAAAACTGACTAGACTGCATGGGGTTGAGCTGGGTTAGCTATAATTGGCTGTGTATGTGAGAGTTATTATTATTTTTTTTAATGTTAACTATTCTTTATTAATTCATCAGAAAATCAGAAAGAGCATTCTACAAGTCATTTGACTGATGCCTAAAATATGGAAATTCTGTTTGACAATCTAAGAACTTTTATGCATACAGACCTTTTTCATTATTGTTAGGTAATTTTGGACTGTTTGTGTTATTTTAAATCATTGGGCTTTTTGACTTTGGCCTTGGCGTCTCCAGCTGCCCTAACTCCTCATTAGCCAACTCCAGCATCATCCCTTCCTCTCATCTGTCTCTTCTCAGCGTCACTTCTGGCAGAACTCTGTGCCCTGCTCTCCTAATGAGAACGAAACATCAAACTCTCTGTCTTGCACTCCACATGTCTTTTAGCTGCCTTTTTATACCTATAACCTACGCTTTGAAGAGCCCAGGTGGCACAGTGGTTAAGTGCTAGGCCACTAACTGAGAAGTCGACAGTTCCAACCCACCAGTTGCTCCCCAGGAGAAAGATATCGGGTCTCCTTCTCTAAAGATTTACAGACTTAAAAAACACAATGTGCTTCTACTCTTGTTTTACAGGATTGCTCAAATTGCAGTCAACTTGACAGTGATGGATTTTAACATATACTTCATGTTTCTTTGGTTTTTGTTGCATAAACACTGAGAACACTAGTGGAAAGATCATTTCTCCCATAAAATACTAGGGAGATAAAATAATGGCACTATTTTGCCTAAAGGAATGCTGGATACATTAATTTTTATTGAACACCTGTAATATAGAATATCCTCAATAATTTTCAGACTTAAGCTGGTTGCTTAACAGTTGTCAGATAAACACAATCTCAAGATACTGGTTAAGAAAAAAAATGTTGAATTATTTAATTTGCAGAAAAGAGTTAATCATATGGCAGGCTTGAACCTGCTCTCTTTATGAAGATCTGTTTGCAAGGGTGGTCCATGGCTGGCATCAGAGAATATAAACAAAAAGCTCACTACATGGACATAAAATACTACCTACAGGATAAGAGCTGTTCACTATACCTAAACCACATATGTAGATAAAGCTTATGCTAAGCAACTTCTCTCTTTCTTTGGAGTTTGAAATGTTGATATATACATGGTGCTTTTGTGTGACCAGCTCCAATAAAGAGCTTGGGCTTCTAGGCTCTAGTAAGAGTATTCATTTATAGCTACTGTCTTGTTGTCATGTGCTGTTGAGTCAACAATGACTCATAGCCTAACCTTATGAACAATGGACCTGAACCTTGCTCTGTTGTGGGACATCTCCGCAATCTCTGGTGTACTTAGGCCCATTGTTACAGTTACCACATTAATTTATTTTGTTAAGGGTCTTCTTTTCCTGCATATTTCCAAATGTGATGTCCTTCTCCAATGACTGGCCCTTCCTAATAACATACCCAAAATAATTGAGATGACACTTCTCCATCATTGCTTACAAGGAACACCCTGGTCGCATTTTCTGCATGGTAAACAGTACTATAGAGGTACTATCAAAATCAATTCCTGGTGGCATTACACACACCATATGTCACTCTATTGGGATAGGACTCTTGGAACTTTGAAGCTTCCAAACTTGGCTCCTGCCTCTTTTCTTTCTCTTGATTTGCACTGTATCATCTCGTTAAAAATAAATCATGGCCCCAGTACAACTATATGTTGAATTTTGAGCACCCTTCTATAAAAGGTGGTGGTGGTCTTGGAAACCCCCAGGACAGCTACTGCTCAATTTTATTCTTTTAAGAAGTAAATGAAAATACACTCCATTTAAAATCTAATTTCGTAAGACTAAATTTAATTACATGCCCATGTGTTTTCACTTCTCCCCCCCACTTTTTAATAATATGCCTTTGACTGTATTTTTGGTAATAAAAATGAGTAATAGTGACAATTTAGGGAAGAATAAAACAGAAAAAAATGTTTCTGAAACACTAATTTTTATCAGAAAATCCAAATCATTGCTTTTGCACTATTGTCTATGAACTAAAATTGCTAAAATGTGTAGCCGGATAACAGTTAGAAAGTAATAACTGTTGTTTTAAGGAGTTATTTTAAAACGGCTATCATCCTCAGCAGGAGATAATGATTTTGAAGAATCATATTTGTTTTCCAAGGGGGGAAAAACACACCTTTGTGTGTTCATAACAAGAGCAGTGAGAGGAAATGAAATGTAATTGATACAGTGGGAGAAACTAGAAAAACACACATTGATGAAGTCCTGTGATGCTGAATATGAAGAAAAGTTTTCTCTGCTCTCCCATTTATTCCTCTTTCTAATATGAAAAGACTCGAATGTATTCTTCATATAACATTCACTAGGGTGATTCGGACTATTTCAAAGCAATAAAATGGAAACTTGTTGGTGGAAAAAGGACATTCTGGTAGGTTATTATTGTTAAATTCTGTCATGTCTACTTCAACTCTTTCTGATAGAGTTTTCATGAAATATACAATAATAAACAATCAAATCAATAGCCATTTGATTATGTAAATACTTTGGGGAAATGAAGGAGCCAAGTAGAGCAGGACATTTTTTAAAGCATTAAAGCATTAGCTTTAGACCATAACAAAAAACAATTGCTAATACAACTACTGGCAGATAATGGAGAAAAACAATAAGAAACAGAGGATGTGATCCTGATACAGAAAAAGTCCAGGTATACAAAGAAACGTGTCGGAGAAAACAAGAAAAAGGATACAAGGTGACTACAACAACCAAATCTTAAATCAATGTGAGCAGTAAAAAGAAAAAGGGCAGAAAGATTCTTAATAATTTTCACACAATTTTCTAACCTCATAAATCTTCAGATTGTTACCCCTTAGGGACAGGAAACAAAGATTGTATTTGTACTTGGAGAACTTAAGTCTTGTGAAACAAAACAGTAAGATCAGTGTGCATTAGCCCAAACGTGCTTTTTCTTCAATGTGGTTGTAATTTCTATTCTGTTTTTACCGGAAGGGGGAGAAATCCAATTCTTAAAACAGCAAGCCCACCACTCCACACACATGCTTGAACACACACACACACACACACACACACACACACACACACACAGAGATTTTGTGTGACAGACATCAGACTTTTATTTTCTTGCTCAGACCTAATTTCATTCCACTAAGAGCAGACTTAAGGAGAAGTTAAACTTTTCTAATGATCTGAATTGCTTTCTTATATATGCCAATAAGAGCTTTATAACCTCATGTATTCATTTTTTTAATGTTACCAAGAAATCCATTTGTAGAAGTTTCCTTTATTCTAGGTTTTCTTTTAATAATATTTTATGATTCTTGCTGACTTGCCTCTAGCTTATTTTTATGTAATTTAGTTATCTTATTGTACTTGATTTCATCGTATTTGGAACTCATAACAAATAGTCCAAGTATTCTTTTGAAGAATTTTGAGTATAATAAGCTTATGAAAGTCACTGTTCTAATTAATAAGATAAAATGATAACTCTCATTAAAAAATGCAGACAAATATATTGAAAGCTTTCGAACAGTATATTTGATGTGATTAAACAATGTACTGTGAACCATACAAAAACCCCTAAAACACAAAATAACTTCATTTTACATAGGCTGCAGTCAAAACCGTATTTATCTACAATAATAAAAGATATAGCCATAGCAAAGAATCAGCACATACCAGCTACACTCAATATTCCATAAATCTAAATGAGCTATATCTAATGTTCTCCCACTCTTTGGACATGTAGTTAAAAGAGGCCAGTCAGTCTTTGGGCATTATGTTGGAAAAGATGAGGGTCAGTAAAAGAGAAGCAAACTCATCAGGGTGGACTTACACAACAGGCTTAAGTCTATCAGAAGTGGTGAAGACGACAAGATAGAGCAAGGGTCAGATCTGTTTATCATAGGGTCATTATGAGTCAATTTGATGTCACTAAACTACAACAACATAACTAACAGGTGTTTAGATCATATGTAGAATATTCTATTTGTTGAGTAAAACCATCCTTTTCAAAGAATATGTCTGAGCATACCAAGTATTGGCAAGAATGTAGATCAACTAGAACACTCATCCCCTGCAAATGGAGAAGTAAAATGGTGTTTGTAAAATACTTTGATAAGCATTTTAGAAATTACTTAAAGATTTAAACTTATCTGTCAGACAAGATGCATTTGATTCCTAGGTATTTATCCAAGAGAAAAGATAACATGTTAATGTATTGTTAGATGCCATAAAGTTGGCTTCAGCATACAGCTACCTTAGGTATGTTGTTGTGTACTGTTGAGTTGGAAATGACTCATGGCTGACCTTCTGGCGGGTTTTCAGAGGCAGTTAATCCCACGACAGGAGATTGCCCATCTTTCTCCCATGGAGCAGCTGATGACCTTGAACTGCGTGCCTTCAGATTGCAACACAGCTTCTCGTCACTATGCTGCTAGAACTCAGGTTATGTATAACAGAACAAAATTCTGTCCTCTTGTCCAGTGTCATCTTCATAAAAACATATGTCCATAGAAAGATTTGTAGACAGATGTTCATAATGCCTTTATTTGTATTAGGCCCAACTTGGAAAGAACTCAAACATCTATCAATAGGTAAATGGATAAATAAATAATGATATATCAATAAAATGAAATGCTACTATGGACTGAGACGTGTTAAGTGAATGAATCTATAAATAATTCACGGAATAAAAAGATCTTATTAAAAGTAATAAAATGTATGCTGTGAATCCCATCTACATGAAATTCTAGTAAATGAAAACTAATCTATAAATACAGAAAGCCAATCAATTGTTGCTTAAGGCAGGAACTGGAAAAAAGAATGGATGACAAAGAGAAACTTCTGAGAGGGAAGAAGTTAGATATGCTTATTTTTATATTGGTGAAGGCCTTGAAGTGTCAAAATTGTATCTTCTCAGTAAGTACAATTTATTGAATGTTAATTTTACCTCAACATAATTGTTATGGTTCACATACCAAGGGAAAAAATGTTTAAAAACAGAGGAGGAGTCATAAAAAACTGGAACAATCTAGAAGAAAAAAAACCTGAATGGCTTAAAAGACTCAAAGTATGGCAGTAAATGAGGAAGTAAGAATATTTAGTGAGGCATAAAGAATTCTCAGCAAAAATAACAAAAGACAATGTCATAGATAATATGTAATTTTATGTTTACCAAGTATTCCCAAGAGGTAGTCATAAAAAAAAATAGGCCTTTGCTTTTACCCAACTAAAATGATGTGTTCCACCTCACATAGGGTTTAATGTTCACACATTACTTTTGTAAGGAGTTCTGGTGGTCTGGTCGGTGAGAAGTTGCACTGCCACCCAAGGCAGGTGTTTTGAATCTGCCAGCTGCTTCCTGAGAGAAAGAGGAACAATCTCCTCCCATGTAATGTATTGTTGTTGTTGTTGTTATGTGCTGTTGAGTCTCTTGTAAGTCCATAGCAACCCTATGTACAATGGGCCTAAACCCTGCTATATCCCTTGCCAATCTCATTGTCTCCAACATGCCTGTCCCCATTACCCCAGTGACAGAATCAATCTCATCGAAGGTCTTCTTATCTTATCCTGTCCCTCTACCCTCCCAAGCATGATGGCCCTCTTCAAGGACTGGTTCTTCCTTGCAACATGTCCAAAATATGTCAGAGGAAGCTTCAGAATCTTTGCCTCCAAGGAGCAGCCTGGCTTCACCCTCTCCAGGATGAACTTGTTTGTTCTTCCAGTATTTCATGGTATATTCAATACTCTTCTCCAGCACCAAAGCTCAAAGGCATCAACTCTCCTTCTATCATCCCTAGTCATTGTTCAGCTCTCTGAAGCATAGCAAGTAATGGCAAAGACCATGGCCTGTATCTGACACAGTTTAGTCTCCAGACTGACATCATTGCTCCTCAGTACCTTGGTGAGATTTCTGACAGCAGACATTTTCAATGCAATTCGCCTTTAAATTTCCTGGCTGCTGGGACCAAGAGTGTTGATTGTAGAGCCAAACAAATCAAAGCTATCAACAATCTCAATCTCTTCATCATCTATCATTCTGCCAATCAGCCCAGCAGTGAGAATCTTTGTTTTCTTAACATTGAGCTTCAAAACCCACATAATGTGTTGTTGTTATGTGCCATCAAGTCATTTGCGACTCATAGCGACCCTATGTACAACAGCCCTAAACCCTGCTCTATCCTGTGCCAATCGCATTGCCTCTGACACACCCATCCC
>NW_006399824.1:7589507-7591905 GCF_000299155.1 Elephantulus edwardii | reverse complement strand
TCAATGGCTTCCCTTTTTACCCTATTGGAGAAGTTTTTGGATGTGCATAGGGATTTGAGTCTTAGAAGATCCCATTCATCTATGTTATTTTCTCCTGGTTGTAGGTAATCTCAATCTTTTACCATCTATCATGATGCTACCAATTGGCCCAGTAGTGAGAATCTTTGTTTTCTTGACATTGAGCTTTGAACCATATTGAAGGCTGCAACAAATGTCTCAAATCTTTCTTAGTTTTGGCAAGTACGGTTATGTCATTTACATAGTGCAGGATGTTGATGAGTTTTCCTTCAACCCTGCTGCCACATTCTTCCTCATAAAATCCAGCCTCCCAAATGATCTGTTCCACATATTGACTGAAAAGGTATAGAGATATAATGCATCCCTGATGTACACTGTTGGTGATTTTTGAACCGTGCAGTGTTTCCTTGCTCTTCTGACAACTACTTTCAGGTCCAAGTATAAGGTTTCACACAAGCACAAACAAGTGTTCTAGCATTCCCATTCTTCTCAAGTTTAGCCACAATTCGTTGTGACTGACACAGTCAAATGCCTTTGCATAGTTAAAAAAACACAGATAGACATTCTTCTTGTACTCTCTGCTTTCAGCTACAGTCCATGTGACATTGGCTAGGCAGCTGATATTTATAAAAACTGATGCCAATGAGTCTATTCTGATTCATAGTGACTTCAAATGTCTCAGAGTAGAATGTACATCACAAGACTTTCAAAGGTTACATTTTCTTTAAGTAGATCACTAGGCCTTTCTGTCAAGGCACATCTAGACAGATATGAAACTCTAATCTTCTAGTAAACAAACAAGTCCATTCAGTCTTAGATAGACATATTTTGGTCACAGTTAAGGCTTGCTTTCTGATAAAGTGTTTTCCAAACCAAATAAATATGTGAATTACTTTAAAAGAGAGGAAGTAGAAATCTAAAGTGCTGATTTAATCACTATTGAGTATAATATTATGTAATTATTTACACACATATGTGCAGACTAGATTCTACTAGATTCTTTGCTTATAGTTCATTTACAACTATAGACAAATAAATACAATTAAATAAAAAAGTAAATTCTCAAAACTAGTATTTTCAAAGTTGTTGTTGTTGTTATGTACCTTTGAGTTGGAACCAAGTCATAGCTGATTTTCCAGTGGGCTTTCAGAGTCAGTAAAGCACACAAGAGGAGACCAGAGAAGCCGGTGCATTCAAACCATATATTTTTGACTTGGTGGTGCAGCTCCTTAAGGCCAGGACATCAGAGCTCTCTTTAGAGTTGTTGTTGTTGTTATGTGCCGTCGAGTCGTTTGCGACTCATAGAGAATCTGTGTACAACAGCCCTAAACCCTGCTCTAACCTGTGCCAATCTCATTGCCTCTGACACACCCATCCCGATTACCCCAGTCACTGAATCAGTCCACCTCATAGAGGGTCTTCCCCTCCTGTGTCGCCTTTGAAAATCTGTAGGAGGCTCAGCCCGAGTTGGTTCCAATTTGACAGCACATAACTACAGTTTATTTCTGTATTTAGATACTTATTTACTGAATGACTTCCCCAATAGAATATCTTCTCTGTTAAGAGGAGAACTTAGGTCTCATACAGATATTTAAGTATCCTCAGTCTTTAGAAGAGCCACTCCATACTGTATTCTTGGCTGCAAGCTTTATGGAAGCAGATTCCCAGGCTCCTTTTTCTGAAATACTGATGTGGGGCTACAAATACCTGGTTTTCAATTATCCAGTGTAAACTGTGTGCTATCTGGGGACTTCAGATAATTTGGTTATTGTTGTATACAATAGCTTGGAACCATGTCCTAACCTGAGCCAATCTCACTATCTCTGGCATATCTATTCTCATTACACCAGTTATGTCAATCCATCTTATCTGATGCCATCCTCTCCTACACTGTCCCTCCACCCTTTCAAGCATGATGTCCTTCTCCAAGGACTGGTCCCTCCTGGCCACATACCCAAAGTATGTGAGACAAAGCTTCAAAATCCTCATTTCCTCCAGAACAGATCTGTCTGTTCTCTCGGCAGTCCAATGTGGTCAATAGTCTTCTCCAGTACCACAACTCAAAGTCGTCCTTTAATTCCCTCATCTACATTCATTGTCACAATCTCTGATGTATAGCAAGTAATTGAAAAGACCATGGCTTGGCTCAGGTGCACCTTAGTCTCTAGACTGACAATATTATTCCTCATCACTCTGAAGATGTTCCTGACAACAGATTTTCCCCAGTGCTGACTACTGCTACCAAGGGTGTGGAATGTAGAGCCAAGCAAGCTGAAGCTGTTAACAATCTCAATCTTTTTTTTTATTTTATTAAATTTTATTAGTTTTAATGAACATTTACAGGGATTTGGGGTTTTCATTCCTTCATTACTGCACCATT
>NW_006399824.1:7500705-7589407 GCF_000299155.1 Elephantulus edwardii | reverse complement strand
TTGAACCATGCAGTGTTGCCCTGCTCTGTTCTGATGACTGCCTCTTGGTCCAAGTATAGGTTTCGCATTAGCACGATTAAATGTTCTGGGATTCCCACAGGTACCTTTAAATTAGATATCTGACTTGATACCTGTTAGAACCCTATATAAAATACATTATCTTGACTATTACAATGAAAGGTCATCATCATTTGTTCACCTCATTTGTACCATTTTTGTTGAGTGCTCTGTAGTCAAGCATGACTCATAGAGACCCTATGAACAACAGACCTGAACACTGTCCTATCCTGTCCCATCCTCATCAGCTCTGACACACTTGAGCCCATTGCTGCAGTTGTGTCAATTCATCTCATGGGGGGGGAGGCGGTATGTGTCTTCCTCTCCTTTGATGACCCACTGCCTTTCCAAGTTTAATATACCTTTCCAAGAAATAGCCTTTCCCAGGAGTATGACTAAAGTATGAGAGATGAAGTCTAACCATCCTTGCCTCCAAGGACCATTCTGGTTGCACTTTCCCCACACCGTATCTGTTTGTTCTTTTGATATTTAGCACTTTTCTTCAACACCACAACTTGAAGTCATCACTTCTTCTGTTGTCTGTATTCATTGTCCAGCTCTCAGAGGTGGAGCAAGTGACTGAATAGATCATGGCCTGAATTTGACACACATTAATTTTCAAACTAACATCAATGCTTCTCTGTTTTTGGAGAGGTCCCTGACAGAAGACTTGCCCAAAGCAATATGTCTGATGACTTCCTGACTGCTGGTACCAAGGGTGTCAATCCTTCTTCATCTATCAGGAAGTTGGCTATTGAGCTAATGGTGAAGACTTTGTCTTCTTAAGGTTGAGATGTAACTCATCTTGAAGCCTACTGTTTTTTTATCTTCTTCAGCAAGAGCTTCAAGTCCTTCTCACTTTCAGCAAGTAAGGTTATGGTATGTGCATAACAGGTTATGCAACTCAAGGCTTGAAATTGTTTTTCAGTTCTTTGAGCTAGAGAGCTGCCAAGTAAGTTCTCCCCTTTTTATTCTCTGACTCCAGGTCTTTGCATATTTCATCATAATACTTTGCTTTATCATCTTGGGCTACACTTTGAAATCTTCTATTCACTTCTTCAGCATCTCTTCCTTTCGTTTCAGCTTTTCAATATTCTAATGCAATTTTTGTAGTTTTCTAACATCCATTTTGGTGTGTTTTTCTCCTCTGTCTTTGTGATCTCTGGCCGTGATGCTCTTTTCATGGATGATATCCTTGCTGTCATCTCTCAGCTCCACTGGTCTTTAATCATTGGTGGCCAATGCCTCAATCTAGTTCTTAAGATGCCCTTTAAATTCATGTGGGATAGACCATCCTCATTCGTCATGCAAGAGACCTGGAATTGGTTCCCCAATGAAGAAATACACTTGATTGTACTATTATGTGCTACTTAAAGACACACGTACTTGCTTATAAGGTTGATTTTGCCTCCTAGAATGTTATAACAAAATCCAAATCCCTATCTGCTTGAACATATCTTTAGTCAGAAATGAAGTATTTTAAGATGCTGTTAAGTTAATATGAGGTCACAGCATAGTCCTGGGCCCTAGTGCAATATGAATGGTATCTTTCTAAAAAAAAGAAAAGGAAAAAAGACACAGGGTGAAGACTGTTATATGAAGACAAAGGTAGCTATTGGTGTGTAGTACATATAAACCAAGGAATGCTAAGATTTGTGAGAAACTATCATAGGCTTAAGGGAGGTCTGGTGGCCTACCTTAGGAGAAAGGTGGGAAAGGTCCTTTGGAATTTGTTTTTGTTATGTGGCATTGACTTAAAACCAACTCATAGCTGAATCTCCAGCATATTTTTAAAAGCTGTAAATCACACTGGTGGAAACTGCCCATCTTTCTTCTTCAGAGCAGCCTGTGGATTTGAACCTTATGACTTTGAGTAGGCAGCACAACGCCTTATGCGCTAAGCCACCAGAACTGTAAGTTGTTTCTGACTGAATGGCAATGAGTCATCAAAAGCTAAGAAGAGGCAAGAAAGAATATTTCCCACCAGGCTTCAGAGACAGCATGGCTCTGAAGAAAAAATAATTTCAGATTTCTGGCCTTCAGACTGTGTAAGATAACAAATTTCTCTTGTTTCAAGTCTACCTGTCTATTATACTTTCTTACATCTTGGGAAAGACATATGTTGTTGTTGTTATGTGCCATCGAGTCGTTTCCGACTCAGCGACCCTATGCACAACAGCTCTAAACCCTGCTCTATCCTGTGCCAACCGCACCGCCTCTGACACACCCATCCCGATTACCCCAGTCACCGAATCAATCCATCTCATAGAGGGTCTTCCCCTCCTGCGCTGTCCCTCCACCCTCCCAAGCATGATGTCCCTCTCCAAGGACCCGTCCCTCCTGGCAACATGTCCAAAGTATGTCAGACGAAGCCCCAGAATCCTTGCCTCCAAGGAGTAGCTTGGTTTAATCCTCTCCAAGATGAATCTGTTTGTTTTCCTGGCAGTCCAGGGTACATTCAGTACCCTTCTCCAGCACCACAGCTCCAAAAGCATCCGCTCTCCTTCTGTCCTCCCTAGTCATTGTCCAACTCTCTGATGCATAACAAGCGATTGCAAATACCATGACCTGTATCAGGCGCACCCTAGTCTCCAGAGAGACGCTGTTGCTCCCAGTGGTTAAATGTTCATAAAAACTTTATTTTTAAAACTCACAGTAAAATAATTCAAAAGATTCTTTCAAAGCATTTATTTTTTTTATGATTGTTAGGATCATTGTGTTGAATTTAAAAATGCTGTTATTTTCATTGGAATAACATTAGACTTGCATATTTACTGACAAAAAAATTACATCTTTATGATATCTGGATCCCATTTTGTTGTTGTTGTTGTTATGTAATGTCGAGTCACTTGTGACTCAGTGACCCTATGTATAATTGCTCTGAACTCTGTCCTATCTTGAGTCAATCTGTTTCCAACTCACCTTCCTTCATTACCCCAGTTATTGTGTCAGTCCATCTCATCCATGGTCTTCCTCTCTTGCACTGTCCCTCCACCCCTCCAAGCATGATGTCCTTCTCCAAGGACTGGTCCCTCCTGGCAACCTGCTCAAAGTATGTGAGATGGAGCTTCAAAATCCATACCTCCAAGGAACAGTGTGTTTCCACCCTCTTCAAGGAAGACCTGTTTGTTCTCTAATTCAATACTATTTTTAAGCACCATAAGTCAAAGACATAAATTCTTCTATATCCTTGGTCATTGTACAGCTCTCTGATGCATAGCAAGTTAATGTGAAGACCATGGCTTGGATCAGGTACACCTTAGTCTCCAGACTGATGTCACTGATATCCTTCACAGAAGATTTTCCAAATGAATTTTATCTTTTGATATTTTGAGTGCTGATGCCAAGAGTGTTGATTGCGGAACCAAGCAAGCTAAAATTCTTAAGTATCTCACGTTCTTGTCTAGCTAACCCCATACTGCCAACTCTCCCAGTGGTGAGAGTCTTAGTTTTCTTGATGTTAAACTTCAAACCATATTGCAGACTACACTCCTTAACTATCTGCACCAAGTGTTTCAGGTCCTCCTGAAGTTTTAGGAAGCAAGGTTGTGTCATGTTAACACGGTCTCATAATGCAGGTTTTTTTATGAGTCTTCCTTCAACTCAGACATCATTTTAAAAATGTTATTTATTTCTAGTTTTTAACTCTCTTTTGTCTCATGAATAATTTGACATTATATTTTTCCATTATTCCTATTAAAAGTATTCTGAAGTGATGCACACTTTTGTTACTAGTATGAGAACCTTTTACTTTTACTAACTTGTTGGCCTTTTCATATTTCTTTTACTGTCTAGGGTCCTAGGAAGTTTCATTTTTATTTTCTTAATAGAATTTGAATTATTTATACTTATGGCTTTAGCATGAAATAACTTATAAATAACAACAATTCAGTAGTCTTTTTTCAAGATGTAAACATCTAATTTCATTTATTAATCTCATTAAGCCTATTTATTAGCAATGCCGAGTAACATAAAATAACTATTTTGCCTCCCTGATTTATAACTTAGCATTCTTAGTTTTCATTTTAAGACTTAAAGGATTAGTCTTACCGTTTCTTCACTTTTTATGCCATTTGCTGTAACCTTTTCGTTGAAAAGTCTTCAGTGTGCTTAGAATTTTTTTTCCTCCCTATCTCCTGTCACTCATGTTCTATATAGAATGGTGATGCACTTTTATCAAATGTCTTTTCATGTTTTGTTTATATAATCAAAGTGGGTTTTACCCCCTGTCATTCTCTATTCAATGCATATAATTAATACTATAGGTATATTACTAACTGTGAATTATCTCCCTACATGTGGCATCAAACTTATTTTAAATGCGGCACTCAAAGTATAGTTCTAAAACCTATGTATGTTGTTGCACATTGCTGTCTGATTAACATCAACTCATTGTGGATCCTCCAGCAGGTTTTCAGAGACAGTAAATACAGGGGAGGAAATTGCCCATCTTTCTCCTGCAGAGCAGCTTGTGGATTCATATCATGTACCTTGGGGTTGGCAATCACAAAACCACCATAAGGAGAACTGATGCCTTTGAGGTGCGGTGCTGGAGAAGGGTACTCAACCACGACTGCTAGGAGAACAAACAGGTCTGTCCTAGAGAGGTTGAAACCAGTCTGCTCTTTAGAGGCAAGGATTCTGGGGCTCGATTTGACATACTTCGAGCATGTTGCAAAGAGAGACCAGTTCTTGGAAAAAGGAGGTATGATGGAGGGACAGCACAAGAGAGAAAGACGTTAGATGAGATGGACTGACTTAGTGACTAGGATAATGGGGGTAGGTATGCCAGAGACAATAAGATTGGCTCAGGTTAGAGCAGAGTTGAGAGCTTATATACAGAGGGTCGCTACTAGTTGCAAGTAACTTGGTGGCTCATAATAACAACAGCAATCTAGTTTAGTATAATCTGATGTACGTGGTTGTTGTTGTGTACCGTTGAGTTGGAACCTACCCACAGCTGACCTCGAGTGGATTTCAGAGGCAGTTAATAGCATGGGAGGAGATTGCCCATCATTCTCCCTCTGAGCAGCTGGTGGATTTGAACTGTACCTTTGGGATGCCAGCCCAGCTTCTTGCCACTTGGCCAACAGTCCTCCCTATATATAGCAGAAGGGTGTTCTTCAGCAGCAGTCCTTACAAATTCATCGAGAACTACAGCTCCCCACCAGCAGCCACCCCTCCCCTGCTCTCTCTACCTTTCTGGAAGATAACACCCTGTTGCCAGCCAGAACACTGAAGTCATCTCAGATCATTTTTTCTTCCTCCCACATTCAATCTGCCCCATGTTCTGTTAATTCTTGTCCTAAACATTTCTCAATTCTAGAACCCCTAGCCATTGGTTTATTTTAGGCTCTCATTATTTCTGCAACTTTGGCTAGAAATTTCTAACTGAGTTCGTGGTCTCCCGTATTGTTACGACACCCCCCCAAAAAATGCCTCCCACACTTCAGCTAGAAACCAAGTATGACGTTCTGATGCTTAAAAATCTTGCAATGTTTCCTCATAAATAAGAGGATGGTTTTCAAACTTCTGAGAATGGCACATAAGGCCCTGAATTATCTACCTCCTCCTCTCCTTTCCTGTCAGTCTCTGCTTCTCTTCTGCGTGTAGCCTGTGATTGCTGTAGGAAGAGCAAGTGTGTTAGTATTCTCTCAGAGCTCATGCTGATCTCAAACACCCTCGTGTAGCTGGGCACGTCTTTACACTCCTTGCTGATCAATCTCCGGCCTCTGTACTTTTCCCAACGCACTATTCCACAAGAATTGTTGCCATTCGCTCCAGGAAATCTTTCCTGATTACACTTTTGGAGGATGAGTTAGTCTTATATCCTCCTCCTCTTTATTCTATCTCTGAGTTCTCTGTGTTTGGCATGGTATATTGCACAACGTGATGAAGACTTATTTAAGGCTGGATACACAAACTGAATCTGTAGATGAACATAATATAACATTAGCAATACAGATGCTGATTTTCAATTCCTTACTAGAGATCAAAGAAAACTATATGGTCTCAATAAATCACAGGTTGGAGCTCTGGTCGTCTCATGAGTAAGGAGTTGTGCTGCCAATCCGAAGATAAGCAGTTCAAAGCCACCAGTTGCTTCACAAAAGAAAGATGGAAAATATTTTATCACATCATTTATACCCTTTGAAACTGTGCTGGAGGGTCAACTTTGAGTAGTTTCTGACTCAACAGAACCTAACAACAACAATAGCATACTGTGCTGGTCCATTTGAGTGCTGTATTAAAATCAGGAATCATAATCTAAGGGGCACCTAAGAAAACAAGAAAGAGTTCAAAAAAGACAACCAGACAGTAAGGACCCTCAAAATGAGGGCATGATTGAAGGGCTTGCAATACAGCTATAGACATTCAGATTCAGAATGGAGATGAGAAATTATAAAGGGGACAGAATAGTTGTCTCTACTATTTAAAGGTCAGTTAACTAAAAGTAACAGAATCACTGATCACAAAAGGAAGAGTTAATACTAATCCATGGGGAATTTAAGAAATTCTCACCCATATGACAAAATTAAGAATAATAAAAGAACATGGGTGGGGTTTTGTTTTATGCTTGGGTTTTTTCTTCGTTAAGTAATTTTCAAAAAGAAACAAACAAAAGCTATGCCAACCAAGTCAATAAATAATAATAGTAGTCCATTATTATTATGTTGTGGTGGTGTTGTTGTTATGTGTCAAGTCAAGTACAACTCACAGAGACCCTATGAACAGCCAACCTGAAACGTGCCTTATCCTGTGCCATCTTCTCCACCTCTATGACACTAGAACCCATTGCTGAAGTCACTGTGTCAATTCATCTCTTTAAGGGTCTTCTACTCCTTCACTGACCCTCCATTTTTTCCAAGCATAATATCCTTTTCAAAGGAATAGCCTCACCTAGCTACATGTCCAAAGTAGGAGAAACAAAGCTTCATCATCCTTGCCTCCAAGAAGCACTTTACTTTGTCCACACTCTTTCCAGGACATATCTGTTCATTTTGAAGTCTGTGGAATATTCAGTACTCTTCTCTAACATCTCAGCTCAAAGGCATCAATTTCTTCTGTCATCCTTGTTCAATATCCAGATTTCTGATATGTAGCAGGTGATTGAGAAGACACAGTAGTCTTCAAACTGACATCATTTCTCTTCAGTATTTTGAAGAGGTCTCTGGCAGCAGACATGCCCAATGCAATAGGTCTAATTTCCTAACTGCTGGTACCCCAGATGTGATTGTTGATCCAAGCAAAATGAAATCATTAACAGCTTCAATCTTTATCTATTCTAATATTGACTGTTGGTGTTGTTGCAATCAATCTAGTAAGTCAGAGAACTACCCCTTAGTGGAGCTCTGGTACCCTACTGGTAAGAGGCTGTGCTGCAATCCCAAAGGCATGAGGTTCAAATCCAGGAGCTTCTCTGTGAGAAAATTAATCTCCCCTGAGATTAACTGCTTCTGAAAACTCAATGGAGAGTCAGATATAGGTTCCAGCTGGCTGGCGCACAATAACAATGTTTCCAGAGGTATAATCTTTACAGAAGTAGACTTCCTCGTCTTTTTTTTCCAGGGAGCTGCTAGTGGCTTCAAACTCTCCACCTTTCAATTAGTGCCCAAACACTAAAACACTACCCTCTTGGGCTTTTTAGAGTTCTTTGTTGCAAGGAACTATTTTGCCCATTACAGAACACTCATGATCTCAGGCCCCCATCCCCCAAAGCCAGTAATGGTCTCAGATTTGAGGGAAAGGAAAAATAATCCCCATCAGTCACAAATGCCTTGAATACTACTGAGAGTTACACAGTGTGTTGCGAATTGGGCAAGATAATTCAAATACTTCTTAAATTCTTTCAATAACCCAGTAGTAAAAGAATTGTAAATCCTACATTAAGAAGATACTTTGTCCTGCCAGCCAAGAGACATTCTGAATTTGATTGTCGGATCTATCTCTGTCCGCAAAATATGCTTAAGGTTTCACTTGGAAGCTCTGGTGGCCTAGCAGTAAGAAACTGCATCACAACCCCAAGGGAATGGAATTTGAATCCTCCAGATGCTGTGTGAGAGGATGGGAAATTGCCTCCTTTGTGACTTCTCTGCATCTAAAAACAGAGCACAACAGCTTGATCACAAGGTTTATTCAGAAAGCCAGCCAAAGAGACAGTGTGTTGAATTTCTGAGATGCTTGGTGTTGGTTTCACTCTTACATATATTTTGGTGGTCATATCATTCACATCTGTGCTCCTGCCTCTCAAGTTGAATTTATTTCCTGTGGCAGCTCTACCCCATTAAAATGATCTAGCTTGATGTCCGAGCCCTTCCAGGCTTGCCCTGTATCACTGTAGTCTGCCTCATCATGCACCAGTGTTCATGCAGTCGCTCCTTCCTAAAATAAGGCAAATAATTTAAGTCCAGAGCAACGAAGAGACTTGCCAAAGATCATAAAGTAAATGGAGCCAGAATCAAGTCCATGCCAGTGTTAAAACCAATATATTGACGTTAAAGGGACTCAGAACTCAGTCTGATGCGAGGAAAATGTTTCTAGTTTGTATACCAACAAGTCCTAAAAATAAAAATCTTCATTTTGATTAAAAAATACAGAATGTCTAAAGAAAGAAAATGATTCATTATTCTTTCGTGGCGATAATTTCTAATTCCCTAAGAAAAGCAAGAAAGGGAAAAACAATGTAACAGCTAATCTCTCATTAACTAAAATTAGACTAAATGTAAATCCCAACTTGGCAATGCATTAAGTCCATGACTTTGAGTTAAGATATTTACTCTCTGACGCCTCACATTCATAATCTATAAACAGGACAATTAGGGAGCTCTGGGGTCTAATGTTAAGAAGTTGCACTGCCAACGTAAAGGCATGCAACTTGAACCCACAAACTCCTAAAAGGGAGAAAGATAGGCAATTTCCTCTCGTGCCATTTAAAGCCTCTGATTTAAATGCTAAATTGAAATTGAAATTTAAAGCTAGAGAATCAATTATGAGTGGGTTCTGACTCAATGGCAAATGACATCACCACCATGAAATGATATTATCCACATTCTAAGGTGTAAAGAATAAATAATACCTATCAAGTGCGTAGAACCTTTTCTAAAATATTAGTAGTTTCCTATAAATATTAGCAGTGTCATAATGGATTAAGAATCAGTTGTAATTATTTTAACACATTTGTGATCTTCGGTACCTAATTTTATTTTATCATGCTTGTTTTCTTGTTACTAAAGGATGATTTACATTAATCAGGTTGAAATCTTGCTTTGAAAATGATAATTAAACTCAAATTTGTTTGCTTGTGTCCCAACACATATTCACTGGATAAATCGCACAGATGCATTGAAACAAAGGTATCAGTCATTGGTTTCACATTTTCTTTTTGAGCATTGATTATATAACCTTTTTTCAAGAAAAATCACTATTTCTGAGACTCAAAAGCCAGTTCTTTTCAGTTCTTCCTTGAATTAATAGGCTCTGTTAACACCTTCTGACAATTGTTCATGGTGCAAAATTTGGAGCTGCCCACCCAAGGAACACAAAGTACAGACTGGCTATCATAAAATCTGTTTGCCTAATGAGAAAAGGGAAAGAAACCAGGTTTGCAAGTACAACATGTTTATTTTTTTTTAAAGACTCAATTTGTTGATTTTTCATGACATCTGAGCAAGTAATTCCCATGGTTTGTGTATTAACCCAACACAGCTCTCACTGCAAAATCCACGCACCGGTTGCTGCCATGTTCTGTCAGCTGCCTCTGTGGGATCTTGCCTAATAAAGCACGAGTGCCTGTTCTACTCCTATTCATTATTATTAAAAGCATCTCGGTATCTTATTTAGTAATAACAGGTGTCTACTCAATTTGTGAAATGATGGAAAATCGATGTTTTAAAGCTATGCTTGTCAGCCACCTGAGCTTCCACTAGAGGTAGGCAAGTTTAACTCAGAGTCGCTGGTCATAAATCAGCTCCAGGATTTATTCCATTCATCATTAAGTAATAACTGTGAAGAAAGGAGTGACTTTGTATGCCTGTAGTTAATAAATTAAATAAATTCTTCTGGAGGATACTGATCATTATTTAAAATTTAATATCACTTTTATTACATTCCAGACACTGTTTGTCTTCAATCAAAACCAATCCACTGTGTTTGAATCAATGCATAATCATAGTGTCCCCCAACAAACTGGGCTTCTGAGGTTGTAAATCTTAATGGGAGGAGAGTGTCCCTTTTTCTCCTGCAGAGAAGCTGATGGATTCAAACTGCTGACCTTTCTAATAACAAAAGATTAAGATAACACAGCTCCTGGAAGAGTTCATGCGCTGAGGATAAAAACTGGAAAAATAAAAATCCATGAAAGATCCATGAAAGTATGCAGCTGAAAAATCAGGATCAAATTTGCTATTTTAAAAAGTCTTCGTCTGGAGACTGTGTGTATGCGTGTGAATGTGCATCTGTGTGTTCGTGAGTAACAGAGATTTAGTGTTGTTGTTGCTGTCGTTATGTGCCATTGAGTCAAGTACGACTCATAGTGACCCTGGGACTCAAGAGTGACTTGGAGGTTGCTAGGACAAGAGAGTCTGTAGATTCTGTGATGATGCATATGAAGACCTGTAAACCTTGAGATATATATGAGTCAACCAAGGAGATGTGGGGCATCATCTATTTGGAAAAGAGAGGAACCTATGGCAGTAGATAGCATAATCTTTGTACATGCTGGCCAAGATGAGCACTAACTCATCTTAAATAAAAATAACCTTGAAATATTATGTTAAGTAAAAGAACCCATTCACAAAAGACTATGTGCTGTAAAATTCCATTTATAGAAACATTCAGAATAGGTTAATAATACATATGCAAAAGAAAGAAATAAAGTGTTAACAGGCATTAGGTTTCTTTCTGAATTCGTGAAAATATTCTAGAAGTAGTGGAGATGGTGGAACATGTTTGTGAACACTCAAAGTTTGTGAACGCCTAAAGTTGCAGTACCTTGAGGTGCTACGGCAAAACTCTTGAATGATCCAGGAAGCATCAAAGGAAGATGGAAGGTACAGACAGAGTCACTGTACCAAAAATAATTGGTTGATACTGAAGCTGCACTGCTATTCTGAAGGCCATCAGCTGCTCCACAGGAGAAGGACGGGCAGTCTCTTCCGATACAATTAACTCCCTCTGAAAACTCATCTTGTTGCTGTGTACCATAGAGTTGGAGCCGACTCATATCTGACCATCCAGAAGGTTTTTAGAGGCCATAAATGGCACAAGAGGAGATTGTGTATCCTTCTCCCATGGAGCAGCTGGTGGCCTTTGAACCACATGCCTTGAGGATTGGAGAGCAGCTTCTTGCCACTAGGTCACCAGATCATCTTAGAAAAAGAAAAAAAAAATTATGGACCATAATTTTTCATGGGCAATGCAAAAGTGATCTTTCTTTCTGACAAAATTTTGGATTACTCTTGGCTTTTGAATTATTAATAATATTCTAGTTGATAACTAAGAATTTACAAAGTGCCTGTAAACATCAATGCTGTTGAGTTGGAACTGACCTATAGCTGACCATGCAGCAGGTTTTCAGAGGCAGTAAATCTCCCAGAGAAGATTGCCCATTTTTCTCCCACAGAGCAGCTGGCAGATTAGAACCACGTGTCCTTGGGATTGCTGTGCAGCTTCTTACTCCTAAGTTACTAAACATCAGTAGCTTATATAATTCCTTAATGTTACTTAGTTAGAAACAGATCTGAAATAAATTTAAATTCATGAATACACACACACACACACACACACACACACACACCCTATCATATACACACTTAGGTCTAGAGATACATCTAGTTTACTGGATTTAAAAGCATATTATCTGTAGATTGTGTTACTATTGTATACTTAAGGAGGGAAAAATGTCTTAAACTCTCACCAGATGCACTTGGCATTTTAAAGCATGGGGAATACAGACAAGACAAGTTACCAATCTGCTAACCCAGAAACCCACACATTATGTATGGTATGTCACAATATTTCCACATGCATAATGTTTTGCCATCAGATCCCATATATTTATTGGCACATTCCAACAAATATCAGAGTGAGTACAAGAGTTTGGACAACAGAGATCAATAGAAAACAAAGCAGTGGAATTTAATGGGAGTTGGGGTGGGAAAAGTGGTAACAGAAATGAAGAGAGGGAGGAATCCAAACAGCCACACATTCCAAACAACTAAAACTCCAGGGTTTATCAGTTTATAAGAATAGAAAATAAAGAGTGTCAGTAAGCATATAGATTTACTACCTTAAAAAGTATGCCATTTGATAGATTCGCTTTGAATAAGAGCACATGATCACTGTATACTCTTTTGTAGAGACTGAAAAGACATCAACCAGGTTGTCTCTTTTAAGAATTTTCTAGTAAATGTAGGAAACATTAATATCTTCCTGCTTTGTCTAATAACTTGATTTGACACATTGACTCATTTTTGTATTTATGTCATTACACTAGGGTGGATGCCATCTTTTTTACTTAATGAGAGCTTCATCAAGACAAGCTATGCTGCATTAAAAAACAAGGAACTCATGCAATATTATTCAAAATGGTTGACTCTGGAGAACATTATGCTGAGTGAAATATCCCAGTCACAAAGGGACAAATATTACATGATGCCACTGTTGTAGAATGGGACTGTCCTTGGGGTTGGGGAGAGACTGAGTAAGATGGGTTCAATGATGTGTGCTGCACTGAGGCGGAGGAGGGAGGAACTGTTTAAAAGAGATATATAACTGGGTGTTTCTGTCATCACAGAAGTCTAGAGGGAGGGCTACATGGTGGAGGGGATCTGGGGGGGGGGTTTGTGGAACAATGAAAGAATCTTTTCTTTTACTTTTCCATAATTTTTGACTCATGTACTTATAACTTGTTAGTCAAATTTATGTCTTCTAGGTTGCAACACCCCCATGATACATCTTCAAGGATATGAACATGTATGGCCAAGCACAATCAATAAGAGTGCATCTAAATTCCAAAATCAATCTCCATAATAGTCTATGTGTTTCCTACTGCCAAAGGGGCCCTTTAGAGTAGTGAGAGAAGATCTTCACCCTGAAACCCACAGCGTCCCTTTTCAGCAGGAAGTAGCTAAGAGAATACGCCATCCCCTTTTCCTTATGACTCAGGGTGAAGTCTCTCTCAGGGAGGAGTGATAGGGAATGGCAAAGGACACACTGACAAAGAAGATTAATCAGAACTGGCTTTGACAAGCACTGTGGCATTTGGACAAGAACAAACTGGGAGGAGGGTAGAGAGAATGGTGCAGTGGTGAATGAATGGAAACCCAAAATCTCTGTAAATGTTTATGAAAATTAATAAAATATAATTATAGGAAAAAATATAAAAATAAAAAAAGAAAAGAAAAAAAAAGACAAGCATGTGAATTTACTTTTAAATAAATAGCTTCTAGCCCACAGAACCTAGCACCTTACACACACTACTTGTTGTGCAAATATTTGCTGAAAGAGTCAATGAGTGGAGTGTTGTTCCAGGCCACCAGCCGCTACGCAAGAGAAGGATGGGAAATCTCCTCCCGTTGAGACTAACTGCTTCTGAAAACCTGCCGGAGGGGTCAGCTATGGGCCAGTTCTGACTCAATTGTTCACAATGACAACAGTTTGCCAAGGGCATTGCTTACCTTTTCTAGATTATGGACAATAAACCATTATAGTTACCACATTTTGACCTTTCATAAGTGGGGATTTCAGACTGACAGATATTCAACGTGCAAATAGCTTGTTTCTTTGTCTCATACTCGTACGAGACATCTTTAATCATCTCTAATTTTCTATAAAGTTAGAACATCTTTTCAGGACCCTTCCAATCACATTGTTCTAATGACCCCCAGTAAGCAATCAAAGTTGACACAAGAGTTACAGTCAACTGCCACCCTCAATCCTCTAAAGGCTCACAGTGTAATCTACTCTTTGGGAACCCATTACGTTGAAAGATTTACAAGGATAATTCATTATACAAATCCTTTCTCTTGTATACATCATGAGTTCTCTAACATATAGTGATAGATCACGCTGGTCCTAGAATTCTCCTCCATGGCTTGTTAAGGAACACCCCTGTGATGCTTCCGAAAGTCTGTGGGAAATCGGTCTCCACATGCATAATTAATAGTTTCTATTTTTAATGAAGGGGCCCCTGGATAGTATGAACAACACTTTTGGCTACTAACGGTAAGGTTGGAGGTTCAAAGTCACTTACAGTAACCACAGAAGAAAAGCCTGACAACTATCCCCACCCCACAAAAAAAAGGCCACTAAACCCTCTGTGAATTTTGTTTGAAGTGATGGAAATAAAAATTGAAACAATACTGTCATGATAATTATGCACTCTAAATATAAAAGCACTTGAAATGCACGCTGAAAATGAATATCTTGTACAACATAAAATACACTCAGTATCACTAATTCACTCACTGCCCTCAAGTTGGAACTGACTCATAATTGACACCCCTCTCCAGCATGTTTGCAGAGGCTATAAATCACACAGGAGGAGATTGCTCATTTGTCTCTCACAGAGCCACTGGTCGATTCAAACCGTCAGATGCGTGGCGTTTGGGTTAGCAGCACAAATCCCTGTGAACTATACCCACAGAACTTCCTACATCCAATACAATTCTGAAAAATAAAATCCTGTGGAGCACAGCTCTGCTTGGCATACCGGGGTTTCCATGAGTTGGAATTGACTTGACAGCAGCTGGATCTTTATATTTTTACCCACAGGACACCAGTCCCATTAAAGAAAGTTTCTACTATAACTTTTTATGAGGATGGAGAGAAGAACTATAAATGCAAGTGGATGCGGACTCTTGAACTCTTCCTCTGCCAGCAAGCACTGCCAGGAAAGAAGCAGCTGCCTTGGAAATGCCAGGCCCTGCTGATTGATTTAGCAAGCAAGGAACCTTTACATTCCTGTAGGTGAGGGATTAGCCTCTCCCTGCTGTTCTGATGCATCTGATCCACAGGCCAGCACAAAGAAAGCTGTGCTCTTTAATTGAGGCCATAACCAGCAGAACAAGGAAGGCTCCACAATGGGCATACTGAGAAGACAACTGAAATCACTACTCCCTGCAAAGCCAGAAATTGTGAGTCCTAGCAGGAGCTTGCAGCAGTTCCCAGGCCTGCTTCTGAGGGCCTCCAGCAAGGGCAGAATGATGCCTAGGAGTCAGGAAAATCAGAGTAGTGACAGTGAGTCCTCACACCCTTTGCTGGAGGTGAGAACTGTCAAGTGACTCTGGGACAATGTCCAAGGCAGTTCATGTCCAGCTGGTGCAAAAGGGAATTCCCTAAATTCTTTAAAATTCTATTTGTTCCTAACCTCCATGGTGGTTACTGAGAAGAAAATTCTTTCATGCACAACCTTTCATAGCTAATGTCCTAATTCAAACTCATGATTTATGTGGATTTTTGAAAGCATTAATTCCTCTCCAAAAATATAACATGCTCTTACCTAACAATGAATTTTAAAATATTAAAAACCATAATTCCCTCAAACTTGTTAAAGGCAGGCTGAAGTAATTTTATTACAAGACAAAGTAGAAAGAAAATATAGCTCTTCTTTCTTTTGTCCCAGGAAAATGAAGAACCTTGTGAGGATGTCAGACCCCTTTGTGTCTAAGGGTTAGACCTCAGGCAGTCTCCTAATGATTACAGATTATAACATTAAAGAAATTTAGTACAAAGACCTGCTCAGGAATATCCTTGCTCAAGCCTAGGTGTTCAAGTTCCTGGGAAATTTTAAAAGCATATGAGGAAATGATACAGAGGTCTTTGTGCTTACATTTGTATGTTGTCATCCCAATTGCATCAAACCGTAAAATTACAGTTAACATCTTACATAAAGCTCAAGTACTGCTTAGTGGTAAGGGAACCAAGGGAACATGGTTTAATTCCACCAGCTCTTCTGCATGAGATATATGGCCAGTCCCCTTCCATGTGATTATCTGCCTCTGAAAACCCACTGGAGGGTTAGCTATGAGTCAGCTCTGACCCATTGGCATTTAACAACAACCACAAGCACTCTGTGGTATAGGAATTCTGATCAGAAAGGTGACCAATTCACAGTTGCCAAAGCTGAAGCATGCAAACAAATCCTCTGGAGCCTGCCATCCACATCTCTTAATATTGGAAAGGATATTTCATTCTTTCTAGGAAACCTTGACCTACAAGGTCATTAAATTATTTTACTGATGATTATGTTTTTGTAAATTCTAGCTCCTGTTCAAGTTGTACGAAAATATTTTTTCTGCATTGCCCTACCAAGTGGCCCTTTTTAGTCTGTGAATTTATATACTTTCCAAATCTAACACAACTCTGCTTGCTGAAAATGAGGAAGACCTGAAGCACTTGCTGCAGAAGGTCAAGGACTGCAGCCTTCAATGTGGATTGAAGTTCAACATCAAGAAAACAAAGGTTCTCACTACTGAACTGATTGGCAGCATCATGATAGATGGTGAAGAGATTGAGATTGTTCACAGCTTAAGTTTGCTTAGCTCCATAATCAATACTCTTAGTACCAGCAGTAGGTAAATTAAAAGATGAATTGCTTTGGGAAAGTCTGTTGTCAGAGACTGAGGAGAAATTATTTCAGTCTGGAGACTAAGGTGTGCCTGATTCAGGCCATACTATTTGCAATTACTTGCTAGCTGTCAGAAAGCTGGACAATGACTAGAGATGCTAGAAAGATAATTGATACCTTTGCTCTGTGGTACTGGAGAAGAGTATTGAATATACCATATACTAATAAGAGAACAGGTTCACCTTAGAGAGGGTGAAATCAGGTTGTTCCTTGTAGGCAAGAATTCTGAAGCTTTGTCTAACATATTTTGGACATGTTGCCAGGCGGGGCCAGTCCTTGGAAACGGACATCATGCTTGGAAGGGTAGAGGGAAAATACAAGAGAGGAAGACCCTAGATGAGATGGATTGGCCCAGTGACTGGGGTAATGGGACAGGTGTGTCAAAGACAATAAGATTGGCACAGGATAGAGCAGGGGTTAGGGTTGTTGTACATAGGGTCGCTATGAGTAGCAGGTGACTCGGCAGCACAGAACAACAGTAACAATAATCTAGACCATGTTCATCCCTCGATAAAGATTTTACTTTAAGTAGATTCCATATGTTGCTCTGTGACACTTTTGAAGAAATACTGAATATCATAAAAGTCTAAATATAAAGTTCATGAAGTTAGACCTTTCTTCTGATTTGCGGATATAAGCTCCATTTATTATATCTGAAGTAGATGTTATGACTCAATCATTAGATAAATGCAAACTGTAAAGTAAAACCCAACTCTTGTCAAAACTGCCGAGCTCATCGAAAGCAAGGAAAATTTGCCCAACACTCCAGAGTCTAAAGTAACTAAAGAAACACAAATTTATGTAATGCAATACCTAATATTATATCCTGACACAGAACAGAGTAATAAATAAAAGACTAGGAATATGCAAATCAAATCAAGAATATTGTTAATAATAATATAACAATGTCAGTTTCTTAGTTTTAACAAATATATCATGGTTCTTTAAGACAGTAAAAATATTTGAAACTGAGAATAAGGCTACATGGGAGTTTTCCCTAAAATTCATTTCTTCTATAGGTCTAAAATTTTCAAAAGTAAATTAAAAATATGCAACATATACATAAAGAGACAGTGTAATTCCATATTACCACATATTAAAAACATATGCATCAATACTTTAAATTTTATCTGAATATAAAGGGCTAATAACTAATAAATATATTATTGAATGTGTAGTTGGTAGTCAGTCCCACAGTCAGTCAGCACTTGGCCTAGTTTTGAATACTAATATTGAACTTCTCCAATCATTACGTCCACAAATACAGTCAATCTGAACAGAAAATTGCAAAGAGCAGCTCAAGAAGCAAAAGCAAATATTAAAACAGAATGTTTAGAGAGTGGGAGTTGGAGAATAAAAAGGGAAGGACTTGCTCAGCATTTCTCCCGCAGAAAGAACTGAAAAACAAATTCAGACCTTGAATTTCAGTGCTGAGAGATATTATGAGCAAAATCTTGAATGATATAAGAAGTATAAAAAGTAGTTGAAGGAAATATAGACTCACTGTACCAAAAATAATTATTCAACACAGAAATATGGAAGTAACATATGATCAAGAGCCAGTGGTAAAAAAGCAAGGGAAGTTCAAGCTGCAATGGAGGCAGCCCTGGACGTGCTTATCAGTCTGTGCCAGGAAATTTGGAGGGCAGCTGCCTGGTCTATTGATGAGAGGAGACCTGTATTTGTTGCTGTTCTCAAAAAAGATGACACAATAGGGTATGAAAAATTTTAATAATATCATTAATAACATGTGCATGCTGAAGATCATCCAAAAATGGCAAGAACAGCACATTGAGAGGAAATTGTTAGATGTTCAAGCTGGGTTTATAAAAGGCCGTGGCACCAGAGATAACATTGCGAATGTCAGATCCTGGATGAAAGTAGAGAACACAAAAATAATCTATTTGTGCTTTATTTATTTACTATGCAAAGGCATTTGACTGTGTGGATCATAGCAAATTTCAACTAACATTGGAGAAGATTGGGAATCCCAGAATTCTTAACTATGCTTATATAAAACGTGTACATAGATTAAGAAGCTGTTGTCCAAACAGAGCAAGGGAACACTGTATAGCTTAGAATTAAGTAAAGTGTGCATCAGGGTTATATTTTTTCCTACATGCCTTTATGCTTAGCAAATTATTTGAGAAGTTAGATTCTTTGAAGAAGACTGTGGCATCAGGATTGGAGGAAATTCATCAATAACTTGTGGTATGTAGATGACACAATCTTGCTTTCTCAGAGTGAGGAAGACTTGAAGTGCTTGCTGCAGAAGACTAAAGCCTCAATATGGGTTATATTTCAACATAAAGAAAACAAAAATTGTTACTGTTAGACCGATATGCAATATAATGATAGATGGAGAAGAGGTTTAAATTGTCAATGATTTTATTTTATTTCTATCCCCAATCAACACCCTCGGTGCTAGAAGTTAAGAGATCAGGAGACATATTTTGTACTCAGAAAGCCTGCAGTCAGGAACCACTACAAATTACAGAGGAGCAATGATGTCGGTTTTAAAACTAAGGAGTGCCTGGTTCAGACTATGATCTTCTCCATCACTTGCTATGCATCTGAAAGTTGGACAATATATAAAGACGAGAGAAGAATTTATGTTTTTGAGCTGTGTTGTTGGAGAAGAGTAGTGACTATCCCACGAACTGTCTATAGAAACAGACATAAATGTCTCAGTGAAAACTCAGCTAGGTTGTAGGTAAAGATGATAAAGCTCTGTGGCAGATACTTCAGGCATGTTGTTATGAGAGGTTATTCCTTACAAAGGGATGTCATCTTTAGAAAGTGGAGGATCAGCAAAAGAAAGGAAGACCCTTAACCAACTAGAATGACACAGTAATAAGAGGTTCAAGTATGTTCAAATGATGAGGATGGTACATGAGATATGTTGTTCATATGGTTGTTATGAGTTCAACTGACCTCCATAATATCTAACAACAAAAAACAAAACCTCTAAATTTCACAAGTCTACCCCTCTGGGTCAGTTCCAAATTGATGGTACACAACAACAACCACCACCTCTTCATGTCACTATATGTATTTAAAATGTGTGCATTCAATTTTATTTTTTACCTGATAATTGCTACAGAGAAATACCAGGTAGGACATAAGGTAGGAAAGAGAAATTACAAAAAGTTGAGGGAGAAAATAGTATTTCCCTAATTTGATTGTGCTATGGTCTTATGGGTGGATGCATATGTCCAAAACCAAAAAGCATATCTAGTGTCAGAGTCAATTTCTATAATACCAACACTCTTTATAGTATTATACATATTAAATCTCTTATAATTTATTTTATGTTAGTTTTCAGAGTAAGTAATCTGTTAAAATGTCCAGGTGATTATTTTTAATTTATATATGATTTTACATAATTATTCCTAGATAAAGTGACTTGTTTGAGACCCAAAGTAAACCTCCATTGACTAATATTTGAAGACAGTTTTCTGTAATTTAATCTTAAAATATAGTTTATCTCACTAACATATTAATCACTGAATAAAGTCAATAGGCTTTTCTAACTACTACTATTTCCTCTTAACCCTCAAATCAATCATACTTTATTTAAAAAATTGCAAATTAAGTTACAGTCATAAGCTGATCATATAAATCTGGCTGTCCAACTTTCATGGTAGCCTCAAAAAATTTAACCTAAATCCTTCAACCAATTTTCAATTATCATCTCCCCTCTAAAGTTCTATATTAACGTGCTCTGGGGGTGCAGCATGTAACATATCAAGCTGCTAATCCAAAGCTCAACAAAATTAATCCACCAGACACTCAACTGGAGAAAGAGGGTCTGTTCCCCACCATAAAATTTAAACCAACTTAACGACAGTGAGCTAATGTATTTTTACTTGGGCAAAGTGGCATGAATTGCAAGCTTGTACTGCATCAAATCAATTATAATTTAATGAAAACTACCTGTATGCTGGCTTGAGATTCCTCATTGACCAGCATCTGTGAGCATGAATTCATGCTCTCCAGTAATTGCAATGTCAGGGGCCTCAAAATCAGAATGAAGGTTGTGCAGGATCCATCTGTAGTCTCTTTAGATATTCCTGTTAGGTCTATGACCCAATTAGTGTCCTCTCTTCTCCTTCATTGCTGACTCATTTCCTTTTGGGATTTTTACTCTTTTTTCCCCCTACCAACCTATCATACTAGCTAATGTCTTAGTACCTCATTTTCTAGATACTTTATTAAGCACAAAATGAGCCCTACCTTCCTGGTTTCTTACCTCAACTCATCTACTATATATGCCTACTTTAGTCATTAATTTACTTTCTCTTAAATCTGCCCCAATTCATTTATCCAAACCATTAATCAAGATACTTAAATTTTTGAATTTGCATCACAAAAAATTCCACTGTTTCATTGATGTCTTCCTTTTTATTCCTTATGTTTAGCAAGATTATCCTGTTACATAATCCAGTGAAAGGAGCTTTATAATTGGAGGCTAAAGACTTCATAGAGTCCTGGTTCTGTCACTAACTATATTGTCTGTAATAACGAGCTGAAACTCACAATGTCCAGCGTACCCAGATTTCAAATGGCACCATGAGGGTTAAATAAAACATATCATGTAAAAATATTTTACAAGTTACAAAATGCTATACAAACTCAAGATGTTTCAAATAGACAAGGTGTATATATTATTGATGCAGATAAGATTTCTTTGAGTGATTTGAAAAATTAAGTAAAATATTCCATTTCTGGAACCAAAAAGTTATTGAATGTGTCTGAGAGCTTCGCAGTAGTTTGGCAGATGTAAAACTAGAGGCAAAAAATTGTCTCCCTGAATATGAGAGCTTTATGTAGGTGCTGATGCTCAGAAGATATAAAACAGAGGCTCACTTTAAAATGGAGAAGTGGATAAAATTGAGGTACTAATCAAAATGTTTGAAGACTGTCATCCTCCTAAGAATAATGCCATGCTTAAGAGCCATGTGTTCAACATCTGCGCACCAAAAGCAAATGAAAAATTCTATTAGCTTGTACCAGAAATGTGAATACTCAGCTGAAGCTAAGACTATTGCAGGGGGTATAATTCAAAGTAATATCGGGATGGAAATGATGAGCGAGGAGAAAAGGTAAAAATTATTACATAAACAAAATTTATTTTGGAAACGCACATGAGCACATGCAAGGAAGCAAAAATCTAAACTCTCTCTTGATAATTGAATAGCAAAGTCAGCATAGGGTTTTAAAGAAAATCAGAACCCAACCTGAATCAAACCATTCTCATTTGTGAAATCCTTCCATTCCCCCTGAGTCAGCTTAGATATTTTATTTTTTTACGCTCTAATTGTTTCTTGCAGTTACCTCTGTTGTAACTGCTACCACAATGTATTATAACCATCTGTTTTTGTGCCCGTTTCTCCAGACTACCCTTTTGAAATGGAGAAGCTATGCCTTTTTTAATTTGTTTACCCAGTGCCAAGTATATTGTCGGCCACATGATCAGTAAACTGATGAAGAACTTACATTTGGAAGTGAGATTTCTGATACTGAGTTTTACCTTCTTCTTGGGACAACACACAGGATAATCTCATTTGAACATAACTAATGCTGGTGCAAGACTAGTGGAAACCACATTATTATTATTTTATTAAAGCCCAATTATCTTGTGTAGTTCTAGACTAGACAGATTTTTAGGGACGGTATACCAATTGACATATTTCAGCTAACAGATGCTGCCCTGGACGTGCTTACCAAGTTGTGCCAGGAAATATGGAGAACAACCAGTTGGCCAACTGACTGGAAGAGATCTGTATTTGTCCCCATCCCAAAGAAAGGTGACCCAACAGAGTGTGGAAACCATAGAACAATCTCATTGATTTCACACGCAAGCAAGATTCTACTGAAGATTATCCAAAAACGACTAGATCAGCACAACAGCAGAGAACTGCCAGAAGCCCAGGTTGGGTTTAGAAGGGGTTGTGGTACTAGAAATATTGTAGCTGATGTTAGATGGATCTTAGCTGAAAGCAGGGAATACCAGAGGAATGTCTATCTGTGTTTCATTGGCTATGCAAAGGCATTTGACTGTGTGGATCACAACAAACTGTGGTTGACTCTGAGAAGAAAGGGAATCCCAGAACACTTGATTGTGCTAATGCGAAACCTATACTTGGACCAGGAGGCAGTTGTCAGAACAGAACAAGGGAACACTGCATGGTTCAAAATTGGGAAGGGCGTACGCCAGGGATGCATCCTATCTCCATACCTTTTCAACCTGTATGCAGAACAGATTATCCAGAAGGCTGGGCTCTATGAGGAGAAATGTGGGGTCAAGATTGGTGGACGATCTATCAACAATCTGCGTTATGCAGATGACACAACCCTGTTTGCTGAAACTGAGGAGGACCTGAAGCACCTGCTATAGAGGGTCAAAGACTGCAGCCTCCAGTATGAACCGAGGCTCAATGTCTAGAAGACAAAGATTCTCACCACTGGACCAATTGGCAGCATCAGGATGGATGGTGATGAGATTGAGATTGTACACAGCTTTAGTTTGCTTAGCTCCACAGTCAACACTCTTGGCACAAGTAGCCAGAAAATTAAAAGGCACATTGCCATGGGAATGTCTGCTGTTAGGGACCTCTCCAAAGTACTGAAGAGCAATGGTGTCTCTCTGGGGACTAAGGTGCGCCTGTTACAGGCCATGGTCTTCGTAATCACTTGTTATGCATCAGAGAGTTGGGCAATGACCAAAGAGGATAGAAGGAGAATTGATGCCTTTGAGCGGTGGTGCTGGAGAAGCGTATTGAGGATACAATAGACTGCTAGGAAAATAAACAGATTCATCCTGGAAAGAATTAAACTGGGTGGCTCCTTGGAGGCAAGGATTGTGAGGCTTCGTCTAACATACTTTGGGCATGTTGTGAGGAGAGACCGGTCCTTGGAGAAGGACATCATGCTTGGGAGGGTGGAGGGACAGCGCAGGAGGGGAAGGCCCTCTATGAGGTGGATTGATTCAGTGACTGGGATAATCGAGATGGGAATGTCAGAGATAGTGCGATTGGCACAGGACAGAGCAGAGTTTAGGGCTGTTGTACATAGGGTCACAATGAGTCTCAAGTGACTTGACAGCACATAACAGCAACAACAACAATCATTCAGAGTGATAAACATGCAACATAATTCACGTGATTGATTTCTGAAGACAGCAAAAGTACAAATCACAGACCTAGTCCCTATGTGTCAGGCAAGATTGCCATAGGAGGCTGACAGGTTGGGTGCTGCACAGCTTGATAGTAATAAGAAGCTTGTGCACAATATAATATGCACAACCCATATGATACTGCTAATGTCAAAAGCTCTTTGATGATGACATGAGGTGATAAAATAGTTTCATAGCCAAATTATATATGCATATTTTTTGGTGATGTCACCAATGTGTGCCTTTTATTTAAACAATAAAGGGTCGATATCCTTGGGCCACTCCATTCCAAAGTCTTAAAGATGACACTGGCTTAATATTTTATCTAATTTTATTGCTTAACTGAGTTCTAAGACTATGAATAGATATTCCATTTATCATGGATTTTATTGTGCCCTTCCAAATACATACATATAATGATACATTGTGGAAGTTATGTAATTATTTTCTTTGGTTGGACATATTAACTAGTTTCAGGACATTAAAGGGCCCCTGATCTCACGTAAGGAGAATTTCAGTAGGGTGTGCTTTGTAAACACTTTTTGCTCATGAGATCGAAAAGGAGAGGAAAGCTTAGAGAATTGGGTTCCACAATCTCTCATTTCTTTAAAAAAGTGTGTAAAATAGGACTATTTTTACTTCTAGATTTGTTATGTTCTGGGTATATATCTCTGATACAGTTGCCCAAGGCTTCTCTCACTTATTAAATATAGAACTTCAATATGCATTCCAATAGAGAGTAAAACAGCATGGATTCACTGCCATTGAGTTGATTCTGATTCATAGCAACCCCATAGGACAAATCCAAACATAAACGTCTCATTGGATTCCTGAGGCACGTTGCACTGCTAACTGAAAAAACTTAGAGTCTCTGGGAATTCTTTCCCACTAGATCTTCCTTGGGAGAAATATTGGAACCACAATGGTGAATTACTATGAGTGGAACTCAACTCCACAGCACAAGTTTTGATTTTTAAAACCCTTACAGAAGCAGATCTTTATACACATCTCTATTCCACGGAGTAGTGAGTGAGCTTGAATAGCCAGCACTTTGGTTAGGAGCTAAGTATGTTATTCACCCACCACTAGGGCTCTTTAAAATAATATTAAGATGTCAAGGATTCAAATAAACACCTGGGGGCTTTTCCTGTCTTCTGTTCTCTTACACAGACATTCACAGACACATGAAAGATTAGAATTGAAAGAGGTGCCTGGAGAGGTTAAGTTATTTACTCGTAGTCAAAGAACTCATTAGTGGCAAAACTGGGGCTTAAAGTCAGAGTCCTGACTCTTATTCTGGTCTTCTTTCTTCAACTTAAATCAACACAAGGCATAGAAATGCATTTTCAACTCTCAACCCAGTACAGCTACTAATCTCTTCCGTGGGGCAGCCTTTATGTCTTCAAATTAGGAATAGCTACGAAGAGAAAAGAAAGATTTTCTGTTATCGTGGCTGCCGCTGCAGTTGTAATTTATAATAAGGGCCCTAAAGACAATTACCTGAAAATGAAATAAAGAACTCAGAGGCTGTGCTCAGGAAAACAGCCACTGGTCTAATGCATCAGATCATTATTTCTTGCCTAGACTATAACAATAACCTATGATCAATCATGCATCCTTCCAAATATCTTTCCCCCCTTTTACTCCACAGAAAAACAGATCTTTTAAAAGTAGAAAACTGATCATGTTGATTTCTCACTTTAAATCCTGTAGTGACTCTCCCTTTGCTGTTTGAATTCATGATTGATAGACCTTGCTATAAAGTCTTACTCCTCTAATCTCAACTCTGGCCAGTCTCTCAGTGTACATGAGGTTGTTAGATGCTAGTAAGTTGATTTGGGTACCTATCAACTATTAACCCATGTATCATTGTAACAGAGTAGAATATCTCTATTAGGGTTTGTTGTGCTTTTTTTTTTAAATAAAACTTTAATTTAATTGAGTTTTAATGAAAGTTTACAGAGAAGTTAGATTTTCATTCACTAATTGTATATTTTACCCCCTTCATTCCATTCTCTCTCCCCTAGTTAACATTTTTTAAAAAATATTCATTTATTGTTGCACAATTACCTACCTCCCTGCCCCAGTCCTTTTTACAATGATATATTTCTTATTCTGGGCTATTGTCGTACGTGTAATTCCTAGTCATATATCATTTTTAGACAGTTCTTTCTTTCATCTGTTCGAATGCAATAGTCATTAACTATACACTGTCGTGGCATCAGGATTGGTGGAAGATCTATTAACAATCTGCGTTATGCAGATGCCACAACCCTGCTTGCTGAAACTGAGGAGGACCTCATGCACTTGCTGCGAAGGGTCAAGGACTGCAGCCTTCAGTACGGACTGAGGCTCAATGTCAAGAAGACAAAGATTCTCACCACTGGACCAATTGGCAGCGTCAGGATGGATGGCAAAGAGATTGAGATTGTTCACAGCTTCAGTTTGCTTGGCTCCACAGTCAACACTCTTGGCACTAGCAGTCAGAAAATCAAAAAGCGTATCGCAATGGGAAAGTCTGCTGTTAGGGACCTCTCTAAAGTACTCAGGAGCAACAGTGTCTCTCTGGAGACTAAGGTGCGCCTGATACAGGCCATGGTATTTGCAATCGCTTGTTATGCATCAGAGAGGTGGACAATGACTAGGGAGAACAGAAGGAGAGTTGATGCCTTTGAGCTGTGGTGCTGGAGAAGAGTACTGAATGTACCATGGACTGCCAGGAAAACAAACAGATTCATCTTGGAGAGGATTAAATCAAGCTACTCCTTGGAGGCAAGGATTCTGGGGCTTCGTCTGACATACTTTGGACATGTTGCCAGGAGGGACGGGTCCTTGGAGAGGGACATCATGCTTGGGAGGGTGGAGGGACGGCGCAGGAGGGGAAGACCCTCTATGAGATGGATTGATTCGGTGACTGGGGTAATCGGGATGGGTGTGTCAGAGGCAGTGTGATTGGCGCAGGATAGAGCAGGGTTTAGGGCTGTTGTGCATAGGGTCACTATGAGTCGCAAACGACCCGAGGGCACATAACAACAACAACAATACACTGTCATCCTATTCTCCTTCCAAACTCCCCCCATGTCATATCTGCTTTATAACAAGCAGTCCTTTTGTGACTGAGATATTTTACTCATCATGATGTACTTCAGAGTGCCCCATGTGTAATGTTTTATGAGTTCACTGTTTTTCAGTGAGGAGTAGGATTGCATTGTATGAATATACTACTGTCTTTCTATCTATTCATTTATTGATGAGCACTTGTGTTGCTTCCATCTTTTTGCTATTGCAAATAACACAGCAAGATCTGGATGGCAGTTATGGTTTCTTTAGGGTACATTCTCAGTAGTGGCATTGCTGGGTCAAAAGCTATTTTCTACTTTTTGAGAAAGCTCCAATCTTCCATACTGTCTATTAGGCTTTCTTGATGATAATCCTCAAGGAAGCGCTTTGCCAGGTCTCTCTCTTATGAAGATTCTGCATGGGTTCAAACCACCAACCTTTGATTATCAGCTAAGTGCTTAAGAGTGCCTTATCTCAATCATATTATTATTTATGTTAATGACATTATGCCCTTTTCCTATCTTGTTTTACTATACAAAATTTTCCTTAGACCTAGAACATTTCTCATATTGAACAGAAGCCTAACCTCTAGCAGCAGGTGTAGCTCAATCCACCTTTGGTTCTTAGATTCAGAATTTTTTCAGGGCTCTCTCCTCTGTCCATCACTGACTTGGCTTCTCTACTACTATGCACTTAAATTCCTGAAGAATCTTCTAGCATGTGAGCATCTGCAAAAGCAGATATGTAATAAATCAATAAACGCTTTGTCTGCTTAAATACATAGTGATGATTCAGTAGACATTTGTGGACAAAAGCAACAAAAAGAATAAAAAAGGAGGAAAAAGGGCAAGTAATATGAATGAATGGAAATAAGGAGATAGCACAATATAGACTGTGAAGATTCTGATAACAAAGGTATTCTTTCCTAAAAGAATACTTTTATTGTTTATTAATTCTCTTTTCTCTGATAATATTGGGAAAGCGATAATTTGAAAAATATCCATTGGTGAAATGAATTAAGATGCAGTTTTGAATTCAAGTACTAATCCAGAGATATGATAAAGTAAATTTAGACAGAAACAGTGCCACTGGGGAACTCAATTGTATAACCTATAGTGCAAATCCTATTCCCAGCAATATAATAAAATAAGTGAAATTTACTAGGGACATAATATACTGAAACAACATACTTATGTACATAGAGAGGAATGGCAACCTCTCTATCCAAGTTTATATTTTAGAAAAATACTCTTGATATCAGAAAGAACAAGCATTACTAGTATAGTGTCTAATGGATCAGGCTGTTAACAAGCAGCAGTTCAAATCTGCCAGCCACTTTATAGGGAAAGGGTAGGAAATCTTATCTAATAAAGATTTACAGTCTTGGAAAGTTACTAGGAGAGAGAAACACCTTAATGGCAGTGGGATTTAATGTTGAAGAGGAATAATACTAATTTTTCGACAAGAATGAAGGCATATTTTTAAGAGAGTTATTCCTACAAAAATTGATCTGTTGTTTATGTCCATAATCAATGTGGACTATAATTTTTAAACTCTGGTATTAGATTCCTAAGGCCACATATTGTAAAAGCACGTTGTTGTTGTGTACCTGAGTTGGAACCAACCCGTAGCTGGAAGGTTTTCAGAGGCAGTTAACCGCAAAGGAGGAGATTGCCCATCCTTCTCCCATGGAGCAGCTGGTGACATCAAACCACCTGCCTCCGGGATTGCAGCACAGCTTCTTACCACTATGCCACTCAATGTTTCTATCTTAAAAGGGAAGTAAGCCAGGTTAATCCAGCTGAAATTTGCACCTGAAACTGGGAGGAAAATTCAAAACTCCAGAAAAGTTCTTGAGGCATGTTAAGCAAAATAACTTGAAAACTACACTGTTAAGTGAAGTTCATTGGTGTAGCCAATAGCTTCATATAAATATCATAATTATTGGGAAAATAAAAAAATATACACGTAGTTATTTAGGTTTTAGGCCTTACGTTTTCTGTAATTGAAGTTTCTTTCCTCTAGCTGCTCTTGTTGTTAGGTACCATAGTGTAGAATACAATTCATAGTGACCCTATGAACAGAAGATCTATCCTATCCTATTCTATCAACCCTATCCTATGCCATCCTTACACTTCCTGATACACAAGAGCCCATTGCAGCAGTCACTGTGTCAGTCCACCTGGTTGAGGGTCTTCCTCTCCTTTGCTGACCTTCCACCCTTCCCAACATCATGTTCTTCTCCAAGGAATAGCCCCTCCTAGCAACATGCCCAAACAATGTGAGATGGAGCCTCTTCATTCTTGCCTCCAAGACACTCTGGCTGCACCCTCTCCAAGATGTTGTTCTCTTTGCTGTCTGTGGGATGGTCAGTGTTCTTCTTCAACACCACAGCTCAAAGATGTCAACTCTTTTTCTGTCAGCATTATTCATACAGCTCTAGCTGTAGATATATTAATTCTTTTGGGGAAAAAAAATCAAACAATGGAAATCCAAACCCTAACTTTTTATGATCCAACTCAGATTTCCAGATTCTTAGAGATGGAATCAATCATAGACATAATTTATCCAGAATCCCTCATTTTATATGTTTGAACAAACTGAAGCAAAGAGACACTAAGTGACCTGAACAACGTCACCTAATAAGTGACTGGCACCATGAGGACCAGAAACTCCTAACCTTTATATTCAGAAGTAGATCATTCTAGTAGAATCAAATTTTATATCTAGTATTTTCATAAGTTTGTGGGGGTTTTTTAAAATTTCTTTTTCCTGAAAGCAAATTCATCACATTTTATTTGAGTTTGTAGTCATCTAAAATGCCCAGATGGTTTCATATAAACTGTTTCCTAGGAAGATCACCCTGCCACCTTTTGAACTGACACAGTAGATTATTTTTACTCTAAATTAAGAATTGTATTTATATCTATGCTATGGTTTACCTTGGTGCTTTCAGATCATTGGTACTGTCTCTGAAATCAATTTTAATATTTTGATCTGTCATTCATTATATTAGCTACCCCTCCTAGGTCTGAATCACCTAAGAGTGTGAAGAGCATGATTTCAATGTCCTTGGGCACATTACTATGAAGACGCTGGATAGCGGGAGCAGTAGTACTGCAGCTAGCCAGTGCTGGTAAACTTGATATAAATATCAAGTATAAGTATAAAGTAGAAGTATAAATAGAGACCTACCAAATGTGGTTGTCCAGTTGGCATTTGTCTCCATGTAAATAGTCTTGAAATTAAACTATATTTTTCTATCATATTTAATTATAAATTAAGTACAATTTCATGTTCTACATCTAAAGCATTTTAGATTATATTTTGAAAGCAAAATAATGCATTTATTTATAGTTCGTTGTTATATGCCATTGAGTTGCCTACAAAGCATAGCGACCCTATGTATGTTCAGCTGCTCTGAACCCTGCTCTATTCTGAGCCAGTCTCACTAATTTTGACACATCAATTCCCATTGCTCCAGTCATTGTATCAGTTTATCTCATCTGAGGTCTTCCTCTTCTGTGCTGCCCCTCCACCCTTCCAAGCATGATATTCTCCTCCAAGGACTGGTCACGCCTGGCCACATGTCCAAATTATGTGAGACAGAGCTTCAAAATCCTAGCCTCCAAGGAGAAATTTGGTTTCACCCTCTCTAAGACAGACCCATTTGTTTTCGTGGTAGTCTGTGGTATATTCAAGACTCTTCTCTAGCATCTTTTCTATAGTAGATTTATTATTTTATATATATTATTTCATCAGGAAGTCAGAGAATGTAAACATGTATTACTATTATTTCTATTCAGTAAATCCAAAGACTGAATTGGAAATAGGCTAATGGACTTACTCACTATTAGGAAACTAGCAGGTATTAAAGCAGCGTGTCCATAGGTACTCGTTGCAACATCTTTAGGCTATTGTTTTTTCTGAAGAGAATAGTCAATTGTCAAATATATAAGTAAAATGCATTAAAAAACACAACACTAAAAAATCTCAATTTTTTTATTTATCAATTTTTCTGAACACCATAAGAATCCACAGAGGGAGAAATATCTTCCAGAACTCTTTCTTGTATCTCCTCAAGAAATGTGTATAGACTGACAAACCTTATTTCCAAAATTTCCCACAAACATACATACAATTGTATACTAATGAAGGATTTTTTTTCTTTCTTTTTTTTTCTCTCTTCGGAGGGGGAAGCGAGCTGGTGGGGAGGGGTGGGAAGGGAGAAAATTGCGGCAATGAATGAATGGAAATCCAAAACCTCTGTAAAAAAATTATTAAAAAAAAACCACACAAGCTTGCTATTTGTGTTTTGAATATTTGGTATAGTCAATTTGTTCTTCCTTCTCTCCTCATAAGAGGATTTTTATAGTAAAAAAACAAGATCTTAGTTGTCATTTCATAAAGCTATTATTAAGACCGACAAAAGAGTACATTATTCCCCTAGTTCTCTTGTTCTTTAAACTATCACCAGTCACACCACTGACTCTGAGTTAATGAGTTAATTCTAACTCAGAGTTATCCTATAGGACAGAATGTAACTGCCTCATAAGGTTTCCGAGAAGGAGACTGATCATCCTTTTTCTGTAGAGATTCTGGCAGGTTGCAACTGCTGACATTTTTATTAGCTTTATATCCACTGGACTACTAATGTCATGTACCGTGGAGTTGGAACTGACCCTCCAGCAGATTTTAAGAGGCAATGAATCACAGAGGATTAGATAGTTGGGCTTTCTCCTAAGGACTAGCTGGTGTATTCAAACCTTTAAGCCGTTGAGTGGGCAACATAACTCTTTACCACTAAACCACCAGCTAGGGCAATTCTATAACACCTTGTATACCGTAAACTTCTGATTGCCCTACTTCAAATGGAGAGAAAGTCAACCAAAGCTTTATAGGATGCTGCCCTTACGAAAGCAAAATTTCTGGGATTTGTTTTTTTCTGAAGCTTAATTAATGGCCAGATTTTTACCTGCCCTTTGTGCTACACGTTAGGCTGTGAAACTGAAAGTTCAGAGATTCTAATGCATCAGCATGACCACTGGAGAAATATGAGGCAATTTTCCTTTAGGATATATAGCCTTGGAAACCCAATAGAGGGTCTTTGTGAGTCAGAAAGGCCTCCACAGCAGCATATTTGATTCTGCTTTTATATAATTGTATCTTATGCTTAGGCCAATCAATACGTACACTATAAGATACTATTTTGTATGCCTGATTCAAGATATCCATAAAGGTCTTATATATACTTACTTGTATGGATACTAACGCTCATGTTCTCTCTCACACAAACACACACATTCACACACACACAAGTGTATGACAGAGAAAGACAGAGAGAGAAAGAGAGAGAGATATTAAAAGTCTAATATGTAGTAGATTGTGCTACATACCAAAATGGTACTCATCTCCAATGGCTCAAATCTCTTGGGTTCCTTGACAGAAAGATAGGAAATACCATCCTTTTAAGATTGACAGTCTCAGAAAGCAAATTGAGGGTTTCCATTAGTTGGAATCAACTTGATGACAGTAAGTCTGGCGGAGGCGGGTTGGTTTATATAGTGTGATTACCCTGACTATTATATGGGACAATTATAATAATGTTTCCTGGATGTGCAGAAACTAGAATTAACTACTTTCATATCTTTAACTTATATTGTTGATGCAGAATATTAAACATATTAACTTTGAAGAAGTGCAAGCATGGTAATTTTTAGATTCAAAGATGGTGAAAGTTTCTCTCACTTACTTTGGACATGTTGTCAGGAGAGGTCGGTTCCTGGGAAGAGGCATTGCTCATGGAGAGGTAGAAAATCAGAAAAAAAAGAAAAAGAAAAAAAAAAGAAGGAAGAGCCTCAATGGGATCAATTGACACATTGTATTAACAATGAGTTGAGCCTTTCGGAGATCAGGAGGATACCACTGAATTGAACGAGGTTCACATCCATTGTTCAGAGGCTTGCTATGAGTCAAAGTCAATTTAATGGCACCTAACAATAATACTGTCCTGGACATGCTCACCGGATTGTGCCAAGAAATCTGGAGGAAACTGACTGGAAGAGATCCATACTTGTTCCAATTACAAAAAACATGTGACTTGACAGAGGATGTAAATTATCAAACAGTATCATTAATATCACATACAAGCAAGACCCTGCTGAAAATTATCCCAAAATGACGGAAACAGCACATCAACAGAGAACTGCAGATGTGCAGGCTGTGTTTAGAAGAGGCTGCAGCACTAGGGATATGATAACCAATGTTACATGTATCTTGACTGAAAGAGAGAGTACCAGAGGAATATCTATCTCTGTTTCATTGACTATGCAAAAGTATTTGACTGTGTAGAATACAACAAATTGTGGATAACTCTAAGAAGAATGAAAATCCCAGAACATTTGATTATGCTTACGTGAAACCTATACTTATACCAGGAGGCAGTTGTCAGAACAGAAGAAGAAAACACTGTATGGTTCAAATTCAGGAAAGGTGCACCTGATCCAGGTCATGATCTTGGCAATTACCTGCTGCTATGCATCAGAGAGCTGGACAATGATTAAATATGATAGAAGAAGAATCAATTCCTTTGAGTTGTGATGTTGGAGAAGAGTATTGAATATACCGTGGACTGCTAGGAGGGGAAAAAAACATATTATCCTGGAGAGGGTGAAACCAGGCTGCCCCTTGAAGCTCCATATGATAAACTTTGGGTATGTTGCAAGAAGGGACCAGTTTTTGGGGAGGGACATCATGCTTGGAAGGGTGGAGAGACAGTGCAGGAGAGGAAGACCCTGAATGAGATGGATTGATATAGTGACTGGGATAAAGAGGGTAGAAGGTTCAGAGACAATGACATTGACTTAATATTAGGCAAGGTTCACGGCTGTTATAAATAGGGTTACTATGCATCTCAAGCAACTCGACAGCATATAACAATAACAATAGTAACAATAGTAACATGGATTGTTGGAATAATAAGCAAATCTGTCTTGAAAGGAATACAAATAGGATTCTCCTTAACAAGGATGTCAGAATTCCATCACTCATAATTTGATCATGTTCCCAGGTGGGACCAGTCCTTGAAGAAGGACATTAAGGTAGGGAAAGCAGAGGGTCAGCCAAAAATGTAATGTCATCAATAAGATGGATAGACACAGTGGCTGTAACAATGATGTCAAACAGCAACAACAGTCTACAATGGGAGGATGATGGGGCAGCAATTTTTTCTGTTGTACATAGAGTTCTATGAGTTGAAAACACTGGGTGCCACATAAAATCAAGCATTTTCATAGATAGCATTGATATTCTTCATACAGGTTAAATGATACCAACAGCATAGATAACATTAACTTCGTTTTTCAGATGAGAAAAGTGAGATTCAGTAAATTAAGTAGGCTGCCCATTCTCAACACAACTGCTAAGTGGCCAACATAGGTCTAAACTAAAAGTCTTTAGACTCAAGTTTCATTGAAAGTATATGTTATTTGAAGATGTGAGTCTTAA
Organism: Elephantulus edwardii; assembly: GCF_000299155.1. Taxonomy (NCBI): domain Eukaryota; kingdom Metazoa; phylum Chordata; class Mammalia; order Macroscelidea; family Macroscelididae; genus Elephantulus; species Elephantulus edwardii. The sequence continues at coordinate 7,554,980 of NW_006399824.1, read as the reverse complement.
AAATATCAACCTGAACTCCATGTATGCAAATGCTACTTTCTAAGAGTTCAGGAGAAGAGAGCTCAATAACAAGACCTGGGAGGCTTCCTGGAGCTCTCGTGACAGTCTTTTCTATCTTTCACTGCGATCATGGTCCAAACCAGTAAACACTTCAGACTATGCTTTTCATGCCTTGTGAAAAGCTCCTATTCTGGTATGGAGAATAAAATAATAAAAGAATAAAATTCAGGTGGATTAAGTTATTCTATTCAAAAGAAATAAAAACATTCTCTTCAAAGAAAGTGGAAAACAGCCTATTGAGCCTCATAAGTGAGCGAGACGGGTGAAGAGCGTGAATCATATGCCACGAACACTGCATTGAGGAAGCAACTGAATTTCTGCTGACACAATAGCAAAGTGCCAAGGCTGTAAGAACTTGGTAGGAGAGATGAAGAGAAATGACAACGTGCATTATGACTCTGAGTAATATCTTGACAGGAAGTGGAGCACTCAGCAGGCTCCTGCACATTAAAAATCATGTCCCATATGATGTGGGCTGTACCTTTTCTGAGGAGAAATCACAGCCAAGCTAAATGTAGAACAGGGAGAACAAAAAGCTGAAAAGTAGAAACACGTGCCAAAATAGATAACTCAAAAGATGCATGTACTAGAGCAATGGTTCTCGAAGAGTGGTCCCTAGACTAACAGCAACAATATCACCTGTGAATTTGGTTGGAAATGTAAATTATGAGACCCTGCCCCAACCTTCCATACCAGAAAACTGGGGGTGGGGCCTAGAAGTCTTACGTTTTACTTATGGCTTCAAAACAATTAATTCTGGTTTGACCCACTGCTGAGAATATGCCTTTCCAAACCAGATATACCAAATCATCATTTATATTTTAACAAGATCCCAGGTTGTTCTCTTACTTACATACATACATACATACACACATACATACTTGCTTATATATACACGTGTGTGTGTGTGTGTGTGTGTGTGTAATTGTGGAATCTGTAAGGATCCTCTGGAGGTCTTATCAAGGTATAGATTCTGATTTGCTATATCTAGAGAACTTCTTGTGGCTAGTGTGCTAAGTATTATATTGCTACCCACAAGGTCAGGAGTCCAGATCCACCAGCTATATAAAGATGGTCAGTCTCTTCTCATAAAAGTTTATACCCTTGGAAACCCGATGAAGGATCACAATGAGTTAGAATCAATCTGTTGGTAATGGTTTTGGTTTTAGAGTTGAAATGTAAATTTTCAGCAGGGAGTCAAATTGGAATTAAACAGTTCAAAGTCATGATTTGAATATCTCCAGCACGTGATTCTGATTATTAATCTAGAATATAGTAGTCCAATTGCCGTATATTCCCATGTATCATACTATTTGGCAGTGTTTTCTGCTGAAAAACTTGAGCATCTGATGGTGAGCAGAATGGTTCAATATATATGAACCCTGAAAATGGCATAGTTCTAATGTATTCCTGCCACCCTCTGTGGTACTACAAATAGCAGTTGCATTTGGTATATATCCCCTGAAGACAAGATAAGAGCAATGGGACAAATATAAGATAATTAATCACCCAATTATCGTCAGCATATAGTTGATTAAACATAGTTTATTTGCTCTCAATCAATTAGCCCTTAGAACAGTGGTTCTTACACTTCAGCATGTGGGTGACTCACAGTGATGGGGGCTTATTACAAAGGTTGCTGAGGCACCTCCCCAGAGTTTCTGACTCAGTAGGTTAGAGGGTAGAGCAAGTAATTTACATTTCTAACAGGTTCCTAGATGATGCTGATGCTGCTGGTTTAGGGACCACATTTTGATAAGCTCAACAGCAGAGAACAAATAAACAACAAAATCAGTCTTTTAAGTACACTGGTGTCTTGGTAAGTGCACAACAACTCTCCAGAAAAAAAAAAGCAGTGACTTCCCCTTGTAAATATTAGAAACCTAACAGTAAACAATCAACATAACATCAGGGAGTTCAATATTAGGAATAGTGCACACAGTCCACTCTCAAAAGTCAGCTCCAGCTTTTCATTTTGGCTGCTTTTCATTCCCCAAGCCTTGCTGTGTGCAAAATCTGTACCATTATGCAACATCAATTCCACAGTGACCCCAAGGAAGGAATTTGTTAATATTCCATGTTAATTCAGCTTCCTTTTTCAGTGAGTCACTGACCTTCTATCTAGTTGATTCTACTGGAAGAAGAGTTCAAATGTGGTCAGAATACTATAAGCAACATAGCAAATAAAACAGTTCCTTTTAAATATGAAATGAGTGTTCCTACAGGTTAAAACATTCAGAAACCTTAAATAACAACCAATACAAAAGATTAGAGGTAATGGACAATGTTCCTCTTTCCTTTCCCTTTGAAGGTCTACTAAGCCATATGTATTCCGGGAAAAAAATTACTTGTTGTGACTGTAAAGTCGGGCAACCTTGCTACCTCAACACAATAGTCTTTAATGAATTAGAGGTGTTTCAATGAACCAGACCTATAGTTAGGTTGGTAATCCTGCTTGGCATCCAAAATTATACACTAAATAATTCACTCTAGAATATTAAAATGTGACTAGGAAAAGCAACATCTATTCCTAGTAACTATGTCCAAAATAACTTTGACAATCTGAACAAGAATATTTCCAGGTCTTCTTGTCTTGCAAGGCACAAGGCAGTCCTCATTCATCCGCAAAGGAGGTTTAGGTCAGCAAAGGAGTGGCTGTAGAAGATTCTCTTTTTCAAATGTCCTTAACAACCAGAATTTTCTGAATTTTAGTTCCTGTCAAAGCTATTGTGGAATAAACAGCTTCTGGAAGTATTCTTGCTCAGATTAACTGTCACGAAAGCATTAAGAAAATTGTGGAACAGGTACTTGAATAAAACTTGCCAGGTATCATGAGGAAAACTACCTTCAAGAAGCTCAACAAAATAAAAAATATTATACGTAAAGAGAAAAACACCAAGACATTTAGTCTCGCCACGATCAAAGGTAAGGATAGAATAAAAGCAGCATAAGAAAAATCAAAGTCACCTACAAAGGAGAAAAATAGATTAAGTTCTGACTTCTCAACAGAAACCATGTGAGAAAGAAGACAATAGGATGGCAGCATATATAGGAGGTGGAAAGAAAACAAATATCAGCTAAGGATAATATACCTAGTAAAGTCGTCCATCAACTATGAAGGAGAAATTAGGTTATTTGGAGAAAAGAGGGAATTTAAAGAGCTTGTGCAAACAAGATCAACTCTACAAGAAATCCTAAGGGAAGTCCTTCACACAGAAACACCAAAGAAAAGTGGATAGACCATAGTAAACCAGAAACAACAGGAAAAAAAAGAAACACTGTAAAATTGTAGTAATAAAGCCTGGTCTATATCAATAGCCTCACTTCATGTGGATACAATAAATTTGCTCCAATCAAAAGAAAAAAGTGTAAAAGAATAGATTTTTAAAAATAAAGCCAAACCTACAAGACACATATCTAAAAGAGGATAAAAAAAGATAGATTAGAAATCAAAGGGTAGGGAAAAAACATACCTACTAAATGGCATCCAAAAAAGCAGGAGTGGCAATACTGATAACACAGTCACAAGTAATTTTTTCAGGAATACATATGGCTTAGTAGACCTTCAAAGGGAAAGGAAAGAGGAACATTGTCCATTACCTCTAATCTTTTTTATTGGTTGTTATTTAAGGTTTCTGAGTGTTTTATTGTAGGAGCACTCATTTTTTATTTAAAAGTTCTGATAAAATAGGTTCAGGATGAAAACCACCATAAAAAATAAGGAAGAACACTATACAATGATTAAAGGCACAATAATAAAAAAGATATAACCTTAATCAACATCTATGCACCAAATGATAGACCTGCAAAATATATCAAACAATGATTAACAGACTTGAAATAGCATCAAAATAGTGATAGGAGACTTCAACACACCATTCTCACCTAAGGATAGGTCAACCAAAAAAAAATTTAACAATGATGCAGAAGATCTAAACTATACAATCAACCATCTTGAACTTGTGGATGTATTCAGAGTATTAAACCCAACTAAAACTCACTTTTTTCTCAAGTGCACATGGTACATTTTCCAGAATTGATCACATATTAGATCACAAAATAAGCCTCAACAAATTGAAAAGTATTGATATAACCCAAAATATCTTCTCAGGCTACAATTCCATAAAACTAGAAATTAATCAGAGGAGGGTAAAACTTATGAAATCACGCATGTGAAATGAAAGTAACATCATGCTAGAACATGCTAGAATTGACTTATAGAAGAAATTTTAAAGTTCCTTAAAATAAATGACAATGAAAATATAACATACCAAAACCTCTAGGGTACATCTACAACAGCACTTGAGTTCTTAGTAATAGGTAAACATAAAAAATGAACAAAGAAGCAAAATCAATGATCTAATTCAATACCTCCATCAAATAAAAAAACAACAACAATCTAACTCTACAGTCTCTAGAAGAAAGAAAATTTTAAGACCAAGAGCTGAAGTCAATGAGAAAGTAAAGAGAAAACAATCAAAACCAATGACAAGACCAGGAGTTTGTCCTTAGAGAGAATCAATAAAATAAACACCTTGGCAAACTTAACAAAAGAAAAGACATACATAACTCTAATAAGATGTCAAAATAAAACCAGATGAAATAAAATGAATAAAAGTATAATTTTATGAAAAGCTATACTTTGGTAAATTCGAAACCCTAGTGAAAATGGAAAAATTCCTTGAAACTCACACTCTATTCAGACTGACATGAACAGATGTATAATACTTGAACAGACTCAGCACAAAAGAAGAAATTGAGCAGGTCATAAAAAGACTCTCTCACAAAAAAAGTTCTGTCCCAGATGGCTTAACAGGTAAATTCTACTAAAAATTCAGAGAAGATCTATTACCAGTTCTTCTAAAATTATTTAAAAAAAAAAAAAGGAAAAGAAAAAGAAGGAATACCCCCAGAGTCATTCTTTGAAGCAAAACCCTAATGCTAACACCAGGCAAAGACATCAAAAAGAAAACTACAGACCAATATATATCATGAATACAGATGCAAAAATCTTTAACAAAATTCTAGTCAATAAGTTCCAATAGTTGTTTGTTTTTGTTATGTGTCATTAAGTCGTTTGCAACTCATGTTGGTGTTGTTGATTGATTGGAGCACAACTCATAGCGACCCTGTGAACAAAAGGCCTGAAGCCCCTCTACAACTATCAAATTTATCAAAGTCCATAGAGTTTTCAGAGGCATGTTGTTTAGGAAGTGGATGCCACTCGAGCTAGTGACCCTATATACAATAGCCCTGAAACCTGCTCCGTCCTCTGCCAATTTTTCTGTCTGACACACCAACTCTCATTATTCCAGTCACTGAATCAATCCATCTTATCAAGAGTCTTCCTCTCTTACACTGTCTCTCCACCATCCCAAGCATGACATCCCTCTCCAAGGACTGGTCCATCCTTGCAACATTCTCAAAGCATGTCAGAAGCTTCAGAATCCTTGCCTCCCAGGAGCAGCCCGATTTCACCCTCTCCAGGACAAACCTGTTTGTTCTCCTGGCAGTCCATGGTATATTCAACAATTTTCTCCACCACAACTCAAAGACACCAATTCTCTTTTCTATCATCCCTAGTCATTGTCCAGCTCTCTGACAAATAGCAAGCAATTAATTGTGACGACTATGGCCTCGATCGGTGCACCTTAGTCTCCAGGCTGACATAGTTGGATTCACAACCAACACTCCTGGAGACACATAACATTAGAAGAGTTTGCTGTCAGGGATCAAAATACCGAAGAGCAAAGTCAGTTTAAAGACTAAGATGTGCCTGATTCAAGCCACAATCACCTTCTGTGAATCTGAGAACTGGACAGTGGATAAAGATGACTGGAGAAGAATCAATGCATTTGACTTGTATTGTTAAAGAAGAGTAATATCCCATCGTTTGCCAAAAAACAAATAGGTATGTCTTGGAGAAAGTACAACTGAAATGTTCCTTGGAGGCAAGCTTCATCTCACGTGTCTTGGACATGTTCCTTGCAAAGTAACATCATGCTTGGAAAGATGAAGGAGCTGTGGAGGAGAGGAAGACCCTCAACAAAATGAACTGATATTTTGTTTAATGCAATGTGTTGAGGATTATAGGATGTGTAGGATAGAATAGATTTAAGATCCGTATTCACAAGGTCACTATGAGTTGCACTTGACTTGATTGCACTTAAAACAATAAAGGACAAGATTGCTAGTTCATGCATTCATTGCCATCCTGGGACTTCACAAGCTTTCAGCCACCCCTTCCACCAGCTTGTTATTAACAAGCAGTGATCTCCTGCCTGAAGAGCTTACCCTACATAGAGTTCACTTGAAGATAGTCAGCAGAGTTTTGCAATTCCACGCTTGAAAAACTCTCTTGTTGTTGAACCAATGCCAGAACAAAATGAAATTATTTCCTATTCTGTTTTGCCAACTTCAAGAATGGAAGTTTGATGACGATAAGTTGATTCAATTGCCATTCAAGAAGAAGCACTTTTGTAAAATATGTTTCCCTTCAGCATTTTACACTAAGCTTCCATTCTCCCTGCCTCTCCAATGACTTAAGGGGCCGGGGGGTGGGGGGACCAATCATGAGTACTTTGCACTTTCGATTTGTCTCTTCAGAAGAACTGGTCTGTTGGATTCAACCTTCAACTTCATACACGTAAGTTTCTAATCATGAGGATAATTTGCAAGTTCCTTCTCTACACCTTCCTGACTCTCAGTTGTCGTTTGTCCAGGGCCACTTATATGTTCTTCTTTACTCATAGCTTAATTTAAATGCACATAACTCTTCTTTCAGAACCAAATACAAATGAAAGTTCTCTCTCCAGAAACAACAAAAGCAGCAATACATTTTCCCAAAGGTGGTGACAGAGCAAAAAGACCTTGATATATTTTAACATAGAGAGTCCAAAGAGAAAGGGGAAAAAATAACAGGGCTTTATGAGGAGGACTGTGACATCAAGATTGGAAGAAGTTTCATTAACAACTTACAGTATGTAGATGACACAACCTTGCTTGCTGAAACTGAAGAAGACATGTAGCACTTGCTTCAAGGTCAAGGGCTGGAGTCTTCAATATTAATTGAAGCTCAACATCAAGAAAACAAAGATTCTCGCTACTGGACCAATTGTCAGCACCATAAAAGATGGAGCACAGATAGAGGTTGTTAGCAATTACAGCTTGCTCGGATCCACAATCAACACTCTTAACATCATCAGTCAGGAAATCAAAAGATGAATTGCATTGTGAAAATCTGCTGTCATCGTTCTCTCCAAAGTGCTGAAGAGCAACGACATCAGATGTGACAAAAGTACCCCTAATCCAGGCCATGGTTTTATCAATTACTTGTTATACATCAGAGAATTGGACAATAAATAAGTATGACAAAAGAAGAATAGATATTTTTGACATGTGGTACTGGAGAAAAGTCTTGAGCATGCCATGGACTGCCAAGAAAACAAATCGTTTTGTCTTGGAGAGGGTGAAACCAAGTTTCTCCTGGGATGTTAGGATTTTGAAGCTCCACCTCACTTACTTTGGGCATGTGGCCAGGAGAGATCGGTTCTTGAAGAAGGACATCATGCTCAGAAGGGTGGATGGACAGCACAGGAGAGGAGGACCCCAGATGAGACGGATAAATACAGTAACTGGAGCAATGGGGGTTGGTATGTCAGAGTCAGTGAGTCTGGCTCAGGACAGGGAAGGGTTCAGTTCTGCTGTAAATAGGGTCACTATACATCACAGGCAACTCAATGGAACATAACGACAATAACAAGCAGAGTGGTATCCACTTCCATGCTTCTGGAAATTCTGTGAATCTTGATAAATGCTGAAAGTTGTAGAGGGGCTTCAGGCCTTTTGTTTCATGGTGTCACTATGAGTCACGCTCAACTCAAAGGCAATCAACAACAAGATACAGCTCAAAAGGTACAAAATATGTTGTAATATTTGACCAAAAAATTGCCAATCAGATCAAGAATCTTGGGCCAGAGGAACTGAGATCATTAATCACTTTACATAGCACTGAGAATAGTAGATATTACAGAGGTTCATCTTTCCCAAATTGCAGAACAATATGAGATGGTGTTAGATGATTCACACATAAGATTTTTTTCTTCAATACTTGTTTAAAACTTTCAACTTTATAATAAATGCTATCTACTATTACTATTGCTGTTATTATATTTGTCTTCTAGTTGTTGTTATTATATACCATCAAGTTAGAACTGACTCATAGTTGACCTTCTAGTGGGTTTTCAGATGCAGTTAATTGCACAGGAAGAGAGTGCTTGTCTTTCTCTCACAGTGCAGCTGGTGGATTCAAACTACATACCTTCTAAATTTCAGCGCAGCTATTTACCAATGGGCCACTAAACCTCCCTTTGTCTTCTAGTAGCTATTTAAGAAAAGAAAAAAGAAACCCAAGCAAAAACCAGAAATCAAAACCATCTTATATGGCAAATAAATTACAAGGCGGCTGACAATTCTTAAAGACAAATATTGAATGCTTATAATGGGGCACTGGAGAAAGGATGAAAGTCATGTAAGTGTCGAGGACTTTCATTCATAGGGTCTCTATGAGTCGCCTACGACTTGACAGCACTTAACAACATAGAGAGAGACCAGTTGGCCTAGTGGACTGAAAGTGATGCTACCAAGCCAAAGGTGGGTAACTCTAATCTGCATCCCTCAGGCCTGTTTTTCATTGTTTTTAGTCAAACATTCTTCTAGGTTGTATATCTCTGGTGTGTCCACTTGCCATACAGAGGTAACTTGTGGTTGCTATGAAGCTGAACATTGTAACATTGGCGTGTCAAATGTGATAATGGTTATCCATAGTGTACAGTGTTTGGTGGAGCTCCCCTATTAAAATAAGCTTAGGAGCTTGCCTCCAGAAACCTTATGAACCTGGAGAAAGGATGAAAGTGATACAAATGTCAAAGACTTTCATTCATAGGGTTGCTATGAGCCACCTACAACTCAACAGCACTTAACAACAGCAACAATGGTGGGGCAAAAGTTGAATTAATGGTTAAGTATGGCAGAAAAAATTTCTCATTAATTCAAAATAATAACTCAAGTTTGGTAGCAGATGTTATGGATTTACCTTACTGATTTCAAATATTTCTGTTAAACTGAACACAAAAGCTCTAAAATATACCCAAGTGAACAAAGAGCAGAATTCAGAAGCTCTCTTTTCTAGAGTCAGCCATAACCCTGAGCATGTTTTGTCTGTAAGCTTGAGTGAATCACTGAACTATCGTCCCTGAGTGGGAGAACTGTGTTGGGAGCTGTGCTGCTAACCCAAAAGTTACTCCTTTCTGAAGGTTCTGATTCACCATTGGCTCTACAGGAGAAAGATGGACAATCTCCTCACATGTGAGTTACACCCTAGAACTGCTAGAGGGTCAGTCCATTCTGATGCAAAGGCAGTGTATAAGTAAGAGAATGATTTCTGGATAATAATTATAGTTCCACAAAATTATCTTGAAGTCTTTTTTGCAGCACCAAAATATATTCTTATTTTTGTTCCTTTATTTTTATTTATTGTTATATATCAATACATGTATGAGCTCTGGTGGCCGAATGGTAAGAAGCTGCCCTGCAATCCTGAAGGCACATGGTTCGAATCTACCAGCTGCTTCACAGGAGAAGGATGGGAAATCTCCTCCTGAGCAATTAATGGCTACTGAAAAATCCACTGGAAGGTCAGCTATGCATCAGTTCTGACTCAACAGTACACAACAACAATATGTCAATACACATAAACTTCAAAAGGAATTCTTATACATTGTTGATGGGATTGTAAGATGGTACATTCATACATTGGAATACTGTGCAGTACACAGGAGCAATGTTTTTGTTAATTATTACCTATCTTGGGAGGTATTATGCTGAGTGAACTCACTCAGTCCCTTAAGGACAAATATTGTATAAAACCATTATTGTAGAATGAGTATAAGGATCTCAGAAGGGTGGGAGAGGTTGAAAGTAGAGGGATGTGGATATGCAGGGGAGGGGAGATTAAGCATGGGGTTGTATAATTAGATGGGGGCGGGGTGAGGGAAATTGAAAGAAATTGTTCTTGAAAGCAATTAATTTTAATTTTGTAAATAAACTAGTTGTTGTTTTGTGTTGTTCTGAGTTGCTTGCAACTCATAGCAACCTTATGTTTAAGAGCCCTAAATTCTGCTCTATCCTGTGCCAACCTCACTGTCTCTGACACACTTACTCTCACCACTCCAATCACTGAATTGACCCATCTTCTCAAGGGTCTTCCTCTCTTGCGCTGTCCCTCTACTCTGCCAAACATGATATCCCTCTCCAAGGACTGGTCCCTCCTTGCAACATGCCCAAAATACGTCAGACGAAGCTTCAGAATCCTTGACTCCAAGGAGCTTTCTGGCTTCACCCTCTTCAGGACAAACCTGTTTGTTCTCCTAGCAGTCCATGGGATATTCAACACTCTTCTCCAGCACCACAGCTCAAAGGCATCAATTCTTCTTCTATCATCCCTAGTCACTGTCCAGCTCTTCAATGAATAGCACCCAATTGTGAAGACTATAGCCCGGATCAGGCACACCTTAGTCTCCACTCCAGCCTGATGTTAGAAAAAAAAAAAAGATCAAAAGTAAGCTCTGAAAGAACAGAGACATTTGGCATGTAAAATAGTTGAAAAACGTAAAAAGTATCAAATGTACTGTGATAATGTCATATCAAAGCTACACCTTAACTTAATATGAAGGCCACACATTAGTTTGTTTTACAGAGCTGAGCCTTTCAAATATGATCCACTTCATTCTATAGTTTTTGTTTGTCTAGGATCACCCCAGACTATTTGTTTGCTGATATTTGACCTATGGGCTTATGCTAGTGATGGAGAAGTGAAGGCAGAGATAGCTTTCATGACTATAACTTAAGAAAAGAGATAAGCAAGGGGTAATAAAAAAAGGAAAGGAAACACAGTTATTAACAAATGAAGTTTGCAAGGAAAGTTCTAACTGACATATGATGTGAATATGAGTATTTTACTGAGAAATCATAAAATGTACAAAATTACTGACCATGTAACCCAGTGAAATGCAATCTAACGAATGTCTTATCTAAGGGAAAAGGCACAATAACCTCATAATAATAAAATCATTCAGCCATTTGGACTATCTAGGCTAGAATTCAAAATAATACTTAATGTCCCATAAAAGTGTACATAGACAAATGTTCCATGATATTGAGGCAGAAAGAAGTATGAAATGTGATAACACTTAGGGTGACTCCTCAAATGCCAATTTCCTGAAAAAAGTTTTTGTTAAAAAAGAACATTCATTAAAGCTCTAACTGGAAAAGCAAAATAAACAGACATATGTACAGAGAACAGAGAGGATAAATTATAACAAGCTGACATCTCCTACATATAATTACAAAAGTATTTCTTGTCTTAAAGTCCCGTCCACTTTAGTCACTGATTAGTGCATTCCGGAAATATATCCACATCTTGTGAGACAATTTTGCTATTTTTGTTTCCAGGGTGCACCCTGGCTGCATTAGCTCCAAGACAAATATGTTTGTTATTTTACCACCCTATGGCATATTCAATACTTTTCACCAATACCACAACTTTAAAAATATCAATTCTTTTTCTGTCTTCTTTATTCATTGTCCAACTTTCACATATATATAAAGCATCAGAATCACCATGGCTTGAGTCAGGCATACCTCATCTCCTCAGTCTTTGAACTGATATCATTTTAAACATTTTAACATTTTTTTAACATTTTAAAGAGGTCATTGACAGCAGATTTGATCAATGTGATGGCATGTTTTTATTTCTTGGCTGCTACTTCCATGAGTATTGATTGTGGGTCCAAGTAAAATTAAATCTTTTGTAATTTCTGTCTTCTATTGTTCTATGGTGGTGAGGAATTTTTGTTTTCTTAATGTAATAATCTCTGTTGCAATCCCAAAGTTACACAGTTCTAATCTGCCAGCTGCTCCACGGGAGAAGGATGACCAATCTCCTCCTATGTGATTTAAGCCTCTGGAAACGCACTAGAGGATCAGCCATGTGTCAGTTCTGACTAGATGGTACACAACAACAACGTTAAGAAGTAAACCATATTGAAAGGTGTAATCTGTTCTTTAGTAAGTGATGCAAGTCTTCTTCACTTTCTGTGAGTAAGGTTATATCATCTGCATAATATAGGTCATTGTTGAGTCTTCCTCCAATACTGATGCCGCATTCTTCTTCAAGTACAACTTCTTAACTTTTTTTTTCTGGGCATACGTATTGAGTAGATATGTTGAAAGCATAGAACCTTGCCACACACTTCTAATTTTAAACCACACAATGTCCCTTGTGTTTAAATGACTATTTCTTGGTATAGAGATGTAAAGGCTTAGTGTACACACAAGTAGTATTCTTTTCAATGTTACCCATAATTTATTATGATTTATACAAATTCCATTGGGAAAGTCTGCTATTAACGACCCTTTCCAAGCAAAGAGGTCAGTGTAGAGACTAAAGTGTGCCTAATTCAGGCCATGGTCTTCACAATTACTTGCTGTACACCAGAGAGCTGGACAATGACTAAGGATGATAGAAGAAGAACTGATGCCTTTGAGTTGCAGAGTTGGAGAAGAGTATTGAATATATCATGGACTGCTAAGAGAACAAACAGGTTCATTCTGGAGTGGGTGAAAGTAGGCTGTTCCTTGGAGGCAAGGATTCTGAAGCTCTATCTGACATACTCTGGGCATGTTGCAAGGAGGGACAAGTCCTTGGAGAGGGACATTATACTTAGAAGGATGGAGGAACAGCACAGGAGAGGAAGACCTTGATAATATGATTGACTCAATGCCTGGATTAATGAGTGTAGGTGTATCAGAGACAATGAGGTTGGCTCAGAACAGAGTTCAGAGCTGTTGTACGTAGGGTTTCTATAAGCCGCAAATGACTCGATGGCATAACAACAACCATAACACTGATTCAAAATGGGCTAAAATAGTGAGTGAAATCAAACTTATTGAGTTTTATTATTGTTACTCTCCTGAAAGAAATGGTGTTCAGGTCATATAGTCCATAGGGAGTCGCGCTGCTGTCCCAAAAGTCACGTTTCTCCTTGGTGGTTAGAATTCATCAGCAACTTTAAGGGAGAAATATGATTTATCTCCTACTGGGTCATTTACAGCTTCCAAAATCTGCTGGAGGGTCAGCTATAGGTTATTTCCAACCCGATGGCAATGAGAGTGAGTGAGTGTCATAAAGAAAAGGATTTGGGGCACCTCTATTCTCCTAAGAATGCCAACCGGACTCTAAGCACTTTAGAAGTGTCTATTTGCTTACAAATAATGCAATTGTAAAATATGTAGGGCTAAAATTGTTCTGACTAGTATTTTGATGAGCTAATTAGAGATTATCATCCTTATGTATTAATTAAACCTCCTCTAGGAGTTAAATTTAGCCTGAGTATTTACAACAGTAGCCATTATTAAATGCCTTTAAAAGGATTAAGATTAAAACAAGTATGTGACAAAGTAATTCACTTTTTCTTCCAGTGCATTCAAAGTTGACATAGTAAATGTTTCTTTTTAATGTTAATTTGTTTTGGAATAAAAATACTTTAGTCAAATCAAGTTTGTTTTTTTGGTAAGGTGTTTTACTTTTTTTTTTAATGAAGCAAAGTTTGTTTTGTTATTTATAATATTCACAATAAAAACATAATCAATTCAATAATTTCTACAAGTACAACTCAGTGACTTGATGCCATTTTTGAATTTGCAAATACTGTCATACTTTTTCACTCATTGAAATTGAAGATGAAATGATGTCATCAGGTTATGACGTTTGCAAAGAATACTGAATATACTATGGTCTACTAGAAAAAAAATAAATCTATCTTGGAAGAAGTACAGTCAAATTACTCTTTAAAAGTGAGCAAGCGAGCCTTGTTCTTACATACTTGAAGCACTTTTTCATGATGGGCCAGGTATTGGAAAAAGAGGAAGACTCAACAAGATGTACATGACAATGATTACTTCAATGGGCACATGGTAAAGATGGACAGTATACGGTAATTTTTCTGTTGTGCATAGTGTCACTGGGAATTGGAGGTGACTCAATAGTATCTAAAACCAGGCAAAGAATAAATAAATGTGTCTTGGAAAGCGGTGCGGACAGAATGTTCTTTCAGAATCAAGAGTAGAGAGACTGTCCCCCACACTTAGGGTATGTCATCAAGAGGAGTCAATCTCTATTGAATGACACAATGTTTGGTGCAGAAAAAAGAGGAAACCCCTTAAAAAGATGGCCTGACATTGTAGCTGCATAAATTGGTCAAGACTAGTCCTGATTGTGAGACAGTACAAAGATCATACAGTGCTTCCCTCTAGTGTATATAAAGTTGCTGTGAGTCTGAGTCACCTTAACATAATCTAAAAATAAATACAACTCCTTACTTATCAACTATCTTGTTATCTGACATTTCACATTATAAAAATAGAAAAGAAAAATTATAATCTACTATTCAACTATTGTATGGATTAATAATGTATGCTTTGTAGTATAAGGATTGCAAAGGCCCCTGGTAGGGTTGTTAACGAACAAAAGTGCATGTAAAAAGGGGGGGGGGGAGAACTTATGCTGCCTTTGTAAACCTGGGGATATGATCTCTAGAGCCACTGAGACACTTGGTGGAGTGGGACTGTAGCTGAAGTAGAGTTGGCCAAGATGGGAAACCTCTCAACAAGACCTGGGTATCTATGAGGTACTGACACAGGGCAGCAAGGGCCAATAAGAATCCATGTCAGTTGACCAAGTCTTTTGATTGTTGAGAGTCTAAAAAGAACCCATTTCTGCTGAGTCCATTCCACTCCTTTTGTTCTTGTGCACTATAAATTCAGAACCATCCCACAGCTGACCTTTGAGCAGGTTTTCAGAGGCAGTTAATCACACAGGAGGAGTGTGCCTATCTTTCTTTCATAGAGGAGATGGTGGACTCAATCCACATGACTTGGGATTGTAGTGCAGCTTCTTGCCTCTAGAACACCGGAGCTCCCTATTCCACTCATAGAGGCCCTATAAGACAAAATATAGCACCGCCCCATAGAATTTTCAAATCTATAATCTTTACAGAAGCAAATTACTCCCTCTATCTCTTGTGGAGCAGCTAATAAGTATGGACCACTATCTTTTCAGTTAGTAGCTCAAATCTTTAATCATTGTGTCTCCAGGACTCCTTGAATTATGGGAAACCTATTTCTTTTGAGTTATCGTATTTTGGAGTTTTTTACTTGTAGTGACCCTGAAGGGCAAATAGCTTTCCCATAGAGTTTGCAAACCAGTAAATCTTTACAGAAGCAAGCTCCTTCATCTTTCCCTAGACAAGAGTTTGTGACTTCCAATCACCAACTTGAGGTTAGTAACTGGGTGTTGTAATCATTATTTCACGGTTGTTGTTGTTGTGTTCCATTGAGTCAGAAACAAATCATAGTTGACCTTCCAGCTGGCTTTTGGAGGCTGTAAATCACACAAGAG
Organism: Elephantulus edwardii; assembly: GCF_000299155.1. Taxonomy (NCBI): domain Eukaryota; kingdom Metazoa; phylum Chordata; class Mammalia; order Macroscelidea; family Macroscelididae; genus Elephantulus; species Elephantulus edwardii. The sequence continues at coordinate 7,539,403 of NW_006399824.1, read as the reverse complement.
GAGATTGCTCGTCTTTCTCCAATGGAGCAGCTGGTGGATTTTAACTGCATGTCTTCAGGATTGCAGTGCAGCTTCTTGCCACTAGGTCCCCAGTGCTCCCTAGAGTTCTTAATAGAAAGAGGACAAAATGTATGATTGCTAGAGCTAAATTGGCCCTTGAAATTAAACCAGGATCAGTAGAATATAGGACTTGAAAAATTACTCTTTAAGACAGAGTGGTAACTTAATGGATAGAAAGTGCTTTCTATATGAAAGAAGCGACTTTTTAGAGGGTCAAGAGAGCCGAGTATGTGTATCTGTAACCTCTTTTTAAAATTTTTCACATTATAACTCCAACTTATTGCTGATAAGTCAGAAATGAATCATAGTAGGCCTTCCAGCAAGGTTTTCAGAGGCTGGAAACCACATGGGAGAAGACTACTCATATATCTCCAGTGGAGTGGCTGACAAGCTCCAAAGAGATATCCCTTATATTATCAGTGCAATTCCTTACAGACTATGCAGAAAAGAAACTTCAGAAGTTAAAGAGATTCAAGCATGAGTATTTGCAGGTTCCTTCCTAAGATCTTTCTATATAGTGGACCTCAATAGTGGCAAGGGCTTCTTGACCAATGAGAATAGTGGAGCTTGGTTTCCCTTCCTTAAGGCCATGGTTAATGCCATGATCAATCACGAACCAATGGGAAAATAGCTAGTAAAGTTCAGTCAGGAGAATACCTTAGTAGCAAGACATTTCTTTTAGAGGCATGAACTCTATATTAGACTGACCAAGAGGAGCTTCCAAAGTGGAAATTGAGTCCTGAAAGCAGAAAGAGAAGATAGGAAGCCATTATCCTGTTTTGCCTACCGGATGAGGATATAGACAGGAAACAAGGAGCAACACCAATTGTGGTGGTGGTGCTGTTAGGTGCTGTCGAGTAGAGTATGACTCATAGTGATCCTATGAACAGTGGATCCAAACCCTGTCCTATCCTGTGCCATCGTCACATTTTATGACACATTGCACCAGTTACTCATTGTGTTCACAGGGTTTTCAGAGGCTTGTTATTTAAGAAGAGAATGGTCAATTCTGATTCCTAGTCTGTCTTAACCTGGCAGCTCTACTAAAAGCTGTCAACCCTGGGTAACCATTATGTCATTTGACACACCAATGGTATAGCTTTCTGTATCACAGCAACACACAAGTTATTCTAGCATAGCAAACTGATATACAAGTCTTGTACCAGTCAGAACAATGTGCTAACAAACACAACAAACTACCAATTTAGTTTGTATCTCTAATAGCAACTCAGTCTTCACAGCAGGTCCTCTGGCCCCAAACAGTCTTTTATTTACAAAGGCCTGCCCACTGCATTGTGATTGGTTTAAACAAGAGGCTTGCAGCCCACAACAGAGTGTTAATTAAATCAAAGTGACCAATCCCAGCCCACAACAAAGTCTAACAACTGACATTTTAACTTTACAAATGACAATAAAAGCTCAGGGGGGAAGAGACTGAAGGTCATGCTTTATAGTCGAAGTTGATCAGTATCCTCTCATTATTTATTTATTTAAAAATAATTAATGACTTTTAATTGTAGATTGAATGAAAATTTACAGACTAAATTGGTTTTCTATTGAATCATTCATAAGTACTTTGTTTTCTGATCCATAGGTCTCGATATTCTAGGTTAGAACCCCTTTGCCCAAAAAACAGGCTCTTTTTATTAGCTATATGTGCCTTTGTGGAGCATATCAAGTTTCAAAATAAATAACTGAAGAAAATCTAGACAGAAGGAAAGAAATCAATATAAAATAATAAACAGGAGAAAATGGAACAGAAAATGTGAGGTAAGCATAAAATATTATGAGTTTTTAATCTATATGACTGGATCAGTTCTAAATTCATGAAAATTAGTTTCATTGCAAGCAGAAAAGCACACAAAAGAAACAAATTTCTGATGATGTGACAAAAACATATGACTACATCCTTAGGACATAGGAAGATGGCAAAAGAGACGGTAGAGGAGATTTTCTGAGAGATGATAGTACATTTATTATTTAATATGATGTGCATAGAAACCAAACAAAATGAAAATTAGGGCCTGTTCTTAAGAAGCCTAACTTCACGGGAAATTATATACCAGCAAAGAATAATCAAACCTTCTCATTGCCTGAGCCCATGACTTTGACATTATTAGCACTATGGTTTAACCAATTGAGCTATTATAGATAAAATTAACAGGAGTGGAAATCCCAGAACACTTAATTGTGATCTTATAAAACTTATACCTAGACAAAGAAACTGTTACATGAACAAAGTATGGTTTAAAATCAGGAAAAGTGTGTGTCAGGAATGCATCCTTGTCCCATAACTATTCAATCTGTATGCTGAGCAAATCATTTGAGAAGCTGGACTCCATGAAGAAGAATGTGGCATCAGGATTAAAGAAAAACTCATCAAGAACCTGCACTATGCAGATGAGACAACCTTGCTTGCTGAAAATGGGAGGACTTGAAACACTGCAGAAGACCCCAGACTAGAAGTATTCAATATAGATTGCATTCAACATTAAGAAAACAAAAGTCTACACCTCCAGACCCAAAGGCAATGTCATAACAGGTGGAGAAGATATCAAAATTGTAAACAATTTCATTTTGCTTTGGTCCTCAATAAACACTTTTGATAACTTCCACAATCAGGAAGGAGATCAAAAGACATACTTCACTGCCCAAGTCAGCTCCAAAATACTGAAGATTAATGATGTCAGTCTGAAGACTAAAGTGCTCCTAATTCAGGCCCTGGTATTTTCAATTACCATCAGGCATCTAAGAGCTGGACAATGAGTACAGATGACAGAGAAACTGATGCCTTTCAGTTGTGGGCTTGGAGAGAGTACTCAATATCCCATGGACTTCCAAAAGAACAAATAATCTTGGGCAAAGCACAGCCAGAGTGCTCCTTGGAGGCAAAGATAGCAAAGCTTCATCTCATCTATTTTTGGCATGTTGCTAGGAGAGGCTATTGCTTGGAAAGAGATACCATGCTTGGAAAGGTGAGGGCCAGAGAAGGAAAGGAAAACTCCCAATGAGATGGAATGACCCAGTGACTGCAGCAATGGGTTTGAGTACATCAGAAACAATGAGGATGGCTCAGCAAAGAACAAGGTTCAAGTTTGTTGTTCCTAGGGGACTTAAGAGCACCTGAAAACAAAACCAACAACATATAACGGAATAAATCCTCACTCAGTCCTGCAGCATCCTCACAATCTCTGCTGCACTTAGTCTGTTGTTCCGGTCTGTGCATGAATCGATCTTAAAGAAGGTCTTCCTCTCTTTTATTGACCCTCTGTTTTTCCAAGTTTGATGTCTGTTTCCAGGATCTGGTCCTTCCTGATTATATACTGGGAGGATGTGAATGAATATCATCTTATATGAATATCATCTTATAGCTACAGATCTGAATCTAGAGAAAATTGCTCCGTTACTTATCAGGAAATGCCAGACGTTTGTACCAATGATTAGTAATATTTCCAACCACTACTAGTTAGTTAAAATTTAGGCATAAATTCTTCTAATAAGATTAGATTTTTTTTCTACATGATTATTTCTTACATGTTATTCAGTGCCCCAATTTAAGGAAATGAAACCTTTCCTTAAACTGTATCCCAGTCACTATCCTGCCTTTTGTTGAGTAATTTATGGGTTTTCCCCAAAATAATATCCATTGAAAAACTCAATTAAGTGGTAAGGTTGTGGTTCCTGATTGTGTCCAGTAAATACCTAAGTGGAAATAGTGTATTCTTTTCTTATTACTGTTTAACAATAGTCATTTATTTGATAACAGACTAGTGGAACCCTTGAAACTGTAACTTTTAGACACCCTAAAAGTCTGGAACTAAACACACCCCTGACATCAATCTTCAGTCAAATGATAGATTGGCCTGTAAAGCACATAAAAACACCATGGAAGAGCACTCTTCTCAATATCATCATCAACACAAGAAAAAGGGGGAGCTCTGTAGATACAGATAAGGCATTGCCCTACTAACCCCAACACAGGTGGTTTAACCCCACCAGCTGCTTTGCAGGAGAAAGATGGGCAATCTCTTCCCACAACATTAAATAAATACATTTCTTTAAAAAATTAAAAATACAAGAACAAAAGGAGAGTATTCATTCAAGAAGAAAACCGAGAAAGCAACAAGGAGTGAGAAAGAAGGATAAATGGGAAAAAAGAATCCAAGGAACAAATAGGAGGTGGGTAATTATTTTGAGGGGATTGTAAACCAAGTCATGAAACAAAATGAATGTAAATGAATTGGTGAATGGAAAACAAATATTCCCTATAAACTTCTTCTCAAATGAAAATAAAAATAAAATTAAAATAAATAAGTAAGCAAAAATAATGGTTTTTTTTCATCTATGATTGGCTAGTCCTTGTGGATCCTTTGAAGAGATTTATGTTGTGGAATTCAGTTACTAGCCTAAGAGGTATGAAGAAATTGTTTCATGAATCAAAGCATGTATGTCAGTGGAAACATTTTCATGCTGTTCCTTTTCATTACATTACAGAGTTGATGATTTATAATGTAATTCTCCCCTCACTAGTAGCAGAACACGGACTAAATTGATATTCTCTCACAAACACTTGTTTGCAATATTTGCTTAAAGATAACGTTCTACTGTGGGTCTCACTTCCTGGAGAGGCAAGTTTCCTCTCCTCAAAGGCTCTAATTGATTCTTAAAACAATTTCATTTTGAAGAGTAAGAATCTGTTTTGGGCTGGAGAAAGAATCAGTGTGAGAATTATAAAGGGCTTTTAAAATAGTGCTTAGAGAGTTTTTTGTGGAACAAGAAAAAGGCAAGTCTATGTAGCAAAAGCAATTGCAGTTGAAGAATCAAAGTATAGATGACTGAAAATTACTGAGAAGCAAAGAAGTTTGAGGATTAAGTTGTGTGTGATTTAATTAATGGTCTTTTCAATCACTTGCTATGTATCTGAGAGGAGGACAATAAGAAGAAGAATTGATGCCTTTGAGCTGTAGTACAAAGAACACTGAGACACTAAGTGACACATGAACTGTCAAAAAAAAAAAAAAAGAAACAAACAAACATCTCTTGGGAAAAGGACAGCCAAGCGCTTCTTGAAGGCAAAGATCACAAAGCTTTGTCTAAAATACTCTGGGTGTGTTGCTAGGAAGGGCTGTTCCTTGGAGAGGGACATCATGCCTGGAAATGTGGAGAGTCAACAAAAGAGAGGAAGACTCTCAACTAGATGGATTGACACAGTGACTGCTTCAATAGCCTTGAGTATGTGAGAAAAAGATGGCACAGGATTTATTGTTCATAGGGTCATTATGGGTCATAGTGAACAGACTCAACAGCATCTAACCACATAATAAAAACAACATTCTGCTAACAAATATACTTACATTTTCTTTATTCCTCACTTGCCACTGCATAAAATGGTATTATATTCTGTATCCTTCACTAACCATTGTATAAAATGGGAAACGGAAAAGGGGCTCAGGATGCTTGCTTGCATGCATACATTTTATTTTGAGTTGATAAAGAAATAAATCTGAACTAATTAGATAGGGAAAGTCAGTATGACACACTTCTAAACAGTATTTTAGTAACTTACAATGTAGCATTAATCCATTGAGGACAAAGTTTATCAAAAACCTAGATAGCTCTTAAAATTTTTTTGAGAAGAAGAGGCTTGACATAATAGAGTAGCTAGATGAAGATCCAAGACAGGGAAGTCTATAAAGCAAAAGATGAATTGAGAATGAGGTGAGGTGCAAGGTAAATATGATCAGTGTGGAAAAGAATGAGAATATTACCCTGGTCAAGACAGAGCATAAAAATTCAAAAGACAAGGAAAAGAGTGATGGATTCACATGTATAAGAGAGGCTTAAACTCATGACTTTTATGTGTCTTCAGACTTATAGCCACCATCTAGGACAAAGTAGGTCATCCCCCTTGAATTTCTAAGACTGTAAATATTAACGGGACAATGCTGCCTCATTTTTCTCCGATAGAGTAGTCAATGAGTTTGAACAGTCAACATTTTGCCATATTAGCTGAACATTTATTCCACTATGCCTAGCCACCAGGGCTTAGGAGTAACAAAAAGCCAAGCAAAAGAGATTACACTACAGGGAATGGTTTCAATAGAAAGCCATTTTAAAGTTCTTCTGTTGGGGAAAGATAGAGTAGAAATAATACTTTAGGAAGATGTTTTGAGGTTGTTGTTTGTTGTTGTAATGTGCTGCCAAGTCACTTACGACTCAGTCACCATACGTACAACAGCTCTAAACCCTGCTCTATCCTGTGCCAACTTATTGTCTCTGACACAACTCCTTCCATTACCCTAGTCGCTGAGTCAATCTTATCAAGGGTTTTCCTCTCTTGCACTATTTTTCCGCCCTCCCAATTATGATGTCCCTCTCCAAGGGCTGGTCACTCTTTGCAAGATGCCCAAAGTAATGACACTTTAATGAACCACAGACTTAATTTTATGCTAACTAATAAATTTTCATATGACAACTTAATGTTTGCCTGTGAAACATCTTTTGTTTTTAAATAAGAATGAATCTTTCAACATCATATAAGTAGTTGGTGTTGTGTTCCATCAAGTCAGCATCAACCCATGCCTGATCCTACAGTAGAATTTCAGAGGTAGTTTAATTGCATAGGAGGAAATTGTCCATCTTTTTGCCATGCAGCAGCTGCTGGATTTGAACTCTGTGCCTTTGCGATTGTAGTACAACTCCTTACCACTCATAAGAAAAAAAATATCTGGGAAACAATGTATTCAAATTTTGTAAATAAACTGTTGTTGTTGTTATGTGACGTCGAGTTGCTTGCGACTCATAGCGACCCTATGCACAACAGCCCTAAACCCTGCTCTACCCTGTGCCAATCGCACTGCCTCCGACACACCCATCCCGATTACCCCAGTCACCGAATCAATCCATCTCACAGAGGGTCTTCCTCTCCTGCACCGTCCCTCCCCCCTCCCAAGCATGACGTCTCTCTCCAAGGACCCGTCCCTCCTGGCAACATGCCCAAAGTATGTTAGACGAAGCCCCAGAATCCTTGCCTCCAAGGAGTAGCTTGGTTTAATTCTCTCCAGGATGTATCTGTTTTCTTGGCAGTCCATGGTACATTTAATACTCTTCTCCAGCACCACAGCTCAAAGGCATCAATTCTCCTTCTGTCCTCCCTAGTCATTGTCCAACTCTCTAATGCATAACAAGTGATTGCAAAGACCATGGCCTGTATCAGGCACACCTTAGTCTTCAGAGAGACACCGTTGCGCCTGAGTACTTTAGAGAGGTCCCTAACAGCAGACTTTCCCATCGCGATATGCTTTTTGATTTCCTGACTGCTGGTGCCAAGAGGGTTGACTGTGGAGTCGAGCAAACTGAAGCTGTGAACAATTTCAATCTCTTCACCATCCATCCTGATGCTGCCAATTGGTCCAGTGGTGAGAATCTTTGTCTTCTTGACATTGAGCCTCAGTCCATACTGAAGGCTGCAGTCCTTGACCCTCCACAGCAAGTGCACGAGGTCTTCCTCAGTTTCAGCAAGCAGAGTTGTGTCATCTACATAATACAGATTGTTAATAGATCTTCCACCAATCCTGATGCCACAATTCTCCTCATAGAGCCCAGCCTCCCAGATAATCTGCTCTGCATACATGTTGAAAAGGTATGGAGACAGGACACATCCCTGACATACACCCTTCCCAGTTTTGAACCATGCAGTATTACCCTGCTCTGTTCTGACTACTGCATCCTGGTCCAAGTATAGGTTTTGCATTAGCACAATCAAATGTTCTGGGATTCCCATTCTTCTCAGAGTCAGCCACAGTTTGTTATGATCCACACAGTCAAATGCCTTTGCATAATCAATGAAACACAGATAGACATTCTTCTGGTATTCCCTGCTTTCAGCTAAGATCCATCTAACATCAGCAACAATATCGCTAGTACCATGACCCCTTCTAAACCCAACCTGGACTTCTGGCAGTTCTCTGCTGATGTGCTGTTCTAGTAGTTTTTGGATAATCTTCAGTAGAATCTTGCTTGCATGTGAAATCAATGATATTGTTCTGTAGTTTCCACACTCAGTTGGGTCACCCTTCTTTGGAATGGGAACAAACATAGATCTCTTCCAATCAGTTGGCCAAGTGGTTTTTCTCCAGATTTCTTGGCACAGCTTGGTAAGCACATCCAGGGCAGCATCTGTTAGCCAAAATACTTAAATAAACTAGAATTTAAAAAAATTTAAAAATCCTTTCTCTCATCTAAAGGGCACATTTCCTATCATACTTATTTTCACTCATCAAAGACAAGAAGGGGAGGATCATTAACATAACATCATTTAATATCCACTTTGAAATATTTCCAAAGAAAATATTCCAAACTTTTCCAGTGACCGTTGGGCATTCTTTAACTACCATCACTGTTAAAATAAATGCTGCATTATAGGTAAAATACTGCATTATAGGTAAAAACATTCATCTAAGATTGAGCTTGTATTAAAACTCATATCTGGGTAACAAAATAGAGCATGTTTATATTGCTAATGTATTGTGATTTATTATTGGCTGAAGAATATTTGAAATTTTATTTGTCAAAGAACAGAAAACATCTCGGACACCAAACAAATTTTTTGGTTTACCCTGAAGAACTATTGATTCTGCAGTATTAACTGTGAAAACCACCAATTTAACTATAACGATGATGATAATATAAGAGTGCCACAGAATTATTTTCAGAGATAATTTCATGATAGTATGATATTTTATTATTACCCTAAAATATTTCTATTGCATAATTATGCATAAAAATCTTCTGGTGGAGAATATAGGGAGGGGGGAGAAAGAATTAGAAGAAAATAATGAAGCCTTCTCAACATTCCAGATGGATACAGAGCTAATTTGATCTTTAAGGTCCTGCCATCTGTTCTTTTTATTTATTTTAAGCATTACACATTTACATCTTTCAAACTTAAAACCCTGAAAACAGCAGCATTTATAATGGAACGATTCATTCATGGAGAGAATAGGCCACAAAAGCATATGGTTTTTTGTTTTGGTTGTTTTTTTATAATGATTTTGGTGATAAATGATTGTATGTTCAAGGTATATCCAAAAGATGAGAAATAATCATGCCAAGAAGATATTAGAGAATGGAGAAACTTTTTACATAAGTAAAAATGGATACATTTGGAGCAAATCTTATAGTATCCATTCATTAATGCACTTCCTAATTTTTTCCTTATACTTATATATTTTTAATTTTTTTTGTAAATTTAAGAGAAGATATTTAAACACTTAAAGACAATAATACATACTAAATTAATATTCTGGAATAATTAAAAAAGTGAACTCTTGCATTATAAAACACAAACTCTTAAGAAAAAGAAGTTTGTGGATATGTGAGGTGTTTTCCCCCTCCTGCACTTAAAATCAACATCAAATCTATCCATTAAACACAGTCCACATTTCTAAATAATTTTAAATGATTGTTGTTGTTATGTGCCATTGCATTACCTGTGACTCATAGTGGCATTATGTGCAACAGCTCTGAAGCCTGCCCTATCCTCAGACAATCTCACCAACTCTGACATATCTACTTCCATTACCCCAGTTATTGAATCAGTCAATCTCATCATCTGCACTGTCCCTCCATCCTTCCAAGCAAGATGTTCTTCTCCTGGCCAGTGCCCAAAGTATTTGAGACAGAGCTTCAAAATCTCCTAGCCTCCAAGGAGAAACTTGGTTTAACCCTCTTCAAGAAAGATTTATTTGTTTTCTTGGTAGTTCATTGTATGTTCAAGACTATTCTCCAGCACCACAACTCAAAGGCATCAATTCTTCTGTAATTCTTGGTCTTTGTCCATCTCTCTGATGCATAGCAAGTAATTGCAAAGACTATGGCCTGGATGAAGCTCACCTTAATCTCTAGACTGACATTGTTGTTTCTCAGTACAGAGGAGAGGTCTGTGACAGTAAATGCAATTTGCCTTTTGATTTCCTGACTGCTGGTGCCAAGAGTGTTGATTGTGGAGACAAGAAAGTTGTAATTGTTGACAACCTTCATCTCTTTTCTGTGTATCATGGTGCAGTCAATTGGCCCAGTGGTGAGAATCTTTGTCTTCTTGATGCTGAGCTTCAATCCATATTGAAGACTAGTCCCTGACCTTCTTCAGCAAGCGCTTCAGATCCTCCTCATAATTCATTGTTGTCAAACAGGAACGGACTCACAGCTAAGCCTCCAGTGGATTTTCAAAGGCTGTGAATTAATTACACAGGATTGTCTGTCTCCTGTTGAGTTGCTAGTGAGTTCAAATCATCAGAGTTGGGTCACTTTTGAGTTAGAAGTGCAACTACCTAGAGAGTAGGACCATTTAAACAAATAAGACATGGGGAGAAAATGCTGTCCAAAGGTAGTTTAAAATTGAATAATGAAAAATTGAAAATAAGATCAGTTATTGTTCCCTTGTTGTTTTAACACTTTGTCTTATTTCATGTTGTTTTGTGTTGTCAAGTTGGAACCCACTCATAGCTGCCCTTTCAGTGGGTTTCTGATGCTATCTAATGTCAATTTTTCTCTCACAAAGCAGCTCGTGGTTTCAAACAACATGCCATTGGGTTGGCAGCACAGTTCTTTACCCACTAGGTCACCAGTGCTCTCTATCTTATTTCATAGGTTATTCTTTCTAAATCTTGAAAGTCAACAAAATATTTGCTTGTATTGTTATTTCTGCTTTCCAACTTGGTATGTGCCTTTGGGAAACTAGAGGATAAGACTATAAAAAACAGAAAGAAAGAGTGTATGATCAATAAGTACTTGAACATTAAGAGTCAACAGGCTTTTTCTCCTTTTCTTTTTTGTTGGTGGTTGTTGTTGTATACCATCCATAGCTGACACTCTGGTGGGTTTTCAGAGGCAGTTAATTGCACTGAAAGAGATTGCACATCCTTCTGAGGAGCAGCTGGTGGTCTCCAATCATGTGCCTTAGGCATTTCAGCACAGCTTACTAGGCATTTTAATTTCAGTCTTCATCAGGTCAAAGTTTTTGTTATTCCTTGTGTCTCATTGATTCTTAGTTGGTGGTGTATTAAACAATTTGCAAATCCTTGTAAAGTTGGGTTGGGGAGTAAGCCTCCATGTGGTGGGGCTGAGAGGCCATCGAGCTGACTATTACACATAGCAATCCTAGAACACACCTGTCCTACCCCATGCCACCCTCGCCGTCTCTGCCATTCTCGTGCCCATTCCTAGAGTCACTTTGTCAATCCCTCTTAATGTTTTACACATAGTAGCCTCTGGAAACCCTATCAACCTGGAGAGAGGATGAAAGGCACCCAAGCGTCGAGAACTCTCCTTCATAGAGTCGCTATGAGTCGCCTGCAACTCGATGGCACTTAACAACAATAATATCAACATAGAGAGAGAGATCAGTTGGCCCTGTGGACAGAAAGTGATGCTACCAAGCCAAAGGTGGGTGACTTTTAATCCGCTGTCCTCAGGCCTGTCTTTCACTCTTTTTTGTTCAGACATTCCTCTAAGTCGTATAGCCCTGGTGTACAAGTTGCAGTACTGCGTTCACTTTTGGTTGCTAAGGCTGAAAACCATGACACTGGTGTGTCAAATGTGTTAATGATTGGCTACCCAATGCATACAGAGAGTGGGGTGGAGCTCCCGATTAAAACAAGCTTGGAAGGAGGAGTGGCATCCACTTCCATAATAGCTTATCTCTGGAAACCCTATGAAGCTGGAGAGAGGATGAAAGGTACCCAAGCCTCGACGACTCTCCTTCATAGGGTCGCTATGAGTCGCCTGCGACTCGACGGCACTTAACAACAATAACAACAACAGCCTGTCATACTTTTTCTTTGATTATTTTCTTAACATAATCATATTTTTATTGCTAGTCTTATATTACAATGTGGCCATTTTTGTACTTTTTTTCCAACTTTGGGATGTATACAGACTGTGACAAAGTAGTCTTGATGAAGATGAAAACTGAAAACTAAACACACACACACACACACACACACACACACACACACACACACACTTACCACTCTCTTATCATTTAAGGAGCTTAGGCCATTATAAAAATAATTAAGCATTTCAGCTTGTTATCAGGTGCCATCAAGTCAGCTCCAACTCAGTGACTTTACATGAAATAGAATGAAACACTGTCCTACCCTGCGTCATCCTTATAATCTCTGCTGTGCCTAGTTAATGTGTACGATCTCATTGAGGATTTTCCTCTTTTTCATTACTGTTCCAACTGTGATGTCTTTCTGGAGGGACTGGCTTCTCTTGTTAGCATGCACATAGTACATGAGATGAAGTCTCAGCATCATTTCTTCTAAGGAGCACTCTGGCTTCACTTCTTCTGAGACAGATTGTTTTCTTCTCTTAGCCATCCATGGAAAACACTTCACCAGCATTACAATTTAAAGATGTCAACTCTTCTTCAGTCTTCCTTATTTATTTTCCAACAAGATTAGACCTGTTGAGCAATTGAAAATCCCACGGCTTTGGGCTTAATTTCTCAAAACCATCCAAATTACCCTCTCTCTGAAGATAGTTTCATATTTCCTTCAGATTACTGAAAAAAATCAATCAATTTTACTGTGATGTCAAGGGATTTATTTTTCAAATGGCTTTCCTATCTATCAGTTGGCTCCACTTTCCCACAGGATGAATGGGGACATGTGAATAGGCTAGGCTGATCTGTTCACAAGGGGATTGTCTAGTCTTGCCATTTATTTGAGCCGATTCAGTGGTAGTATTTGAAAATCTCACTACCAGCAAAAAAAGAAACAGAGAATGTGCCATGCTGCTCAAGGCCTGAGATTCTTGCACCAGCCAGGCCTCCAGGAGAGCAGGAGAGAACCAGAGACTTGAAGTGAGACAAAGCTGACTGGGAATTGCTACCCTATGGAACCAGACCCAGAAGCCTTTGCCCAAACTTGCTGGAGAACATGAAGAAGATGCCATAAGTGCAGGACTCAGAAAGCGTAGTAAAATTGGCCTAACGTGTAAGGTTGAAGGCTGAAGGGCCTGTGAGCCCACCTCACAAGCTATCCTGATTAAGAAATTGTATCCTGTTAACAACTTGAATTGTAACCTGTTAACTTCCTTAATAAACTCCATAATAGTGAATATAGTTTTGTGTAGTCTGGGAAGCTATTGCATTGAATTTCAGACCCAGTAAGGAAGTAGGATTGGTATTAGGATTAGTAGATTTGGCATGGGAGCATGAGGGGCATGCCTCACTTCATGGTAATTGATTTTGTGTTGTAGATGCTGTTGACAGGGACAGTTCCGATTAGGGAGTTAGTAGGGGTCAGCTTTGGCTGTCCTTCTGCTCCTACATTCCTTTTTACAATTACTTGGAAACATCTTTGAGTAGGCACATTAATATATCCTAAATACAATTCATTGCTTTCATAAGGTTTATCTTCCAAAAACTTCCTATGACTCTTAATGTTTCATCTTTGTTGTTGTTGCATATTTTTGAGACAGAACTGACTAATTTCTGATCCTCTGCTGGGTTTTCAGAAACAGTTAATTGCGTGAGACGAGATTGACTGCCTATCTTTCTCCCACAGAGTATCTGGTAGATTCAAACCGTATGCATTCAGGATTGCAGTGAAGCTTCTTACCACCAAGCCACCACACTCCCTTTAAAGTGTCATAGAGAAAATAAATAAACAAAAACCCTAGTTAATAAATTTAAAAATGTAAGAATCCAAATTTCTCACTAACCAGGCAATCAGCATTCATAACCTGGCTAAGGGAAAGGCCTTCCTAGCTATTCTGTTATCACCTATTGGGGCTCTATTCTCCACAGCATTAGGAAGATCAGCTCAGTGTTCTGATAACGCCTATACGCAAGCCTGCCTCTGAAACCTTAATTCACCACCATGTCACATAAACTGTCTTTTGTTCTTTGAGTGCCTTAAGCTGTTTGCTATCTTTGAATTAAATTTCACAGTTCACAATATTTAGCTCAATAATATGGCATTTATTCACTTCAGGTTTACAGAATTTTGAAACACTAATTTTCCTAATTGTCAGGTAATATGCTCAACAGGTGCTTTCACAGCCTACTTGGGTCTCCCTTCATGCTTATGCATAACTAATAGTATAACTGAAATCTAATTTAAGGACAGTGAGATGAGGTAAAGCTCAGAGATTGGGTGCAAGATGAAGGTGAACATCAAAGAGAAGGTCAACTGCAGGATGGGGGTGTAAAGAATATGATGAACATCAAGTGTTTTGGTTTTAAAAAAAATGTGAAGAACTACTTTTTAAATGCAGGTAAATAAAGTATGTTAAAAGATCAAAATATTTGCCTTGAGAGAAGTACATCAAGAATGCTCTTTCTATCAAGGATTATGAGATTTGTCACACATGCTTGGGGCATGTTACAGGGAGGGGTCCCTCTCTGGAAAAAAAAGATCATGCTTTTAAAGTGAGAAAAAGCAGTACCTCCTACAAGATGGATTGACATGGTGGCTACCACAATGAGCTTAAGCATAGCAGTATTTATGGAGACAATACAGGATTGGCCAGTGTTTGCTGTCATTGTTTATAGGGTATCGATGAGTCAGAGCTGACTCAGTGTTATGTAACAAAAACAACAAGCCTTGTATCATCTGTGGCAAAAATGAATTACATTCAGTTGTTGGATATTTAAAAACAGTATACTTTGGACATGTGACCAGGAGGGGCCAGTCCCTGGAGAAGAACATTATGCCTGGAAGGGTAGAGGGACAGCACAGGAGAGGAAGACCCTGGGTGCAATGAATTGACACAGTAACTAGGGTAATGGGGGTAAGTGTGTTGGAGACAGTGAGACTGGCTCAGGGTATGATTGATTTCAGAGCTATTGTATATAGGATTGCAGTGAGTCACAGGCAACTCAATGGCATTTAGCAGTGCAACAACTGTTCATGGTATCTTCTATTACTTTTGAAATTGTGTCATGTTTCACTGATATTTAATACTAAATGAACAATTGATAGTACTTCTTTCACACTTCTCATTGTGATATCATCTGTGACTGTAGAAATGTATGTCTTGAAAGAGAGTCTTAAGAGAGACAAGTGTAACACTGAAAGGAAACAATACAGTTGCATGTGAAAATACACAAGTAAATATTTACATTTCAAAAGCTGATCTTTCAAAATCTGTAGGTCTAGTAATAAGTAATATATTTTTCACAAATTATAATATGGCTTCGGTGTTATGACGTTATTTTACATGAAGTGAAGTGCATATTAAGCACTGTCCAGGCTATTCTTACTCATCTGGATCTAATTTACAATATAACAAAACACAAGTCCCATCTCATTTTTACAGTTTTGCTTCCTTAGAGTTCATTATTGCAGCTACTTTGACCATCCAGCTTATTGAGGTGTTATTTTTTGCTGGTCATTTTCGAAGCATGACCTCCTTCTCCAGGAACTGGTACCTTCTAATAATATACACAAAGTACACGAGACGAAGGCTTGACACCCTCAATTCTAAGTTTCGTTCTGATTTATACTTCTAAGAAAGAATTGCTTGTTCTTCTGATAGTGCATGGTATGCTCAATCTTCTTTGCCATCAGCATACTATAATGGCATCAGTTCTTCTTAAGTTTTTCTTATTCATAATCCAGGTTTTTCATGTACATGAAGTGATTGAAAACATACTAACATGGATCAAGCACCCATCTTAGCCATAAAGTGACACTGTTGCAATGAAAGACCACTTTAAAGAAATATTTTGCAACAATTTTGCCCAATGCAATACATCCTTTGATTTCTTGATTGTTGCTTTTATGAGTGATGATTATGGATGTAAGTGAATGGAAATCCTTGATGACATCAATTATTCCCTCCATTGATCACGCTTATTGACCCACTCTGAGGATATTTGCTTTCTTCATGTTGATGTTACAGTGCTTGATTTTCAAAGGTGAGTAGGTTAAGTCTTTCAGCAAGTTAGTGACTGAATTCTTCTTCAAACACAGTAAGAAAGGCACTGTTGTATGAAATACTGATACAAGTTGGAAAGAAATAGTCCTAACCTAACAATATCAACAAACTGAAAGCTTGAATTAGATCTGATATGATATGAGTTAGGAATGCTTTTCACATTTTTAAACAGTCGGAAAAAAATAAAGTGAATAATATTGCATGGTTCTGAATCTCTCATATAATAATAATATTACATGAAATTCAAACACCCATGAACATAAAGTTTAATTAAAACACAGACATGCTAATTAATTAAGAATAGTATGTGATTACTTTCACACAACAGTAGCAACATGAAATATTAAAGCAGATAACATATGCCACAAAGTCTAAAATATGTAGAGTTGGGACAGTCGCAGAAAAAAAATTCACTGATGTTTGATTTCTGAGAGAGAGATATCAAATATCCAAATTTTCATTTAAAAATTAATTTCAATTAAATGTATCCTTTATACAAGTAAATGAGAATTTTCTATGATAAAAATATTCTCAGAACTCATGCATATACTCTAAAATTCATAATTTTCATGCTAAATGAAAACAAAATGTTGTATATCATTTAGTATTTTTACTTTAATACATAAGATACTACTAGACACCAGATGTGACCTTACACAAAAATAACAACTCATGGATCAAGAGAAGCTGACTTGTTTATGTAATCTATAGCAGGTAAAATGTAGTTACACATAAACAAATAGAATCAAATCACCTATTATAAAAATAAAAAGAGTTTTCTAAAGAAATAATAAGCCAAGAAACTCTACAGACCCATCTTAGACAATACTTTTCTTTTTTTCTATTTATTTTTAGATATGGTCTGAGCATTGTTTCCTCCAGTTATTGAGAATAGTGCATAATTTCTGATAAGTATGCCACATGCATTATTGCTCTTTTACTGATTACAAGTTGTAGATCTGCTAAGTGCATCTTAAATGTATTGAATGTGAGAGTGTTCTGCATAATTGTTAAAAGTAGAGGTGCTAAATAAAGGATTGCTCTTGTCAGCCATTTATACTATCATCATATACCTCCACACTTTCAAAAGCTATTGTCTCCTGCCCCACATTGGCTTGAGAAAAGACCAGGAATAAAGAAATGCCCTTTTTTTCTTATTTATTAGTCACTTCCTTGGTTTCCATATAAAATCAAAGTATCCATAAAATCCTTTTAAGAAGTTGACATGTTTAGGAAAAAATCATTTCACACAAAATAGAGATGTTTTAAAAATAGAGTGAGTCAAGCTATATCTCATATTATATGTGTAATTGGATTATTTTCCTGTCCCTAGTACTGATTTGTTAGGTGACCTTAATCAAATTGCTTACTTTTTTTCTTCATTCATTTATAATTTCTTTTCATAAATATTTTTCAGATTCTACACAGAGTTTGGTACTATATTGGCTGTTCTACCTAATAAAAAGATGAGTCAGACATAAATGTGATGTCAGGGATCTCATAAACAAGTAAGAGTATTAATCATATATACAAATAACTGTAAGATAGAAAATGATGAGTGCATTTGAGCAAGGTACAGAGAAGACTCTGGAAGGTCAGAGGGAGAAGTGATTACTTCCAGCTGGGAAGATCCAGGAGGGATTTATTGATGAGGCTGCATTTAAGCTGTACCTTAAAATATGGTTAAGGGTAAACTAAATTGACTGGGAAGGGCATTCCATATCATAAACAGGGTGTGCAAGTGGCAGGTGAGAATGTGGTAAATGAGTGTAGATGTAGAGTAAATGTCATCTGCTTGTCTAGACCTAGGATGAATAGAGTAGATTAAGCTACAGTTTAGTGTAGTTATATAGCTTTGGGTCATAACATGAAGGTAGTGTGGTCTGGAAAGAAAGTTTGATTTCTGGTCTGGGTTAGAATACTAACCCTGTGTACTGCCTACTTGGGTGAATTACAGTAATGTACTTAATCTCTGAATCGCAACAGAAAGACTAAAATGGTGTCACTTAACTTTCAGGGTCATTAGGATGCTAAGAAATCTGTACAAAACACAAAGTACATGAATCAATCACAACATATATGAATTATTGTATGCAAACCAACACTATTAGAAGGGGGAAAGAAATACATACATAGGTTTCCTAATATAATATCTGGCAAATTACAGGCACATTAATAAATGTTGTCTGTTATTATTCCATTAATACACTGAATGACAGAGTAAGCATTTTAGATACTTTTGTAAGAATTTACTGTGCTTTTTATGATCAAGGTAACACAAGGTTATCAGTTTCTGGAAGGAAGATATATTTGAGCAGTGATCAAAATCAAGGAACTACCAGAGTTCTTCCAAGTGGAGACTACTCGTTAAAGTCATTTGGTGAATTTTTTAAAACTCTATTTTGATTGGACTTCACCACAGACCAATTACATTAGAATATCTAGCCTGAAGCTTAGTATTTTTTTTCAAAATTGATTAGGATTCCAAAGAATAACCAGGATTGAGAACTACTTATTGTCACAACTTATATGAGCAGTCCTGCAAAATATATTTTCTATTAATACTCTAATTGTTGTTGTCGTGTACCATTAAGTCAGAACTGAAACATAGCTCACCCTCCAGCAGGTTTTCAGAGGCTCTTAATCACAGCTGGTAGATTTGAAGCACGTGCTTTTGGGACTGCAGTACAGTTTCTTACCACTAAGCCACCAGGGCTCCATAAATGAGTAGTAATCTTTATTTTATTAACAGATGACTATTTTCCAGATGACCTTTCTGCCAGAAGGGTCTTTGTCAAAAGAGCCATCAATAACCTAACACAAGAAGTGACATAGAAAGGGACCCATAAATTTTCATTTGGAAGAATGAATAACTACATGATTGACTCATACTACTTCTATTTTCCACCAGATTAAAGTGGCCAAATAAAAATATACTAAGAGCAGGAAATGAAGTATTATGTAAAATATTTACTCTTTAGTTATTGCCTTGTATTTAAAAAACCCCTTTTTATTAAATGTTAAAATTAATAGACAATTTACAGTGTCATTATAACAAGTTATCAGATAAATCAAGAAACTAAGAACATGAGGAAAAACATACAAGATAAATTCAACAGTGATGAAAAATGCTCTTTTGTTACTGTTCTTAGTTCTCTATAAATTATGATTTAAGTGAAACTTTACAAAACAAATGTTTCCATTCAACAATTCATACATTTTTTTGGTAAATTTAGTTACAACATCCACATCGGTTCTTATTTCTACCATCTTTCTATCTTTCTCTTTCCTACCATTTTAGCTTTATCCTTGGACTTCATTATCCTAAAATAATAAGTGTCTCCCTGGAGATAATGTTCATCTGAAAGGTTTGTCTACTGTTCAGCTCAAAGATGAGCATGAAGATGAGTCTTGACCAAAATTCAAAGAATGACTAAGGGCCATGGTCTCAGAAGCCCCCAACAATCTCTATTAAGCCAGAATACCAGCATTTTTATAGGTTTTTTTAGGATTTGATTATTTTTTTTTTACCACTCTACCCATGGCCTTCTATTCCTATCCCTTTCAGAACTGTGTATGTATTAGGAAACACATGTCTTTAGCCTTATTACCAGCACACTTAAAATAATGTGGCCAACATTATTTGAAAAGTGCATTCCAGATTTTATTTTAGCTAGATCCCATACAGATATTTTGTTAAATTTATGATGTTTCATTTCAGTGAGTCCTGATGACTCAGTGATGTTAACACTTGGCTCCCAACTGAAAGGTCCTCAGTTTGAACTTCCCAGCTGCAGCACATGAAAATAAAAAGTTGTAGCGGTCTGCTTCCATAAAGGTCTGCAGCTTTCCAAACAGCATGGACGAGTTCTCCTCTGTCCTGTTGGCTATGAGTCGGAATTGGCTTAATGGCAGCAGATTTTGTTTTCATCTTATAGTCCTAACACATCATTTCTTACAGTAATTAATGAATCATACTTACACTGTTGCATTTGCTAACAATTCTGATTGCAAAAAAATTCTTTCCTTTTGTATTGTAGAAAATGATGACTGGGGCACTGAAATATGCTGAGAAAGGAGCAGACTGAGAAATGAGTGCTCTGGGAATCACCAGGGACCTGTAGCTTCTTAATTTTGATGGTGGTGTAAATATAATAGGAGACTATTTTACACAAGGTAGGCTATTGTACTCCCTCTGCAGTCTAATAGTTAAGAAAAACACTATTTGCTTCTTATCAAAACACTGAAAAACTGTTCTATTCACAAAACGTCCAAAATAGAGTCCTGGGTATGGGGAATTCTGTCATTATATATGAGATCTGGTAGCCTAGTGGTAAGAAGCTGCTCTGCAAGCTCAAAGGCATGCAGTTCGAATCCATCAGTTGCTCTGAAGGAAAAGGATGGCAATTTCTTCCCCTGCAATTACCTGCCTTTGAAAAGCCACCTAAGAGTTAGCTGTGGGTCAGTCTCGACAGTATACAACAATATCATTATATCTGGTGGCCTAAGTAATAAGAAGTTACACTGCCAGCTCAAAGGCATATGGTTTGAATCCACCAGTGGTTCTGAGGGAGAAAGATGGGCAAAATCCTCCTATTCAATTTACTGCCTCTGCAAACCCACTGGAGGGTCAGTTATGAGTTGGTTCTGACTCCATGGTACATAACAACAGCAATCATTACATTTTAGTGGCTGGATTATATCTAGATGGCTAGAATTTGTAAGGACCAATCTCACTTAAAAATATAGCAAGCAGATGGCAAATTCTACAGTCAGCCTAGGTAATCAGTGTGTTAAAATGCTACTGGCAAACTCCCTAGTGGCTCTTGTTTTAACAGGTGTCTACTTAGGTGTTTGTGTTTTCTAAGCAATGTTCCTCTGTTCCTTATGTACACGCAGCCCTCACCTTTTTAATGACTATCTATGTCATCTCTGTATTTACTATACATAAGACAATCACAACCATTAAACCATCTCTAATCCTTTCCTCCTGTGGTTATATAAATTATTTGTTTACCCTGAGAGTGCATGAAATTTTTATAGGCACAATCTAAGATTGCATCTACCCAGCTTTCCTCTCAAATAAATCTTCTGCAACTACTCAAACTCATATATACCTCAGTGTAACAACATTGTAAGCCTGTCTGTTGCTTTCACATAAACAATCTGCACTGGCATATAGGCCCACCTCACAGCCAAGAGTAGAACACAATGATCACATTCTAATTCTCTCTGCTTTGAATCCTTTAACTATCACCTCTCCTTTCACGAGAGAAATCAAGGAAGCCAGGAAAGGGGTCTCAAGAAGTTCATTCATTGCTATCAGGTCTTCTTGTCTTATTCTATGAAAAATGTTTCCTCTATTGATCTTTAACTCCATTAATTAATTAAAAATTTGTTTATTCATTGCCTAACCACAAAGAATCCCATGATAAATAAAGACAAAGATAACAGTTCTATAGGAGCCGGATCAAAATCAAAAGGTGGAGCAAGCAGAAAGTCTGAAGACAATAACATATTTGGAGAGAATGAGGAGCAATATGGAGGGCAGGGTGCCCAGAGTATAATGGGAATAAAAGAGAGAAAGAGAAAATGAATTTGGAGAAGTGACTAGTAATTAAAGCCTCATAAATATTATCACAATTTTGAAATGTAAAAATGATATGTTATCATTGTTGTGTACCATCAAGTTAGAACCAACCTGTAGTTGACCTTTGAGCAGATTTTCAGAGCCTGTACATCACACAGGAAGAGATAGCAAGCACATCTTTCTCCTCAGAGCAACAAGAGGATTAAAATCATGTGCCTTCAGGATTGCAGCTCAGTTTTTTATCACTAGGCCACCAGAACTCCTTAAATATGGTGTTGTTGTTGTGTGTCATTGAATGACCTATGACTCATAACGGCCCTATGTACCATAGCTCTGCACCCTGCCCTGTCCTGAGCCAGTCTCTAATCCCATTGCTCCAGTAACCAAGTCAATCCACCTCATCTGGAGTCTTCCTCTACTGCACTGTCCCTCCACCCTTCCAAACATGATATCCTTCTCCAAGAACTGGCACCTTCTGGCCATATGCACTTTAAAGTGTGAGAGATGGAGCTTTAAAATTCTTGACTCCAAGAAGAAACTTGGTTTTACCCTCTCTAAGACAGACCAATTTGTTCTCCTGGAGGTTCATGGTATGTTCAAGACTCTTCTCCAGCACAGCTCAAAGGCATCAATTCTTTTGTCATCCTTAGTCATTGTCCAGCTTTCTGATGCCTAGCAAGTAACTGTGAAGACCATGGCCTGGATCAGGCACACCTTATCTCTAGACTGACATTATTGCTTGTTAGCACTTTGGAGAGGTCCCTGACAGCAGACTTCCCCAGTGGTGCAATTTGTCTTTTGATTTCCTGACTGCTGGTTCCAAGAGGTGGCTTGTTGTTGTTGTTGTTGTTAGGGGGTCTTCAAGTAAATTACAGCTCATAGCAATTCTATAAACAAGACCTCTGAATCTCACTCTATCCTGAAGCATTTGAGCCATTCTACCGATCACCACCATGCTCAAGTCCATTGATGTAGTCACTGTGTTAGTCCATCTTCTTGAAAATCTTCCTATTACTGACCCCTCTACCTTTTCCAACATGATGTCTTTTTCCAAGGACTTGCCCCTCCGTGCAGTAAGGCTAGGTTTAAGCATCCTTGCCTGTAAGGAGCACCCCAGCTGCACTTCCTTCAAGACCGATTAGATTGTGCTTTTGGTAGTTCATGGTATATTCAATACTCTTCACTAAGACCACAATCCAAAGACATAAATTCTTCTGTCTTCCTTAATCACTGCCTAACTTTCAGATGCACAGAAAGCAATTGAAAACAGTATGGCTTGGGACAGGCACGCATTAGTCTTTAAACTGATATACTTGTTGATTTGAACTTTGAAGAAATTGTTGACAGATTTTTCCCAGTGCAGCATGAGTTTTGATTTGTTGACTGCTGCTATCATTGTGTTGATGGTGAATCCAAGTAAAATGAAATCCTTGACAATTTCAATCTCTTCTCCATCTACCATCTTGTTCCTCTTGGCCCAGAACTATTTCCTTTATGTTGAAATATAACTCAAATTTAGCCTTTGACTTTCTATTGTAAGTGCTTCAAGTTCTCCTCACTTTGTGCAAGCAAGATTGTTTCATTTCCATAACACAGGTAATTCATGATTCTTCCTCCAGTCCTGATGCCACATTCTTTTTTATATAAGCCAACTTCTCAAATGATTTGCTCAGCATACATATTGAATAGGTATGGAGACAAGGTATAACTCTGGTGCTCCTCTGTTCTGTTTAGACAACTTTCATTTTCTTGATGTTAAAACAAAATCCTTGTTGAGGGTTGCAGTCCCAGATCTTCTGTAGCAAGAACTTCATGTCTTCCTCAGTTTTAGCAAGCAAGGCTGTGTCATCTGTATAACACAGACTACTGAATAATCTTCCTCCAATCCTGATTCCAAATTCTTCATAAAGACTAGTCTCTGAAATGCTCTGTTCAGCATATAGAATCAAAATGTATTCAGAAAGAATACATCCTTTTTCCTTGATTTTGAACCATAAAGTGTTCCATTTCTCTGTTCACAAAACAGCTTCTGTAGATACAGATTTTCCTCGAGCACAATCAAGTATTCTGGGATTTCCATTCTTCTCAATGCTAGCCACAACTTGTATGATCCACAAAATCAAATACCTTTGTATAGTCCATCAAAACATAGATATTCTTTTGGTATTCTCAACTCTCAGTCAAGATCTATTTGACATCAGTAATAACATGCAGTTTGTAATCAATAATCAGTATACACCTACTTGCTTTTGTTTGAAACAGTTGGGATTCAGAAGGTATATCTTTTTTCTTTGATTAACAGTTAGTTGTTTGCTGATTCCACACGTCTTGAAGAAGGTGCAGCCAGAGTATTCTTTGGAGGCAAAGATCATAAAGCATCGCCTCATATACTTCTGGTATGTTGCTAGGAGGGCCTGTCTACTCCTTGGAGATGGTCATGATACTCAGCAAAGTAAAGGGTCAGTGAAGGAGAGAAAGACCCTCAACCAGGGTGGACTGACACAGTTACTGCATCAATGGACTCTAGGGTGTCAGGAAATGTGAGGATCGCACAGAATAGGACAGGGTTCAGGTTTATTGTTCCTCGGGTTGCTGTGAGTCATTATCGACTTGACAATACCTAACAACAACATATACCTATCGGAGCTAATTCTAACTCAAGATAGCCTCCTACAGTTCAAGGTAGAATTTTATACCCGAGAGCTCCAATGTTATTGAACCTGAAACTTTTCTTCCACCGAGGCATTAAATGGATTTGAACCTCCAACCTTTGGTTAAATGTTGTTCTATGTTACTGTACTTTAAGAACCTCCAGTGGGTTTTCAGAGGCAGTAAATTGGGAAAGATTGGAAGAGATTACCCAGGTTGCTCCTTTGCAGTGGCTGGTGGATTCGAACCATATGCCCTTGAATTAGCAAGGCACTTTCTTACCACTAAGCCACATTTTCACCATTTATAGAACATCATCAGTATATTCACTACCACTGAGTTAATTTTGACACCTAGAGATCACATTTCCTAGGCTGAGCATCTTAATGATAGGATGCTGTCCATCTTCTTATATGATCATATTGGATTTAAATCGCAACAGGCTACACATTATGCCATAAGAGTTACTTTCAACAATATATAGACAGCATTTTTAAAGCTAAGGGATTAGAAGAGACCTGCGAGTTGATGTGGATACTAATGTCTTCAAAATGAGGGTCCTCAGATGCCTTTGTCTGTAGGTACCTGTTCCTCTAAACCTAAGGCAGCACCTCTCCAGGAGAGGCTGTAGGGGAGAAACATGGGCAATCTCATGTCCTAGGAGTTACAGCCTCAGAAAACCCTCTAGAGGGTCAGCTATGAGTCGATTCAGACTTGGTGGCAATGAATTCTCATGTAGTTGAAAAGGAATGTTTCATACTGAGCACATAAAGCAATGTAATACTTATTATATAATTGGATACAATATTGGAAATGTATTGAATCAATAGGTTAATAGTAGTTTTCCTACTTATTTTGTTAAAATTTCTACAAGAATGCTACCATTTTATCTGTCATTTTGTTCATTTTATGCTATATAAGAAAGTTATCAAAGCCTGTTATTTAATATGTATATGGTAAATTTTCTGTGTTATTATTGCTTTAAGCTTATAAATATATAATAGGCAGGTACCACATACGAATATAAGTGAAAGTAATTCTGTAACATTTTTAAAGCTAATATTAATATGTCATTTGATGTAGGTAAACCCACTAACTCTTATATTCATATAAAATAATTTTCTATGGTTATTTATTTTATAAAAATATAAAAGTGTTTCTATTTGGCAGCATTAGAAACACTCCACTAAGACTCATTTTCTCTAACACAGTTTCAAATTCCTCTTTAATATAGTAGTCATATTCTAGGTATTTTATATGTGTTGGTTCTACAGTTAATTGTCAGTTCAGAGAGAACTTAAATACAAATATATACACTCTCTTTATACACCCAAAAGTGCAATACAGTATAATATAAAAATCATCAAGATATTAAATATGGATTTTTTATTTTAAAAAAGTATTTGAAAATTTAATTTTTATAGTCTATTATTTGTTGCTGATATTATACACATGAAAATAGACATCAGTTCCAGTTATCTACATATATATTTCAGTGACATTAGCCATATTATCAGAGTTTTACAACCATTCTGTTTCTTTTTCTGAGTTTTTCCTTCTGCATTAGTCATCATTAAACTCACCATTAAAGTTCCTATCTAAATGTTTTAGTTGCTGCTTTCAAATTAGTCTTTAATAGATCTCAAAAAAGTACAATGTGCCTGGCAGACCTTCTTTACTAATTAAAATTAGCTACCATATGGCACCAGTAGCCAGGAAATTAAAAGGCGCATAGCCATGGGAAAGTCTGCTATTAGGGACCTCTCCAAAGTTCTGAAGAGCAATGGTGTCTCTCTGGAGACTAAGGTGCATCTGATACAGGTCTTGGTCTTTGCAATCACTTGTTATGCATCAGAGAGTTGGACAATGACCAAGGAGGATAGAAGAATGATTGATGCCTTTGGGCTGTGTTGCTGGAGAAGAGTATTGAGATACCATGGACTGCTGGGAAAACAAACAGATTCATCCTGGAAAGGGTTAAACCGGGTGGCTCCTTGGAGGCAAGGATTCTGAGGCTCCATCTAACATACTTTGGACTTGTTGTAAGGAGGGACCGTTCCTTGGAGAGGGACATCATGCTTGGTAGGGTGGAGGGACAGCGCAGGAGGGGAAGACCCTCTATGAGGTGGATTGATTCAGTGACTAGGGTAATCGGGATGGGAGTATCAGAGACAGTGTGATTGGCACAGGGCAGAGCAGGGCTGTTGTACATAGGGTCACTATGAATCGCAAGAGACTCGATGGCGCATAATAACAACAAACCATTTGGTTGTAATAAGATCCAGGGATTTCTTTTTTTCTTTCTTACATTTTAAAGACTTAAGTGTCACACAGTTGGTTCCAACTCAGTTCTGTGTATAATAGAGTACCCCCTCGGGCCATCCTTGTGCAGTACTCACTGTCATGGCTATGTTTAGTTCAATCATTGTGTCAATGCATGTCATTTAGGGGTTTCCTTTTTAAAAAAAAATGCTGTTAAACCTACAATGATGTCCAGGGACTAGTCCTTCTATGATAAAGTTTTGCCAACTTGTCTTTTAAGAAAGTTTTGGGTTATATTTATGCCAAGATTAGTTCCCTAAATAAGATGAAAAGATTATCTGTAATATATTCAGAAATGTATCCAGTCTCATGACCTCCTAAAATCATTCTACAAAAATATGAAATTCTATTTTACATTTCCCCCACCTGATCAGGATTATACAATAGAAACTTTGATCAAAGTGTTTAGATTGGATACTAAAGAAACTTTGATCAAAATGCTGAGCTATCGAATCTGTTCTGGTTTCATGACAAAGGAAACATTTCTTAACTGATAAATAAACCACATATTCTATTCATTATATCTATTCCTTGATGCTTCTTCTTCCTGTATTTCTCTAGTAAAATAGAGACCAACTTTGTTTTGAGAACTACACAATGAGGTAGGAGCTAGAACTGAAGCATTAAATACATATTACACCAACTAACTAGCATGGCTCATGAAACCATAACAGTAAATTTCCAAACCAAGAAATCAAATCCCATGAGCTGTTTGGTTGCATAAGATCAGGGCCCCTGATTATTCTCAGTGAGTACTCTAGTATTTCATTTTTTTAAACATCATTCTAAATACATCACATAACTTTTGCTAACTTAGCTACTTACTTGTATAAGCAGCTTATTGACATAAATTATGTTAAATGACTGTGAAACCATACCCTTAATCAACAAACTTTATATTCTCCCTTGCCTCTTGCTTAGAGTGATGGTGGGGTAGTGTTTGACATCCAGTTGGAATCAACGCATAGCTGACCCTCCAGTGGATTTTCAGAGGCAGTAAATTGCACACACGGGAGACGATCCTTCTCAGAGGGGTAATTGGTGGATTCCAACTGCGTGCTTCTGGGATTGCAGTATAGCTTGTTACCACTAGGCTGCTAACAAACTCTGGATTCTAAATTCTCCTTTCCTTTTATACTACTGAGATAACACAACATTTGTTTTTTGGTGATTAATTTATTTCATTCAGTTGAAAGTACTTAAACTTTATTCATATTATAATATGCATCAAATGCATGCAAGTCATTTCTTTCCAGAAATCAGAATAGCTTATTTTAGGAAAAGTTATTAAAAAAATTAGAAGAAAAAAATGATTGAGTCTCAATTATGCCACTATAAAAGTATATTTAATTGTTTAACCCTTAAACCATTATTTCCCTTATTTGGAAAATACAGATATTAGGATTTATTATTGTGAAGGTTTCCCCTAACATTTATGAATGCTTGATTTACTATAAATGGTTTTGAGCTTGTGTATGCATATGTTTGTGGCTTTATTGCAGTTTAAAAAGGAAGTATAATGTTGGTGCAGGAAAATCTCCTTAGCCAAATTTTATATTACTACATAAAAGGAACATGGACAGAGTGTATAGACATTTCAATGATTTTATATAAATGAAAAGGCATGAGTATGGAGGTTCTGCCATCTTGTCAGTTACAAATCAGACTCATGCCTGAAAAGTCATTTTTGACATGTGTCTCTATATTAAAACCACAATGTGTCATTAATGAGTTTTTCCTTGCTGACTATTCTCAATTCCTTTAAATAAATTTTAGTCAATTAGTCACTTACATATATAATTTCTATATTTTTATATTTATGCTTAATAACATTGCTAGCAGTATTTATGTAATCAAATAATTGCCTTGTGCAATTATATTCCAAAAAAGCTTTAAACTTACTGGAAAAATTGGTATAAGATATATTTACACAAGACATTCTCCTTTCTTCACTTTTAGTTGCTATGTTAGCTATGACTCTAATAATGTTCATTCTTAACTAAAACCATTAGGAAATTAAAAGGATATTTTGTTCTTAAAGGAAAATTGGCAGTGATTTCCTCAAAGGTGAGATATTATTAAAAACATTGCAAATCAAGCATTCTGAGACAAATTATATAGAAGTGGGATTTTTTTTTCTTTTTTCACAAGAAAATCTCAGGAAAACAGACTTTTTTCTTTAATATTCTTGTTTTTATACTTTAATTTTTAATTATACACATTCTTATATTACCTATAAACTTACATGCTTATACCTGAAAATGGAACTTTAGAAAGAATCAATAAACAATGAAATGAAAATAGATATAAATGTGATATAGGATTCATCTGCCTCATCTGACACACTGAAAAAGTCAGAGCCTAGCCAACTGTTCAACTTCATAGAGTCTCAAACTAATCAGCAATAAGCCATAGCCTCACCTAAGAGCCCTTGATTTCAAGTCCACAGATTTTTCTCCTACACTTAGAGAATATTCTGTTTAAAACTTACTAGTTGTTTTCCAGCTATCAGTTTTGTGTTTGTCTTCTTGATGTAATTGTGCAATTGCTTTAAAAATTACTTCTATTGCACAATTACTTTTAAAAAAATCTATCTTCGAAGAAAGAGCTTTGGTACTGCAAACTTCATTATGGATTGAAGCTCAACATCAAAAACCAAAGATTCTCACCCCTGGGCCGATTGTCAGCATCATGATAGATGGTGAAGTGCTTGAGATTGTTAACAGCTTTAGATTGCTTGGATCCACAAACAGCAATGTTGGTACCAACAGCCAAGAAATCAAAAGATGAATTGCCTTGGGAAAGTCTGTTCTCAGGGACATCTCCAGAGTACTGAAAAGCAATGATGTCAATCTGGAGACTAAGACTAATTCAGACTATGGGCTTCATTATTAAGTACTGTGCATCAGAAAGCTGAACAATAACTAGGAATCACAGAAGGAGAAATGATGTCTTTGAGCTGTGGTGCTGGAGAAGAATATTGACTATACCACGGACTGCTAGAAGAACAAACAGGTATGTCCTGGAGAGGGTGAAACTAAGCTGTTTCTTAGAGGCAAAGATTCTGAAGCACCATCTGACATTCTTTTGGGCATGTTGCAAGAGTGACCAGTCCTTGGAGAGGGACATAATGCTTGGGAGGCTTGAAATGAAAGCGTAAGAGAGGAAGACGCTCAATGAGATGAATTGACCCAGAGACTGGGGTAATGGGGTTAGGTGTGTCAGAGACAATAAGGTTGGCTCAGAATAGAACGGGGTTCAGAGCTGTTTGCTGTACATAGGGTCTCTATGAGTCGCAGGTGACTTGATGGCACATAACAACAACAGAGGCCGAATAGGAAGCACTGGTAGCCCTGTGGCAAGAAGCTATACTGTTATCCCGATGTCATGCTGTTTGAATCTAGCTGCTCTGTGGGAGAAGGATGGGTAATCTCCCGTAGTTAATCCCGTGCAATTAATTGCCTCTGAAAATCTGCTAGAAGGTCAGCTGTGGGTGAATTCTGACTTGATGGTACACAAGAACAGAGGCCAAATAGGACCTAGAAAATAATCACAGCTGTTCATCAGACTGTTTTCTAAACACTGTTTTTAAAAACACTTCTTTTTCCGTCACCCAATCTATTGTTGTTGCTGTTCTTAAGTGCCGTCTAGTTAAGTATGATCCATAGAGACCTTATAAACAACAGAACTCTGTTTTATCCTGTGTCATTCTCATACACAAACTCATTGCCATATCCACTGTGTCAATCTATCTTGGTCTTTCTCTCTTTTGGCAACCTACCAGCTATCCAAGTATGGTGTCCCCCTCTAATGAACTGCCTCTCCTAGCAACATGTCCAGAGTATGTGAGATGAAGCTTTATCATATGGCCTCTTCTGAGGAACACTCTGGCTGCACCTTCTCCAAGACATATTGTTTTTGTGGTGTTGTTTTTTTCATTTTCTACTAGTTTATTTACAATATTTGAATACATTGTTTTTAAGATATATCTGTTTGTTCTTTTGGCTGGATATCGGATATTCACTACTCTTCTCCAATACCACAATTGAAAGGCATCAATTCTTCTCCCATCATTCTTATTAATTTTCCAGCCCTCAGACACATAGCAAGTGATTGAAGAGATCTTGGCCTTAATCAGCCACATCCTAGTTCTCAAACTGACATCTTTGCTTCTCAGCAATTTGGAGATGTCCTTGACAGCAGACTTTCCATGTGCAATACATCCCCTGATCTCTTGCCTTGTGATACCATACTGAAAGCTGTGGTCTTTGATCTTCTGTACTAAATACTTCAAGTCCTCCTCACTTTTAGCAAGCAAGGTCATCTGTGACATCAAAGTTAGGTGTCATCTGCATAACGTAGGCTATTGACGAGCCTTTCTCTAATCCTGATGTCATAATGTTCTTCCTATAGTCCAGCTTCTACAATAATTTGTTCAGCATACAGAGTATACAGATATGTAGAGAGTATATAATCCTAACACACAACTTTATTCATTTTAAACCATGTAGTGTTTCCTTGCTCTGTTTGCACACCAACCTTTTGGTCTAGGTATATGTTTCAGATGAGGACAAATAAGTGTTCTAGGATTCCTATACTTCTCAAAGTTAGAAATATTTGTTATAATCCACAGTCAAATGCCTATGCATAGTCAATAAAGCATAAACATATATTCTTCTGGCATGCCCTGCTTTCAGTCAGGATCTATTTGACATCAGCAAGGATAACCATGGTGCCACCACAAGCTCTTCTAAATCCAGCTTGAACTTCTGGAATTTCTGTCTATGTACTGTTCTAGCCATTTTTTTAAAGATCTTCAGCAGTATTTTGCTTGCATGGACTCTTAATTGTATTGTACAATAATTTCCACATTCTGTTGGGTCACCTTTATTGGAAATGGGAACAAATATGAACTTCTTCCAATAGGTCAGCCAGGCAACTGTCATCTAAATTTCCTGGCATGTTTTTGTTTTTATGTGCCGTCGAGTCTCCTGAGTTTCATAGCAACCCTATGTAAAACAGGCTTAAACCCTGCTCTATGCTGTGCCTATCTCACTGTCTGCAACACAACTACCCCCTAATGCCAGTCACTGAATCAATCCATCTCATTGAGCGTCTTCCTCTCCTGTACTGTCCCTCCACCCTCCCAAGCATCATGTAACTCTCCAAAGATTGGTCCCTCCTTGCAACATGCCCAAAGTATTTCAGATGAAGCCTCAGAATCCTTGCCTCCAAGAAGCAGCCTGATTTCACCCTCTCCAGGACAAACCTATATATTCTCTTAGCAGTTCATGATATATTCAATACACTTCTCCAGCACCTCAGCTCAAAGGCATCAATTCTCCTTTTATCTTCACTAGTCATTGTCCAGCTCTCTGATTCATTGGAAGTGATTGCAAAGGCCATGGCCTGTATCAAACATACTTCAGTCTCGTGACTGACATTGTTGCTTTTTAGTACTTTCCAGGGTCAATTGGCACCCCCATAGATTTCTGGGGATTTATTTTTTGCCAGTGCCATCAGTGCATCTTGAACTTCTTTCTTCATTACCATTGGTTGTTGACCATATGTTATTTTCTGAAATATTTCATTGTTGGTCAATTCTTTTTTGGTATAGTGACTATGTGTATCCCCACCATATTCTTTCCATTCTCCCAAGATCATTTAAGATTTTGCCCATGACATCTCTCAGTATTGCAATTCAAAGGTTAGATTTGTTTCTCAGTTCTTTCAGTTTAAAAAGTGCTGAGTGAGTTCTTCCCTTTCAATTATCCAATTTCCATTCTCTGTACATTCCACTCACTCTGAGAACTGCATAAGTGCTTGCTTAAGGGAAAACTAGTTGGGTGCATCATGACAAAATTGCTGTTGTTAGTTTCCCAGAAATTAGGTATAGCTGATGATGACCTCATATAAAACAGAACAAAATATTGTCCTTATACATCCCATCTTCATGATCATTTGTTTATCTGGGTCCATTATTGTAAAATAGAGACTAATTATTTGAAACTACATTTTATTTAGATGTCTAAAGTAATATATATATACCAAATACTTAAGTTGAATGTCACAGAGTATCAGAAGTTTCCTGGCACTTCCCTGGGAGACCTGTTTAGTGATGAGCTTCCATTTAATGTAACAACTATCCTAGCTCAAAAACTACTGAAGGAAGAATGACCAATGAGTAAAAAAACCCAAATGGCATCATACATATGTTCATTAGCTGTAGCATCAACACCTTTGAAACAATGCTATCTAAAACTGTATAAACATACGAATATTAAATAAATGTTTCTCTGAGTTTTTATTCTAGAAGTTCGACAGGGTAATGTATGTGTTGTTTTTTGGTGCTTGTTTCTTCTTTTTTTTTCTTTTGGGGCTATTGTAATATTCACCAAAAAATTAATAAGTGATTGATATCTACTCAAAGACAAAGTTGGGGCAACTAATTATATATTGTCTTGGTCTGCAATTGATAAGCAATGCCTTGCTTAGGTTATTACAGAGACTAGACAGGAAGAGGTATGAATTAAGACCCTCACGTGGACATACATTATATGTTATATAACTTTGCTTTCAGAGAATAAAGCTGTAGAGAAGAAAGAACTTGAGAAATCATAAGTAATCGTCCCTGTTTTCTATTAGGTAGATAGCATTTACATCTAGGGATGAAGGAAGTACTAGGTATCAGAAGGTTGAGGGTCAGTGAAGGAGAGGAAGACCTCCAATGAGATGGATTGACACAGAGATTACAGCAGTGGGTCCAAGTGAGTCAGAGATGGTAAGGATGGCACAAGATAGGGTCTCTATGAGAACTCAATGGCACTGAATAACAACAACAACAACCAGAACTTAAGGACTTAGACTGAAGTGTAAGTCTCAACATGTCACCAGTTGGAATACTTAACTAATATCAATGAATAAAATTAAATACTCTCAACATGAACTATTTATCTACCACTTTTTAAAAATCAATATATTTTAATGTTGAAATTTGTGTTTATATTTCCAAAGGATAACTACATTCTTATTCCCGCCACATTTCTGCTATACACCAATCTCTCATTGAGGGAGAGCAAGCCCTGGTGCTATCAAATTCATTTAACTCACAAGGAAAGATTGACAGTAAAATTCTGTTTTAAAATTGGAAGTGAATTTTTAGACATATATATGCATACTTTTCAACAATTGAATCTACACACTATGTTGGGTTTCTTAAATTTTAAAATGGTTTCCTTAACTTTTTTTTAAACATAAAATGAGTAAGGTGTTAAAACTGGTGTAAAAGCTCCATAGAATAAGTATTCCAAATTGTGGGAGGGATGATGAGGGAGATGTTCAGAACCCTTCACCAAAATCCCCCCAACTTGATCATAGTGGATTAATGAGGTGCTTTATGGGTGTGATTAGTCAATGATTCCAGCTTGACAGATCTTTCTAGAACCATTAGAGGAGGAACACTGGCATTATGCAGGGTGATATTCTTCAAGCGATTGGCCAGCCAAGTAGGTCTTGGAGCTGCAACACCTTGGGACCTTCCAAGACTTGCCAAACATTCCAGGCACTGCCCTTGCCAGTACATTGATTAGAATCTCTGAGAACTCTACCTCAACCTGCCTGTAGTTCAATCCCAACTTAAACTTCCTTCACATGGAAAAAAGAGCTTCTTGCTATCTCCTATTTCACAGTTAATGATGCCAAATTGATTTTTCACACACTCCACTGTGACCCCAAGCAGAGTTTTGAATCTACACAATAAGTTATTTTTTAAAATGACATTCTGAAATTGACCAGGAATCATAAAAACCTTACACATGGCAGATACTAAATACTTATAATAATTACAATGCCACTATAAAAAGAATTCTCTTAAATGCACAGTCCCCATACAACCAGCACTGAACTTGTTGTTGTTAGGTACCACTGAGTTGAGTACAATCGATAGCAACTTTATGAACAATATATCTGAACCCTGTCCTATCCCATACCATCCTCACATTTCCTGATGTACTACAGCACGTTGTGGTAGTCACTGTGTCAGTCCACTTGTCTGAGGGTCTTCATCTCCTTTGTTGACTCTCTGCTTTTCCAAGCATGATGCATCCAGTAGACACACTAGAGCCCACTGCAGCAGTCACTGTGTCAATCCACCTGACTGAGGGTCTTTCTCTCTTTCATCGACCCTCTGCCTTTACAGGGCTCTAATACTATACTCTAGTTATAGTATGAGAGCACTGTACCAGGCTCCAATGAATAAATTTCATGCACACTCTGTGTAAAACAGAATGAAACATGGTCTGATCCTGACCAATCCTCATAACTGTTGCCATCTATGAGCCTATTGTTACAGCCGTGTGACAATCCATCTCATTGTGTCTTCTTTCCCCCCATGTTCTTTTTATGAAATATGATGTCCTTCTCTAGCGACTGATCCCTGCTGATAACATGCCTAAAGTGTCTGAGACAAAAATTTCACCATCCTTGCTCATAAGTAGGATTCTGTCCATATTTACTCCAAGACATAGTTCTTCATCCCTCTGGCAGTCCCCATTATCTTGAAGATTCTTTGTCAATACTAAAATTAAAAGACATCAATATTTCTCCAACTTTGCATATTTATTGTCCAGCTTTCACATGTATAAGAGGTGATTGGAAATATCATAACTTGTAAAATAGTCCTCAAGTGAACTTTTTGTAAAATTGTAGAGAGGGATTTTGTGGATTTGCCCAATGCAATGTGATTTCCCTGTTTCTGCTTCCAAGTACGTTGATTGTAGAACCAAGTAAAATGAAATCTTTAACAATTTAAATATTTTCTCCATTAACCATCATGAGATTTATTGGTCTAGTAATGAGGATTTTTTGCTGTAGGTTGAAGATATCACTAAAGATCTTTGATTTCCATCAATAAATAAGTGTCTCAAGGACTCTCACTTTCAGCAAGCAAGGTTGTATCATTAGTGTATTGCAGGTTGTTGAAAGCTTCCCCCAAATCTGGTGCTGCATCCGTCTTCATACAGTCTAGTTAATTGGATTATTTTGTAGATCTAATGAACTTGATGAAAGGATACAGCCTGACATATCTTTACTAGTTTAAACCATGAAGCGTCCCACATTGTGCTTAAAAAAAAAAATTTTAAAAAAAAGAATTGAATATTGATCTATGTTCCACATAAACACAATCTAGTGTTCTGGAATTTCCACTCTTCACAGTGTAAACCCTGTGTGGTCCACACTGTCTAATGCTTTTGCATAGTCAGTAAGCCCAAGTAAACATCTTTCTAATAGGCTCTATTTTCAATTCAAATCCATCTGATATCAGCAATGATATCTCTTTCCATTCCCTCTTCTGAAAAGAGCTTGGATCCACAATCAACACCCTTGGTACCAGCAGTCAGGTGATCAGGAGACATGCTGTATTGGGCTAGTGCACTATCATAGACGTCTTCAAAATACTGAAGATCAGGGATGTCGCTGTGAAGACTAAGATGCAGCTGATTCAGGTCATGGTATTTTAAATCACTTGTTACGCATCAGAGATCCAGGCAATGAATAAGGATGATAGAAGAAGAATTGATGTCCTTGAGTTGTGGTCCTGGAGAAAAGTAACAAATACCACATACACTGCCAAAACAACCAATATCCATTGGGAAAAGTGTAGCCAGAATGCTCCTCAGAAGCAAAGAAAGCAAAGTTTTGTCTTTCATATTTTGGATGTATAGCCAGTTGAGACTATTCCCTGGAAAGGGACATCATGCTTGGCAAGATAGAGGATCACCAAATAAGAGGGAGACCCCCAATGAAATGAATTGACACAGTGACTACAGCAATGGGCTCATAGTGTCTGAGATTATAAGGACACATAGAATAGGGAACTGTTATTCATAGTGTTTCTGTGAGTTGTACTCAACTCAATGGTACCTAACAACAACAAAGTTATTGTAACAAACATTGTATGCCTGATTTTGACCTTTGATATTGAAGCAAAGGTGAGAAGGCAGAAGGAGCTATATTAAGTAGAGGACTGAGATAAGAATATATAAAGTTAAAAGAACAATCAGAAGACTGACGAAGGAATTAAAGAATAGAAGGGGAAACTGAAGTCAGATTGGAGATGATTTGGGGTACTAATAAAGGCAGTTACATTTATTTTGTTGGAAGATTTTGTTAATTGTTT
This sequence comes from Elephantulus edwardii, assembly GCF_000299155.1. Lineage (NCBI taxonomy): Eukaryota > Metazoa > Chordata > Mammalia > Macroscelidea > Macroscelididae > Elephantulus > Elephantulus edwardii. The sequence continues at coordinate 7,502,654 of NW_006399824.1, read as the reverse complement.
TGTTGGAGAGTGCCAATGGGGTAAAATCAAGAACTGTGGTCTTCAATATGGACTGAAGTTTAACATCAAGAAGACAAAGATTCTCAACAATTGGCAGCACCATGATGGATGGAGAGGAGATTGAGTTTTTTGTTTTTTTTTAATTTAGGTTGTTTATTTTTCATTTCAATGAACATCTACAGAGATTTTGGAATTCCATTCATTCATTGTTGCACCCTTCTCCTGGCACAAAGCCCTCCTCCCCTCCCCCCACCCCCCGTTTCCTCCTCTCCTTGAAAAGCAAAAGAAAAACTCCCTCATTGGTACACAATCCCCCACAATCAACACTCTTAGCACCAGTAGCCAAGAAATCAAAAGATAAATTGCACTAGGGAAGTCTGCTGTCAGAGACCTCACCAAAGTTCTAAAGAACAAATATGCCTGTCAGTTTAGAGACTAAGGTATGCCTGATCTAGGCCATTGGTCTTCATAAGTACTTGCTATGCACCAGAGAGCTGGATAATGACTAAGGATGAACAAAGAAGAATTGATGCCTTTGGATTGTGGTGCTGGAGAAGAGTATTCAACACAACACGGACATCCAGGAGACCAAAGAGGTCTGCCTTGGCGAGAGTGAAACCAAGTCTCTCCTTAGAGGCAAGGATTTTGAAGCTCTGTTTCACATACTATGGGCATGTTGCCAAGAGGGTCCCGTCCTTAGAGAAGGACATTATGCTTGGAAGGGTGAAAGGACAGTACAGGAGAAGAAGACCCCAGATGAGATCGATTGACACAGTAAGTATCTTGGGCAATGGGATTAGGTGTGTCAGAGTGAATCTGGCTTAGGGTAGGGCAGAGTTCAGAGCTATTGTACAAAGTGTCACTATGAGTTATGGCAGACTTGATGGCACATAACAACAACAATAAAAGTAGATCATCTAGAATAAAGTAAAATTCCTCTTTGTGTTATTATCATTAATCCTATTTACCAAATTTATTCTGAAATATAATCCAGATAGAATTTTAGAAAATTAAGAAATGACTGCAGTCAAATACCACATATATGTTCCAACACATCGTTGAAATCTTAATATTTTCTTTCTAAATTACATCACAAACTACCATAAACTATTATTTAAAAATCTGTATGATAGAAAACTGTATGAATGTTCAAATGAATTGTGTTCTAGCACAACTTTGGATAGTCTGCATTTTGTAATGGCAATTAAAGAAAGTTTGTTTGTTTGTTTGGATTTCTTTTATTAAAATTCACCAGTGTAGATTCCCAAGTAAATCACATGCAACTCAACTTGGCCAGCAAAGATGATTTTATTTCATTTTATGAACATTTGGTGTCTTCCGTAAACTGACAATCCAGTTTTAGTTGATACATTATGCAAATTAGAAACAAACTAGTACTCACATTAGTCATTACTACTTTGTTCTCTGCTTCAGATATGCAAAAATACAATATTTCAGTAAAATTCACCAATGGGTGCTTTGTTATTGCTATTAATGGACAATATTTTATTGTGAAGTAAAATTTATTACAAAATCTTAGAATTTACATTAGCATACATTATTTTACACAATCTAATTCAATTTTCTTTGTCCTATGAGAAAAACAAATTATGCCAACATGCATTGCAAACATAGCCATTTAGCCCTAACTTTTCCTGTTTATTAAATTTCCAGTCAAGTACAATATTATCCCAAGAGCTGAGAATAAATTTTATATTCTTCAGAGGAAAATAGAAGAAAAATTCTATTTTCGTGATTGTTTTGAGCTTCAGTCACATATTTCTGCTTAGTCTAATTTTTAACATCTATCCTCTGTACCTTAGTCACTCGTATTACTAGCTGAAACAACAATGTAAAACTCTCAATTCTCATGTTGTTGTTGTTGTTGTTATGTGCCGTCAAGTCGGCTACGACTCACAGTGACCCTATGTACAACAGCCCTAAACTCC